>NC_134238.1:41360298-41665179 GCF_965152275.1 Natator depressus | reverse complement strand
AAGATCAGTAGAGAGAAGAGACAGCCAGGTTAGGTTGATTCTAGGAGAATTTCTATCCCCACCCATTTCACACTCCCATCCTTTTTAACACAACTGTATCATTTTGCATGAACAGTATCTATTAGGTAGAATTTTTTCTCCCTAGCATTTGTTCTTTTCTTTTTTAACTTCCTTAACTTTATTCTTCCCTTTCTACCACCATGATTCTTCTCTTTTGTCTTTTTCAATATGACTTTTCTATGTTGGGTAAATATTTATCTTCTTTTTCCTCTCCATTCTCGGTCTGTCTTTTCCTATGTTATTTTGTCTTCTTCCTTCCCTCCTCTTCTTCTATCATTCCTTTCTTCTCTTGTGTTCGACGTTCCCAACCTTTCTATACTTTCTCCACCTTCACCTTATTCTGGGACTACTGAACACTTCGAATCTCTGAGTGGGTTTTTTCCCCCTCCTTTTTCTTTTTTAAATCTGCACCCTTTCCTTTCCCTCCAAAGTTATCCCAGTATAAGATACAGGATAGGCAATATTCATTCTGGACCAGTAACAAATTCAAGGTCCTACATCTGGCACCATCAGGGCTAGAAAAAAAGTGCAGTATACACATACTGATGGACACCGCACTAATTTTTAGAGGATTGTAAAAAATTAAATTACATTTTCCCCTTCCTCCAAGTCCTGCTCAGTTAGCTCATGGTAATTAAAGTGATTTGGCTTTACAGGTTTAATCTATCTTGGCTTTCCAGCCTTAGTACTAACATACTTCTAAAAACTCTGTGAAACCTCTCAAGTGGTTTCTCTGTAAAAGATGGCAGATCCAAAACATACGATGGTGTGATATCAAGTTTTAATAGTCCTCATTTTGGATTATCTGCCCAACCTATCTGTGGCTTTGCACTTGGGTATAACATGGCCATCTCAAATCCATGCTAATAAATCCTTTCTACCATATCATCATATGCCAAATATTCTCCCTTAGTCTGTATATATGACATTGCAATATAGTGTATGCATTTATTAAATGTCAAATCATAGAAATAAATGCAAATAGATTTATTCCAATGTGCAGACACTCAAGTAGAAACATGCTTGACTTATTTCTGTATAAACATACTCAGTATGCACTCAGATTTCTGTAGAAAATGACATGCTGTGATATTCTCCACATTATTTTCAATAAATCATAACTTACTGATTTGAACCTTTTTTCTCCTCACTCTGGGAAAAAAGCACATCCCTCTCAAAAACTTTGTACTAGAGCTGGGCAGAGTTTGTTTTTGTCCCACAAGAATTTTAAAGATTTTGAAAGTTTCCTGTCCCAAATCAGGATGAAAAGTCAAAATCTTGAAAATGTTCGTAAACTAAAAATCTGGGAGGTTGGGGAGAAGAAGGATTGGATCAGACAAATTCATTTAATGAATTTTAAAATGATTTGTTTCAATTTCAAACTTTTGCTTTTCCTTTTTTTTTTTAACCTATAAATTAACTTCAATTTAAAAATTAAATGTTGTGTCAACCCAAAACATTTTGTTTAGAAAATGTCAAAATTTCAAGCCTTTCTTTCAAAAAATTTTCAAAACAAAAAATTCATCAACACCTTTCACATGAACAGTTTAGGATTTGACAAATCAGCATTATCTGACACAAAAGAAGTTTCATCAAAAAATTCCAGATCAGTTCTACTGAGTTTGATATTTTAGGGACCAATTTTAAGTTGCCTTGCCCCATCTAAACTTACCAAGGAAAGTGCAGGTTGACAGGAAGCACTCATGTTTATTACTGTCAAAATCCTGAGGAACAAAAAGATGCACAAAATGCCAGCACCACCTATGTTCTGCAACTCAAGACGCATACACAAAAGAAGGTATACCAGGGAAAAGGTTAGGGTTGTTCTGCCTAGAGCTGTGCTTCACATATTAATGTGGACTAGTCTGTCAACTAGATGCCAAACTAATTCCAGCTCAGTTAGAATAAGGCCTCTCTGATTGATGAATTTGAGATGAAAGTAACTCGGGGATGATAAGCCACCAAGAAACAGGGAATGGCTGAGGGAGGTTTATTCTGAAAATGCTGTTGACTCTCTGCCAGGATCAGAATGATCTTTAGTTCATTAAGTCCCCAAAACTGACTGCAAAATAAATTCATCGTACTACTATGCAAAGCACTGGATTCAGACATTTCTTTACCTGTATCTAATTTTGAAGCAAGCAAGTGAGAATTTGGCTCTTAAAGCACAGTCAGCTCTGAGTTATCCAAAGACAAAAGAATCTGAAAACTGTACTGTGTGACATGTAAAGCTTTCTTAAAGAGAAGAAGTTTTCTAGTTATGTGCTGACTGTCCCAAATAGGCATTCAGCAAATAATTGATTGTAAAAATATAATTCTTCAATCTTCTAACATCATAGAACACAACCTCTGGTTATACCTACTGGAACAAACTGCAAAACTAAAGCCAAGCCTTCAGTTATTGTGCAAATCACTTCTCTTTGGTAGTATATGGATGTGGTGAGTCCTTATGGGTCACCTACATTGCCCATCATGGAGTTTTGGTAGTTGCCACATCACAGGACAATGCATTCAGGGGCATAACACAACTGCTGATGCAATACTGAAGAAACTTAACTTAAAAAAAAAAAAAGTTACTTTACATTCACTTCTATGCTAAATTTCTCTCACTCTTTTGCTATCTGAGGTAGTGGGTACATAACTTAGAAATATCCCCATAGCCATTTGGATAATCAAAAGTTTCAGACAACAGGAATTCTGATTTTAGGAGACATTTCCAAAACTGAGATAACAGGAGTTTACCCTTGTCTCATTTGTGGGTAAAAAAGTTTGCAGGTAACTTTTTAAGAGTATACAGACAACTTTACTTCCATATTTAGATGACTTGGAATTTACAACCTAACCAAACTTTAAACATTAAAAATCAAAACAAATTCTCAGACCAAAATAGTGGGGGTTAAAATTTAGCCAGAATTGGTGGGGGGTTTGTGTGTCACATGCATTTTCAGACTGAGTCCGTTGAATAATATTTATAATTTTGGGATACTAGGAGTATCATACCAGCAAAAGCTACCACACCATCAAACAATCCAGGCCATCAATAGGGGGAAAAAAATCTGACTACACTGTCCACCAGCAAAGCACAATTAATTGTATCACATTCTGAAATCGAGACCTTTCAAGATTTAACAAAAATCAAGCTACTCAAATGTGAGCATTTTATCTTCATCTGCTCTAACTGAAATCAGTCCTGTATCTTTTGAACACTATCCCAAAATAGCTTTTCCATGATGGCTGTCTGGTTTTGGGGAATGAAAATCTGCCCAAACGCATAAAGTTCTTATTTTGGTCCAGTCAACAGTATCAGGTACTTCAATAAATCTCTCCCAGCAATTCTTGGCTCAGAATTCAAAGACAATCTCAAAAGCTACTGCCATCAAGAAACACAGTGTAATCTCTTACTGCAAAATGGAAAGCATTCTCACCTGCGTTTTGAGCGTGATCTTTTCCTTCTAGATCGGGATTTTGAACTAGATCTGGACTCTGAACGAGAATGGGAACGAGATCGACCGCCTTTTCTTTCACTGCTCTTTCCAGACTCTGAGAGGAAAAAACCACTTTGCAGTGTAAGCTCAGAACATTTAAAGATCCCAGTTAACAATCTGGCACAAGTGGAATGTACCACATATAGTGCAATGGGCCTACTCTCTGCACATCTTCCTTCTTTGCAAAAATCCTTCAGAAACATCCAAGAAAGTCATTGCATATACTCGTTGAGTGCAGCCATCCTGCAGCAGTACACATAAACCAGATAATTATAAACAGCTAGCTGAGTAAGGAATGGGATTTATGTTGCTGCCACAATGCACAAGATTACAACATGTTCTCTTCTTGGCTTATTCAATTATATAAATTACCTTTTCTGAAAAAAAAAATTAACTTCTGAGAATAGACAAAATTCAGAGTAGCAATTTTGAAAACGTGCACAAAAATTTAAATGACACTCAGCACTTAAAGTACTTTATATTTTCAAAGCACTGTATAAATATTAACTACTTAATCCTCACAACCCTCTGGAGAAGTATGTAAAGGTCTGGTCCAAAAACCCTGTAGTAAATGGAAAGTTTCCCACTGACTTTGATGGGCAGTGAATCAGGTCCCATCTGATGATACTATGAGTAGTATTAAAGTATTAAAGAAATAACCAGGAAATTTTAGAGTGTTGTGTCTTCCAGTTTTGTCCAGGGCAGATAATTATGCAGTGTCTAGGTTTGTTAATGATAATGAAACATCTCAAAGGTCTATGAAAAATCTTCATTGTTATCTTAATTAAAAGTTTTTTTAAAAAGATAAACAAATTCCTATTCTTTAATGACAAGCGGAGGACAACAAAGAATTGATAGAGTGAAAAATGTAATGTCTGTAAAGCACTTTGAACATAAAACAGCACTAGCATTAAGCATTATTAGGTGGTATAATAGTACTGACTTTACAATTTTAAGCTATTGACAGCATTCATTGAACAAATCTTTGAAAATAAAATATGTCAAAACAAATTTGAAAAGAAACCTGGATTCCACCGGCTTGTCAAATAAGAAAACAATTTTGATTATTCAACTTTTACCAAAGACAAATACTGCTCATCTTGAGGGAGTCCTTTTCTCTGTCTGAAAATGCTCTATAAATGCATATCAAGATACACAGATTGAGATATACTGGTTTCATCCTAACTAGCGAACATAATGGATTTACCTGGCTCAATAGCTGCCGATATGAAAGACTGGGCTTCCCTTACTCTCTTCATCACTTCTTCCAACTCCTTGGCAGCAGCTTGTGGAGTCATTTCAGGAGGTTTCACTATTGCATTATTGGAGTGATTTATTCTAAAGTAAGGAACAAACCTAGCTTTAAAATTATGCTTGTGCACACTTTTTTTTAAAAAACTTGATTTAGAATTAAAAAAAACCAACAAGATAAATATACACTGAAGCCTATCCATAATTAGCTTGTTTATAGATTTTTTTCCTTATAATCACCAATACAATCTAAGTATTTACACATAATACCTGGTTTTTATTGCCTAAAACCTTTTTACCTTGAATAAATGCATTAATATACATGGTGATGCCCATATTTATGTGGCATACAAGCATGTTTTCAAACAATAGAAGAATAAGAAATTTAATCTTTTTTAAATTAAAGGTGAAATTTATATCCTGAAACCTATTTACCACATAAGCCCCATATTTAGGGCTTAAGTAGAGCCTAGTGTGAGTCATCTACACGGTGATAGATTTCACCCTCAGAGATTAAATATTAGTATAGGCTGCTCTGTTCTACACTATACCTTTATCCAGGGGAAGTAACTTTCACTCTTGAAAATGTAAAACAGGTATCAAAGGCTACAGAAAGCAGCACCCTGCTAATACAGGCCTTGCAAACTGCTTTGTATGGCATACCTCCACAGATGAGAGCCATAATTACAGACATATTTATAAATATACTGAGAAATCTTTCATTCAGAATTCATCTGGATATTTTGTGTTTAATTTCTTACTTCAGTGGCCTGTCTCCAAACATAACTCCATTAAAGGCAAGAGCACGAGGTACAGAATTTTGGTCTGCAAATTCCACGAAAGCAAACCGTGTTGGTTGTGTCTCATCACCTGCCATTCGCACAAACTTCACTTCTCCAACTTGTTTAAAAAATTCAAGCAGCTGATCTGCTGTTGTAGTCTAGAAAAAAAATCAAAAAGCTCAGGTGAAGTAAAATATGTAATGAAAAACACTTATCCAACATACCAGGTAACCTAAGAACTTCAGAGATTAGGAAAAAAAGATTTCATTAGTCAAAGGCAACGTGGACCAAAACTTTTATATTTCTTTCCTTCCCCATAAAAGTTATTTGGAAACTAGCCAATTTAGAAAAGGAAGGATCACATTTTTTTCTCCACACATCTAAAAAGTCTGCTTCTATTTAAAATGGTGCCACTAATACAAAAGATATTTTGAAAGGGTGATGTTTGGAAACTATACATTATTTAAAAAAAAAAGAAAGACATTTCTGGATGAACCATTTTAAGAGAGGTATGTTAATCCAACAAATTTAAATAATCAAGGAAAGGAGAGGTGAAAATGCTTATCCTTCTCTCCCCTCCAACTGCCTGTAGAAATGAAGGAAAGGATCATCGCAAGCCCTGAACTCATCAGACCTGTCAATAATAAACGTATTTCCATATGGATCTGCTTTTTTTAGGGTAGTATATTTGAAATCATCAATTAAAAAGGAATTTCTTTATATTTCAAATTGAATAATTTCATTTGTGTTACATATACTGATTGAAAGTGCATCAAAATAATATTTTTTAACATGTTGTTTCTATCTATTCACCCATCCAGGGTTTTAGAATGGCACTCATCTCAGTAGTAACTTTCTACTTAGGTATATAGTTAGGCGAACAAAACAAAAGCCACATTTACTCTTGACTGAGTGGCATTTTCATATTTAAATAACCCTCTGGTAAATAATTGATCATTTAAGGAAGAGAACTTTGTTTCCCTGTTATGGATACAGAGGACTCTTCATACTAAATTATACAACTAATCCACCAAGTCCAGCCTCCTGTGATGGCCAATTATTCATACCTGAGAAAAAGGTAAATTCCTTCCCCACAATGCACCTATCCTACAGAGCAATGCTGTACATGGATGGGGGGGTGACACAAATTCCTTCATAATCCCTGAAGTAATCAGTTTATTATACTCTGATGCAGATCATCATTATTTCAGCGTACATAGTGATAAAACCATCAAAATCTGTAGTATTTGTTTCTTTGAAGTAGTGAACTCTACAGGCTGTCTTCCCCCCTTTCCCAAGAAGCATTCACAACACAACTAATAACCACAAGAGCATCTTTTTTTTTTTTATTTGTTTGAATTATCTTCTATTTTTACCATGTGGAACAAACTCATTATGCACATATGGGTCTTTTCAAAACTGTTTAAGATCATAAATCACAATGACATGGGCTAAACCAGAGCTGGGCAAACTTTTTGGCAAGAGGACCATATCTGGGTATGGAAATTGTATGGCGGGCCATGAATGCTCACAAAATTGGGGGCTGGGGTGCGGGAGGAGGTGAGGGGTCCGGGGTGGGGCCAGAAATGAGGAGTTCAGGGTGCAGGAGGGTACTCCGGCTAGGACTGAGGGGTTCGGAGGGCTGGGGAAGGGGGTTGGGGAGCGTGAGCATGTCAGGGGTGCAGGCTCCAGGCGGCGCTTACCTCAAGCAGCTCCCAGAAGCAGTAGCATGTCCCCCCTCTGGCTCGTACGTGGAGGCACGTCCAGGTGGCTCTGCGTGCTGCCCTGTCCGCAGGTGCCTCCCCTGTAGCTCCCATTAGCCATGGTTCCCAGCCAATGGGAGCTGTGGGGACAGTGCTTGGGGCGGCGGCAGCATGCAGAGCCCCCTGGCTGCCCCTACGCATAGGAGCTGGAGAGGGGACATGCCGCTGCTTCTGGGAGCCACATGGAGTGGGGCAAGCCCCTGACCCCACTCCCCGGCTGGAGTGCCGGAGTGGGGCAAGTGCCAGGCCCTGCTTCCCGGCGGGACCTTGAGGACCAGATTAAAACGTCTGGAGGGCTGGATGCAGCCCCTGGGCCATAGTTTGCCCACCCCGGGCTAAAAACTACATCTTCCTTTAACATTTCAAATTCGACAAAAAGGACGGTACCTGAGAATTCAGATTTCCAACGTAGACTGTTCTCCTAATTTCATCAATTTTGGAAGGATCCACATTTCCCATAATTGGTGGTTGTGGTATTTCTCCAAGTGCTGTAATGTTAGGGTCCAATGCTGCTGCTGGTATAGCTCCCAACGTGCCAAGTGAAACACTAAGCTAAAAAAAACAAACAAACAAACAAAAAAAACCATGATTTATAAACAATGGGAGACTGTGTGTCCCAGCAAGGCTTTTATCCCAAGTACATCCAAGTAAAAAACAAAATACAAATTCAGTACAAACAGACAATATTTTTTACAGTTAAACCCTCACCTTGCAAAAATTCTATCCCCCAAATCTAGCCTCTCATATATTAAATGTTCCAAAATATGGCCAGTAACCGTCTTGCTTAAGCTTTTTGGCCAGTGATGCTATAGCATAATCAAACAGAAAGGTAATGGCAGAATTCCCCTGCAGAACATAAAACATGAACATTTATGCCCATGATATTAATAAACGTAGAATTGGCATCTAGGGAAAAGGCAACTTTCTACTTTGTGTCTACTGCACCTTCCTAGCACGAGACAATAAACAAGAATTCCATAGCTATGCTGCCAAGAATGACATAATTCCCTCCCAAGTCTTCATAGAATCATAGAATATCAGGGTTGAAAGGGACCTCAGGAGGTCATCTAGTCCAACCCCCTGCTCAAAGCAGGACCAATCCCCAATCAAATCATCCCAGCCAGGGCTTTGTCAAGCCTGACCTTAAAAACTTCTAAGGAAGGAGATTCTACCACCTCCCTAGGTAATGCATTCCAGTGTTTCACCACCCTCCTAGTGAAAAAGTTTTTCCTAATATCCAACCTAAACCTCCCCCACTGCAACTTGAGACCATTACTCCTTGTCCTGTCCTCTTCTACCACTGAGAATAGTCTAGAACCATCCTCTCTGGAACCACCTCTCAGGTAGTTGAAAGCAGCTATCAAATCCCCCCTCATTCTTCTCTTCCGTAGACTAAACATTCCCAGTTCCCTCAGCCTCTCCTCATAAGTCATGTGTTCCAGACCCCTAATCATTTTTGTTGCCCTTCGCTGGACTCTCTCCAATTTATCCACATCCTTCTTGTAGTGTGGGGCCCAAAACTGGACACAGTACTCCAGATGAGGCCTCACCAATGTCGAATAGAGGGGAACGATCACGTCCCTCGATCTGCTCGCTATGCCCCTACTTATACATCCCAAAATGCCATTGGCCTTCTTGGCAACAAGGGCACACTGCTGACTCATATCCAGCTTCTCGTCCACTGTAACCCCTAGGTCCTTTTCCGCAGAACTGCTGCCTAGCCATTTGGTCCCTAGTCTGTAGCGGTGCATGGGATTCTTCCATCCTAAGTGCAGGACCCTGCACTTGTCCTTGTTGAACCTCATCAGATTTCTTTTGCCCCAATCCTCCAATTTGTCTAGGTCCCTCTGTATCCTATCCCTCCCCTCCAGCGTCTTATAGAGAAAGAGACCAGTCTACATTTTCTTTTGTGAAACACGTGATTAGATTTGAGTCTTTTTCCCAGATTAATATAAAAACTGACAAATTGGGGGAGGAAAGACTAATATTGCTTAACGAAGGAGTTTCTTATGATTAATGCTGTGGCTGCAATGTTTACAGGCACTATGGAGAGCCCAATAGGAGTAACTGGACACTCCATTCTCCTTCATTTTAAAGGAAAATGAGCATCCAAATACCCTGCGTGGCTTTGAAATCTCAGCCTAAAGCTTTTCTAACTTGGACCCACTGCTAATGTGAAAGCTCAGAGGGGGACCTAAACTGGCTGAGGTCTAAATATTTCTTATTCAGTCCTGGTCCAGAACTACAGAAGTAGCATTAGTCTTGAGGATCAGTCATAGATCTTGTGCAACACCAGAGAGACGAGAGTAAAGTGATCAGGAACAGTCAGCATGGATTCACCAAGGGAAGGTCATGCCTGACTAATCTAATCGCCTTCTATGATGAGATTACTGATTCTGTGGATGAAGGGAAAGCAGTGGATGTATTGTTTCTTGACTTTAGCAAAGCTTTTGACACTGTCTCCCACAGTATTCTTGTCAGCAAGTTAAAGAAGTATGGGCTGGATGAATGTACTATAAGGTGGGTAGAAAGTTGGCTAGATTGTCGGGCTCAACGGGTAGTGATCAATGGCTCCATGTTTAGTTGGCAGCCGGTGTCAAGTGGAGTGCCCCAGGGGTCGGTCCTGGGGCCGGTTTTGTTCAATATCTTCATAAATGATCTGGAGGATGGTGTGGATTGCACTCTTAGCAAATTTGCGGATGATACTAAACTGGGAGGAGTGGTAGATACGTTGGAGGGCAGAGATAGGATACAGAGGGACCTGGACAAATTGGAGGATTGGGCCAAAAGAAACCTGATGACGCTCAATAAGGATAAATGCAGGGTCCTGCACTTAGGACGGAAGAACCCAATGCACCGCTACAGACTAGGGACCGAATGGCTAGGCAGCAGTTCTGCGGAAAAGGACCTAGGGGTGACAGTGGACGAGAAGCTGGATATGAGTCAGCAGTGTGCCCTTGTTGCCAAGAAGGCCAATGGCATTTTGGGATGTATAAGTAGGGGCATAGCGAGCAGATCGAGGGACGTGATCGTTCCCCTCTATTCGACATTGGTGAGGCCTCATCTGGAGTACTGTGTCCAGTTTTGGGCCCCACACTACAAGAAGGATGTGGATAAATTGGAGAGAGTCCAGCGAAGGGCAACAAAAATGATTAGGGGTCTGGAACACATGATTTATGAAGAGAGGCTGAGGGAACTGGGATTGTTTAGTCTGCAGGAAGAGAAGAATGAGGGGGGATTTGATAGCTGCTTTCAACTACCTGAGAGGTGGTTCCAGAGAGGATGGTTCTAGACTATTCTCAGTGGTAGAAGAGGACAGGACAAGGAGTAATGGTCTCAAGTTGCAGTGGGGGAGGTTTAGGTTGGATATTAGGAAAAACTTTTTCACTAGGAGGGTGGTGAAGCACTGGAATGCGTTACCTAGGGAGGTGGTAGAATCTCCTTCCTTAGAAGTTTTTAAGGTCAGGCTTGACAAAGCCCTGGCTGGGATGATTTAATTGGGGATTGGTCCTGCTTTGAGCAGGGGGTTGGACTAGATGACCTCCTGAGGTCCCTTTCAACCCTGATATTCTATGATTCTATGATTCTATGAGAGGTAAATGAACACCATGTACCACCGGAAAAATAGAATTCCATAGCAAGTATATGGCAGTTGTTTCTATCCCTGGTAGATTGAGAGAGATTAGGTTTTAAAAATCCAACAATTCAAATAACTATCACACTTTCCCTTACGTACATACACACAATTGAATTCCAAAGTGATTTTAACAAGTATCTTGACAATTGCTAGATTTTCATATTCCTTATGCTGGTGGAAAATCTGGAATTCTAGCATTCGAACAGCATAATGTAGTAATTCTGTGGACTGTAAAGGACTAACTGGTAGGCAACAGAGACGTGGTAAGTAACATGGTACCACTTCCTCCTTGTTTCCAATTGCTTCTACATGGGTCCAGGTGTCTAAAAACAAAGATGTGCCAGCCTAGCTACATCCACAGGGGCTACTGCAATATAAGAAAAAAGAGGAGGAGGAAAGTAAAGAGTAATAGCTCTCAGGGAATGGAACTGCCATGCACTAGCATGAGAGGTGCAGGGAGCCCTTCACCACGTGAAAAATGTTCAGGGAACAAAGGAAACAGGCAGGTGGGGAAGAGGACCACCAGACAGCGTACCTCTGGAAACGGAGGACCAGCCTGCAGGGGAGCAGAGAAATGAACCAAAAGGCCAAACAGCATATGCCCATAACAAAGACAAACAGGCAGCAACAAAGCACATGTAGGGAGATCAGGCAAAAGAGAAACACATGTAACTGACTGGGGGAAAGAGTGGGAAACAGGACAGATGACAGAAAGAAATAAAACAAAGAGCAGGAGATAATTACTTATTTTTTCCAAAACAGACAAAACACTAATTGCTTTTAAAAACAATTAAAGTACCTGAGACTTTTCTAATACTAGCATTCCATGTAAGCATGCTGCACAATTATATATAGGATTATAAATGGAGAAATGGGAGGAGTTGCTCCATCAGACACACTCTCCATTAAGATGTAATGTAAACACAAGTAGTTAAGATCTGCTCCTTTTTCAAAATGCAGGGATGAGGTATTTTCTAAGATCATGTATAAATCACTATTTTCCTAATTCCAGAATGGAAATCATGAGTTTTAGTGTAAATTTAATGATTCTCCAGTTTTATGTCACTGGCACCAAATTTCACCCTTTCCTCTTGTGCCAAAACATATTCACTGGCAAACAGCAGCTCACTTTGGCTTTGTATTCACTCCTTTTACCTTCTGGAGAATCCATAAGGAATACAGAACTACAATTTTTCTAAACAAACATCAAATATTGTCAAATGCTTTACACAAGCCCAACTGTCAGTCCTTTATCTGGCATATAAAAGGTCAATATTTTCTGGTGGTACTATATGTATTATGATCTAATCTGAACTTGCAATGGAAAAATAAATACACTTTAGGGGACTGGAAACCCTTTTCATTTTAGTCTGTAAACTACCAGAGATAAAAATGCTCAGAATAATGGTCTTCTCTCGTACATGAGTCTGAAAGTACCTTAGTGCTATTTACAGCAAATCTAGTTTCCCAAACATACACTGACAGTATTAAAAACAAATCTTTAAAACTGAAACAACACAACAACCACATGGGTGTTGATGAGAAAAGTTCTTAAAATATATTAAAACATCCACATTTACATCCATCCACTTACAGGGGAATTAAAGTGGATCCAAACCTATTAATTAATATGCCAGATGGCTCTAAGGCAGGGGTAGCCAAATCCGGACCGCCAGATGCTTTTGAACACATTTCATAATCTTTTTATTTACTTATTATCATTATTGTTATTATTTTTCTCTGGAGTCTGGACCTTGACTATACCTTGACCAAGAAGTTTAGACCCTGACAAAAAATAATTGACTACCCCTGCTCTAAGGGCCTGATCCTGCAAAGTGCTGATCACCCTCAACTCCAACTGGTTCTGGAGGGAAGCCAAGAGCCCCTGCATCAGAAGAGGGCACTCATCACACTACAAAATTGTGACCTAGTGCAACACATTACATCCTTGTCACCAGGAACTCACTACACACTGGAGAAGGCTATTTCCCAGTGACAGAAACATTAGAGGTCTTTGAAAAGAGTCGCAATCCACCACGAAATGCTGAACCTCATTTTTTTACCTTATGTCCCTTATTAGCATGCAAGAGAACGACTGAAACAAAGATTTCACAGATGGTTGTCTCCTTGGCCTTTATAAGCATTCGTAAGCTGGGGGGGTGGGGGGGGAAATAAATCTCTGATGAGAAATATTTGCCTTGCTTAGACTGAATGACAAGGGAAGATAATAAAGTTGGAATATGCAAAGCCTGAAGCAAGGGGTTAGAAGTTTCCTGGTTTTGATAGGTGTGTTTACTTTCCTAATCTGCATGTTTTCTAAACAAACTACCATATATACTCGTTCATAAGCCGAATTTTTTTTTAGTAAAAAAGGGAAGCATCAGAGAAGGGGGTCGGCTTATGAACGGGTATAGAGCGGGAGAGGTGGGCAGGGAGAGGCAGCAGAGCCAGAAGGAAAGAGGCGGGGCCAGAGTCTCTCCGCTTCTGGCCACGTTGCTCTCCCCCCAGCCTCTGAGGCAGCTACTGCTCTGGGGCTGGCAGGCTGTGGCCACGCCACCCAGCCCCCCCCGCCGGAGCAGGCTGTGGCCAGGCCAGAGACATCCTCCCCTGACCCATCCCAGCGAAGGTGGAAGAGATGGGATGGGGAGAGTGTGGGGGTCCTGGGCTAGGGTCATGTGTGGGATGGTCACAGGGGTTACTCCCCTGACCTCCAGCTTCTCCCATGACCTCCCCCCCCCAAATTTCCCCACCAGTTGCTGTCCCGGCCCGTTAGGGTAAGCAGCTGGCGGGCCGGGACAGTTTATTTACTCAGGTTGACCTCCGTGCCTGTGGACACTCAAGGTAAACAAACCGTCTCTGCCTGCTAGCAGCTTATCCTGATAGCCCCAGGAGCCAAAGTTTGCCGACCCCTGAATTATAGGGGGTCATGAACGCGTCATAAAAAATTTCCATTTTTACTTTTCCATCTTTGGGGTGGGGGGTGGGGGGGCAGCTTATAAATGAACCAGCTTATGATCGAGTATATACGGTACATCCATCCACTCAAAGGAAAGGTTAGCTAAGCTTTTAATTGAATGAGAGAAGTGGAAAAGGCATACAACAGGTTATGCAAGCCAATATCCTCTGGACAAAATTTCTTTACCATTTATCTTCAACTATATTTTTGTAAGGAAAATAATTTACAATTTAAATTTAGTCAGTCATTTTCTGCAGCATCAAAGTGGAATAATGCCTTCAATTTCCAAAATATGGAAGTGATCTCTCACATGACAGATGCCATAACATTATGTGGTTAGTAAAATCAGTTGACTAGTTGAGTCCAAATCTAAGCATTGTCTTCTCCACAAAGAACAAAGCAAGTTCCTTGCTACTGAAGAAGTATGTATAACAAATGTCATAACTCCTAAACAGTCTAAACAGTAGGTCTATTCTATCATTCTAAGTGCTATAAAAATTAGTACCTGTATTTATTTTAGTACTGCTCAATGTGTCTTTTAAATTCTTCCTGAATTACTTTAATAACAGAAAATTCTGAGAGTAGAATTGGGCAGAGATTCTAAAAAATTATTAAAAATGCTAAAAGTTCAATAGGTTCTCTTGGCTAAATTCCAAGAGCACAGATAAACTGAATAGTTAACTTCTGGAAGATGACTTATAATAAACAGGGGTAATTTGTGCTAGGTGATTAGATTAAGCTGGTTCAAAATCCAAACAGTGGATTATTTATGGCTGGAGCAGGGGCATTTATGGGCACAAGGGGTTGAAGTATTAGTAACAACATTTTTGACTAATAAATTTCCCTGGGATGTCCACGAGGATGGGTACTGTTTACAGGAAATTACAAAAGGATTCAACTATTAATAATTTTGCAGGAATTTTGTCTTTTCTTTTTAAAAGGAACATTTTAAAAACACTACAGTGTCCCTTATACAACTACTAGGGTGAGCCGGTGTCAGACTGTGCATATTAGTTTGCAGAAGGTCAGTATGAATCTATGATGCGTGTCTAACTAGTGGCTTGATGACTACTGCTTCTTTATGAATATTCACATGGTCTACAAGGACTAATAAGGCAGAAATCACCATATTCTAAAAAGGAATAATGCTTACCAGAAGGAAGAAAAGGGTCCTTTCCAGTGTTTCTGAAACTATTGCCTGAGCCCTTAGCCAAGCCTGCTTTTCTTATGCCATTTTGTGTATGAGGAAGAGACCTTAGAATGTTCATTTCTTCTAGAGGTTTGACCAATATCAAACCAAGAAGTTGAAGGTGTTGGTAATGATGCCAGTAACAGGGTTTGCTGAGGAGCCATTCAAGGGAACACTGTTGTTGCCAGTGTCTGTAGTGGTGCTGTCAAATGCACAATGCAGAAATCTAGGATGGTACCAACAACCGTTCTGGTGAATGCGGAGCTGCAGCAAGGTCAGTAGCTCAAGGCCCCATTTCCTCAAACAACGTGGGGCTGATGACAGGGGAACAGAGGGAAGACCCATTAAGCCCAGTTTTGTTGAAGGAAGGTCTGCTTATTCTGCCGTTCCTGGTGGAGAGGGAAGGGGGATGGTAGCCTGTTGCTGCCAGAAAGGGTTAGCAGAAACAGAAGGGAAGTTCAATATGCAATAAGTAGAAGCTAGAGAATATAAAAGCCTCCATTCTTTTTGCAGTGATAGCATTTTGAGGCCAACATGCAACAGCCCCAGCCACTGGAGGGAGTGTGCTTGAGTATCCTAATGTGGCATTCTAGCCTTCCAAAGGATTGAATGTGTTTAACTCTAGTATTTTAAACCTTATTATTATTATTTGGGGAAGGGGAGCGGTTGGTAGTATGTGCATTGGGTCAGATTTTGCCCCTATTTATATACATCCAACTAAGATGGACGTAATCAAAGAGAATCTAGCCCAGTACTTTGCAGAATAGGAATTTGGAAATAAAGAAAAACAGTGAATGTGCTGGCCATACTCTAGCCTGACCTCTTGAGAAAAATCAAGACAGTGGGATTAAGTGTCTTCACTGACTTATTAGGCAGGGTGTGATGTCATGGGACTGGGCTATTCCTTTTCTCTCAACCCAGAAGGGGAGAATTCTTGGTTGGGCTGAAGGAGGGAGCTAGAAGAAACAGAACAGTTTATTAACTCCAAGTCAAAGAGATTAAATTTTACTTACTGTAGTCAGAGGAGTTGGTGTGGGTATAGGAAGCAACCCTGCACCAGGCATCAGGCTTGTCATAGTAGGAGCAGGAGCCAATAAAGAGAGGGCTTTGGCTTCATCTGGGATTTTACCTGGAGAAGCAAATGGAAGTGTTAGAGAGAGTTTGAACAACAAACCAATGTTATTCTTTTTATGATTTTACAATTTACCCTTGCACTTAAAAAAAATAGTAAAGAAAAATGAATCTACCAGATCCTTACAAAAAACAAATAAGAACTTAAGTTTTTCCTTTTACCCTGCTCTACTAGGAAAAACAAAAGTGAGCAAAACTTCAAAGACTAGCAATCTCATTAATGGATTATTTTAAAAACTGAATAATGTAGACAATTATTTAACACTTTGAGCTATGGGTCACCTGTACTGGAAACTTAATGTTCATGAACCAAACGATATCAAGCATGGACGCTTTCCCAGGGCGGTGTTTTCGCGGTGATCGAAAGTTGTGTTACACATGACAACCGTTCGTGTAGGCTGCATCACTAATAGCACACAGAACATCAGATACAGAAAAGAAGAACATTTTTTAAAGTTTAATCCCCAGAAATGGCAAATAACCAAATTAGTTAAAAAAAAAAAATGTGCTAATTGAAATCTGTCCCTTTTCTTTTACGGCTGCTACCTGCTTTTGATAATAAAATAAAATAAAATAAAAAATAAAATAAATAAATAAATAAAATACAAAAATTACCAATGACCCCATACAAACTCTGTACTGCAGGTAGAGTCAACAGGGCGAAAAAAAAAAAAAAAAGGACCTACACTGTTTCTCTTTCTAGGTTGTCTCAATGTAACTGGGACGACAAGAGACTTAAGTCTCTTGTCGTCTAATTGTAAATATACTGAGATAGTTGCTCAATTATGTTTCCCTTCTAAATGCACTACACTTTCATAAAAAATATATATTCCAACTGTGACTAACAAACTCCCCCTGTTGTCATGCCAACAGTTTATTAAAATAATTTCTCATCTGAATAAAATGAATGATGGTTATATGTATAGTTATAACAAAAATGCTGGACTAAGAAATCTTCAGAGCATTAAATTCTGTACTATTTAAACGATTTACTAAATGCAAATACTGATTTCCAATTTAAGGGAATTAAATCACCACAAAATAGAAACAGTGAACTGAAAAACTGCCAGAGAATTCCTAATCACACGAAATAATTAAGGACTTCCTAATCTGCTCCAAATTGCCAAAGTAACCATAAAACAGCCCTCATACATTACCTCATGCATTTTAGAGGTGTTTATGGCTTTCTACAATACTGAACTTTATAAGTACTAGAACAGTACTCGTCTGGTACTACTACAATTTGCACATACATTTTCATTACAGATCTCTAACTTCAGGAGTTTATAATGAATACATACAAAAGGACTCCTGATTTAAAAGTAAAATATGGGGTAAATTTTCAAAGCACTATGCAAAGTTTTGGCAGTGCAATTCCCATTAAAGCCCACGGGAGTTATCCGACTATAAGAATGTTTTGAAAATATGCACCACAATTTGCAGCTCTAGAATAGATTTGAGTTACTCTGTCCAAAAGAAAATAAATCTAAATAAAATCCATTTTAATGGGAATAGATGTGGAATGAAAGAAATTTAAAAAAAAAAAAAAAAACCACACACACACACACACACACACACAATTTCATCTAGAATTTATGTTGTATTCCTATTAATCAAACACAGCTATTTAACTTTAAGATAAATTCTGTGAAACTTTGGTCCATAACGTACAACAGATCAAGCCACATTGCTATCTTAAAGAGAAAAATAAAATAAAATAAAATTGTTAGGGTCTGAAAATTATCTTCACAGTAACTTCTTCCGTAACTTTTTAAAAACATATCTGATCTAAAGCCAAAATTGTATTTAGAAGGAATACAGCACTTTGCAGGCTTTGTTTTAAAATTAGACATGCAATAGCATGTGAAGTTATAATGCCGGATTTGCGTGACTCCTCATGAAAAAGCAGGTATTTGCTTGTACAAATTGTCAGTTATGCATCTAAACAGATATTTAGATACATAACCACAGTAACTGTGCATGCAAATTAGGTATACATTTACACAGCTGATTTTGGGGAAATCGTAATTTATGTTTTTAAAGTGCTGTTGAAACATGAACTAACCATGAAGGTCCATATTACAGATCAATAAGGCCCTAATCCTGCGGAGATATCCTCCCGTGTTTACATGTGGCACCTACATAAAATCCCACAAAGTCAATGGGACTTTACACGGGTGGATCCACCTACAGGAAGCTAAAGATAGTAACACTGCATTCTAATGTAGTCCCCACAATGAACGTAAGCACATGCCTAATTTAAGCATGCACTTAAATCTATCCCTATTCTGCAAGCACTTAAACATATACTTAACTTTAAGTAGATGCTTAACATGCTGACGTGCTTTGTTGAATAGGGACTGAATTTAGAACATGCTTAAATATTTAGTTGAATGAGGGTCATCAGTTCAGAAAGGTACTTAAGCATGTGCCAAGACTTCAAGCGTAAGAACAATGCCACTGAAGTCACTGGGACTATTCATACATTTAGTTAGGTACATGCTAAAGTAACTTGCTGACTCATGACCACATACGGTAAATTATTATAGCAGTCTGCCAGGTGGATACCATGCATTTTAAATTGAAATTTTTATTGACATTTCCCTAATACTTTTGCTTTCTCACCTATGTTAAAAAAAATTAAGTAGAGCTGGTCAAAGTTTTTCCACACAGTTTTACTTTAAAAAAAAAAAAAGTGCCTTTTTCTCAAAGATTATCTTTTCATGAAAAATTATGAACATCTGGGTTCTGCAGATGTTTCTTCAATATTTTCACTGATTTTTTAAAATCAAACTCATGCTCAAAAATATTCAACAAAAATTTCCCACGGTAAAATGCTGTGGAAATTGTCCCAAAAAATGAATCAATTTAGAACCCCGAAAAATGGAAACAGTTTAGAAATTTCAGAAATTTCCCACAAAAAAACTTCCATTTTTTTTCCAACGGAACTTCAGTAAAAAGCTGATCAGATTATTTAGTATTAAAAATCAATTTAAGAGCTAATAAGGAACTGGTTATGTTCTTGAGTAAATATATATTTTATACCTTCTTTAATCTTTTTTATAAAAAAGGAATACAAACCCAGAAAAAATATAAACAACATTTAGCCTATTGCACAATCTGACATCTGTTTAACATCAGGTTTAAGGCTTGTATGTTTTTCTTAATGCATATTGCTATGGGATGGGTGAAGTCAATCCTTAAAAGTTGAACTGAAATGCTTTCCCCAAATATATGTATTTATTTAAAAAGTGTATCATTTCAACTTCATAGATCAGTTTCTTGACTTATTTCAATGTATGCCGGTGCCTTAAAATGGTTTTAATGACCTTTCAGTATTCAATAATAAATGACAGATCTGATTCTCATTTGCAATAAGGCCCCTTTATACTGTTCTAGCATTACAAAGGGACCTTTTAAGTGGGGTGTAAATTACTTTTATATCCATTTTAAGATACTTCAGTGGATCAGCGGCTTGATCTACACTTCACATTTATACTGGCATAACTATTTGGGTCAGAAGTGTGAAAAATCCCCATCTCTTAGCAACATAGGTATGCTGTCAAAAGCCTCAGTGTAGATACAACTATGCTGACAGAAAAATGCTTTTGTTAGAATGTTGTTCAGGGAGGTGATGCTCTTACACATGGAGAAAACGCCTTCTATCAATGTGCCCTGCAAGTTCACAAAAGAGCTATGCCAGCACAGCTATGATAGCATTGGCTCTGTAGGGCAGACATGGCTTGCCAGAGCAATGTAAAGTGGCCTTAGTGTAAATAACGATTAGGCCTGATACCAGTAAAATTATAGTGTATTAGTCACAAGATTCCATCCTCATGCAAGTGTTCAGAAGGGATCAGTTTCCTTGTGTTTTGTACTATAAACTGCTGGATAATTTAAAAAAAAAAAAAAAAAGAAAGAAAAAAATCCCGCTTCAGTGATGAACAAGTATCTTCAATCAAAGACACTTTATGCTCATATCTAATCTGGAGATTAGAAGAATAAATTATTTTCCTAGTATGTTTAATCACTGGGAACTACAAACTTATGGATGAAACCATTTCTTAGAAAATCCCTTTCTGTTGCATCTAAATGAGAATGCCATTCTAGCGTGTAAAGGTTAAAAAACAAAACACAATAACACCCCCGTCCCTCAAAAAAAAAAAGTTTTTTCCATCTTCCCACAGATAGCAATGTTAAAAGACAACATATCTGACAAAACACTCTCGAATCAAGGCCTCAGAATCCATTTACACCAACGTGTGGTAAAGGTTTTTCTTAAAGAAAAGTAATACATGAAATCCCGACCCCACTGAAGTCAGTGGCTAAACCTCCGTTAACATCAATGGAGTTAGAATTTCACCCACAGTGAATAAAAATTCTAGAATGTTCAGAATTTTCTTAAGAGTCATTCCAAAATAGATATCTTAACTTCTTCATATTAAAAATTAATACAAAAACCTTGTGCTGTGCTGGTTATACAGCTTAAAATGAAACTGCTTCTGATCGTGGGAAAGAGACTGATTAAAATCCATGACTTTGTTCGGAAAAGCTAGATTCTTAAGAAAGAAGTAATAAGAAAGAAAGTTTCACTGGCTTTTTCAGAGACATGTACTTTTGAAAATATGGTCTAAGGAGGAACACACACATCTGAGAGCTGAAATATCTTTATCACTATTTTAGTCTTCAGACATCATATATTGATCTGCCTGTCATAGCTGAATTAAGATGCTAAAACATATCTCTAAGGCAGTGTTTATCCCTAGTTTACAACAGAGAATTTAGCTGACCTAATTCAACACTCAGTATATATACCATCCACCACCCTCATAAACAGCTTCAGAAAGTCTACTTTAAAATGACACATCATTCAACCCTTTAAGAAACACCATTTTTACAGAATTGAAGAACCAGTTCACAAGTAGAAGTGAAAGAGATTCAGCAAAAACAAAAAACAAAACAAAAAAAGGGACAAAATAAAAAGAAAAGAAAGAAAAGCAAAATAAAAAATAAAAACAGAGACAGGGCGTCCATCTTCAGCGGGCCAGACTTCGATCTCATTTCCCCCCACGAAGGTTTCACTTGACGGCAGGTTTAGTGGCATGGCAAACAATGCCTAACTCAGGCAAGTGTAACAGGTCTGCCTTGGCCAGTCTAGTCATCTAATAATGCACAAATATCACACAGAGAAAACATACAAAACCAAATTAATAGTCAAAATCCATCTACCAGAAAATGTGGACATAAAGTTTAGAATGATGGTTAGGGCAACATCTTTGTTATGTTTCAACCTTTGCTTTCTAAAGGTATAACATTTAAAACAAACAAAACAAACAAACAAACAAACAAACAAACAAAAAAAGAAAACCTGTGATGCACAAACAAAGGAAAGGGTAACATTTTGACAGTGCAATGAAATTTTACTTCATTTAAAATAACATTTTTGGTTAATAAAGTAGCAATGGTGAAGTACATATGTGAACGTTATAAAATGAACATTATTTTCAATGCTTAGGGGTTCCTTCATCACTCACTACTGAGGTTGCACTGTTGAAAGGCATTCTAAATTTGTTTGTTTTTTTAAACCAAGCTTTCTGTACCCTTTTCTCTTTTCTATCCCATCAAGCTTTATTTCTGTACACCAAGCCTTTCAGTAATGGCACTTTTGGCCAACGGCAGAATTTAAACTTGACAGTAGAACACGGCTGTTACTGCTTTAGCAGCCCATAGTATACCTTACCAATCACGTTTACAGCTATATCACCAAATATTGCACTGTGTTCTCCAGAGCCATATATATCAACACACATTTCCTTGGAAAGTTAAACTATCGTCAATACAGATAGTATTTTCAAACCAACATGAATGGTTCTGTAATAAAGTTGCATAGGAACAGCATATTTACACAGTGTGAAATTTTCAAGTGGGTTTGTCCCACAACCCAATCATATGTTCAGTTAGCTGTACACAAGCTCCGTATTTTCCTGTAGAGTCCACAGTGACTTGTAAACAAACTGCTATACAATAATAGTCCTACTTTCAGATTGCCTCTGTCAGCTATGAAATGGGTTGAACATGATTGGGGAGGTAAAAAATGTGTTCTCATAACTTTTGTTGTATTCTTCCTCCATTATTAGATATCACCAAGAGACACAGAAAAATTCACCTTTACCTGCCTGCTGCCATGCCACCTCAAACTGTGACCCCATCACCAGGAAAACCCAAGAAGTGGTGTTGATTCATTAGGAAGCAATCTTCCCTCTCTGGCAGTACTGAACCAGTGTTTGAGTCTTCTAGATGAGACATAAAAACTAAAATTGTTCCCGATCATCCTCCTGAATGATCTTGTGGGACCTTTTCAAGTGTATCAACTCTCATCAGATATATTCTGCCTACCTGAATTCCTTTTGCAGTTTCAATTGGATACAGTATTATTCTTTTCTCCCTGACTTAAAGGTAAATGTAAAAAATCAAAACCTATACTCCATGAAGCTCAGCAATATGTGCTCTATGCCCAAATGAACATGGTTGTGGGTGTAGTTAGCACATAAATAAGATTTAAATAACCTTTAAAAGAAATATTTTCAAGGATCCATGAAAGTCTGCTTGCTCTGTTGAGTTTGCTACAGACATCCCAGGACGGATCATTCTGTAGGCACAGTACTCAAGCAACAAGTCTTGGTATGTCTGCTGTGCCAAAATAAGGCTTTCTGGGGATACTGTTAACAAACCCAAAGAAGCCAAAAATAGACTTTGTGGAGCCAAACAGTATTTTTTTTAAAAGATCAATTAAGATTTATTAACTAACTATTTGGTTAGTGGTGGAATTCAACAGATTTATTAGCTTTGCAGATTATCATTAGCTCACTCTGATTTCCTGTGCAAGGTAAGACAGCGGGTATGCACACCTAAAGATGGCTGCATTCCATTGGTTTAAGAAAATGATTTCTATGGACTTATGGCCCAGATCCTACAATCTGATCTATGTGGACGGACACTTGGAGCTTATCTATACTATAGTCACTAAAGCACATAGCTATGGCACTATGCCTATGCTGCTGTAGTGCCATAATGTAGACACTATTCCTACAGCGATGGAATGAGTTTTACCTGTCACTATAGGTAATCCATCTCCCTGAGTGGCAGTTGCTAGATTGATGGAACCTAACTGCATCTTCACAGTGGATTAGGCCAGCATAGCTATGGTGCTTACAAGTGTGGATTTTTCAAACCTCTGAGCAAAGTAGCTATGTTGATCTAAATTTTAAGTGTAGACCTGGCCTAAATGCCAAATGGCATCCCAATGAAGTCAATGGGGCTCTTCCTATGTGCAGGGATCTGCCTATGTGCATCAGACTGCAGTATCAAGACCACAATTTGCAAAGCGCTTAACTAGTAACTCAAACATTTTATATTCAAGTAGTAAATGGAACCATAAACATTGAAAATATTTCTACTGGAGAAACCCAAATTGACAAAATACTTAGTCATGTGTGTACTTAACATTAGAACTGGAATTCCTGATGACAGTCCAGTTCTGAAGATGTCTTGATAGATTTGATTAAATAATCTATCTAAAAATTAGCTTAAGGCTCAGATTTTAAAATGCATATAGGCATTGCTGCACTCAGCACTACAATGCCTAACTCATTTAGAAGTCTCAGTCTCATTTTCTGAAGGATTTAGGCTCCAAAGTGCCTAAATCTCACTAGAAAAAGAGACGGATTTCTAAACTAGTTAGGTATTGCAATGCTGAGTGCAGCAATTCCTATATATGCCTTTAAAAATCTGGGCCCGAACTAAGTTGCAGCTTAATTGATGTTATAATTTAAGAAGTCTACTAAAAGGATTACTAAACTTTTTAAAAACAACAACAACAAACCAAAGCACAGTTAGGCCCTGAACTGCAATCTGATCTGTGCAGGGAGACTCCCTCACCTCTGCAGGAGCACACTGATGTCAATGTAGACTCTGGATAGGCATGAGGGTTTGCCCATGTGGATCAGACTGGAGGAGAGCAATCTTATTTTATAAAGTTTTTTCAAGTATTTTCTTATACAAGTATGGAAAACCAGAATAAAACTACTAATTTAAATTAAGTTATTAATTTTGCTCACGCATAGTTACAGCTAAATGTATACAAAAGATGTTTAAAAGCATAGCCAACATATTTTTACTTCTTTTATTAATAGTTTATTCTTTTTACCTTCTTCAAATCTAAAATTTTGCTTTCAAAAAGATGAGGGGAAAAAATAAAAACAAGAGCATCAGTTACTTGCCAGTTTTTAGGAAAACTAAAGGCAATCAATATACAGGACAAAGACCAACATGAAAGAAGAATGTCTGAAATACCAACCTTCTGCACAGGGTACGACTATCAGAGCTCTATCAATAAAAACGGTGTTAGTTAGATGCTGGGCCACACCAACACTTGATGATTCACGAAACTTAATATAACATACTTTGGATGAAAAAGCAAGAGGAGCGTTGCTGCAAAATAAAAAGGAAAAAAAATCAATTAGTGTAATGAAAACACAGATTTTAGTTTTCCCCAAAAGCCTTTTTTAGTTTACTTATATACATTCACAGGGAGACATCTTTAGCAGAAATTAACTGAATCACTTATTTCTCATCCATACACACACACAAAAATGGTACTATCTTCCTCTTAGAAAGGATTTAGTAGTGGCAGAGTGTAGCTATGAGGTCTTCTATTAACAAGGCACTAGTGCCTTTAGAGAACCTGCTATAGAACATTTATCAGTATAATCCAAAAATCATAAATAATGTAAACTGAACTATAGCACACTTGTCAAATAAATGGAGAACATTTAATCTTTCTTTTCCCAAATAGCCTTTGTTCACTTACTCTAAAGCACAAAATTGAGTCATTTGTAGTGGGTCCTCCAGACAGCAGCACATATTAATTGACTTTCTTGTCTATGCCCTCAATTAGACCAAGCCCTGTTCATTCTTGTTAATAAAAAAATGTTCTCCAATGGCAGGAAAATTGGCCTTAGCTCACTGGTGGAAAGAAGGGCTCTATCTGCTACTTTAGCATGGTGCATTGAAGTATGTAATAACCTTGTCATGAAAAAAACTCACAGATCAGATTAACGTGAAACACAGAAAACAAGAAATATTTGTCAGCATATTCATTAGACACCCTGTTAATCAAGGTTTTAGCCTTATTTCTTCTAAATACCATAGTCTTGACCAGTCAAGTTCATATCTGCGTATCATATACTATGCATAGGCTTGGCAAAAATTATTGTTTTTAAAAAACAATTTTGAGGGATAATGTTAATGTTAATATTTAAGCTTTTTTAATTTTAATCTATTAAAATTTTCCCAGTTGGGGGGAAATTATGGGGTGGTTGGACAATACGTATTTAATTTTAGTAGATGCTAATATTCAAAAAGATAAAACTTTAGTAATAAAAAACCAAATTGTATATTTTAACATTGATATTGACAAAGTAAATATTCTTAAATCAAACTCTAATAAATTCTCAAGCAGCATTTTTCTAACTTTGCTTAGCTGTAAATTTTTATTGTTACTGAGGAAAATATTTGCATGCCAAGGGTGAAATCGACATTTACTGATAAAAAAATATAATCCTTTAAGCCTAACTATGCACAATGAAATCAGTTAAAATAATTTTAAAATAAATCTTTCAGAAATGTTCTCTGAACAGGGTTTGTATCCATTGTACAAATATTTACTTTATATTCCTCATGTCAAATGTAGATTAGTAGTATGTTGGAGGTTTTAAAAGACTAAGAACAGGCACAAAATGGGATATTATTGTGATTTGTGAATTGCATACAGCAAATCCCAGAAGAAGCTCATGTGATAATGACTTTTAATAAAGCAGCCAACAATGGAAAATTTGCTATTTGATTATTTCCTTTCTGAGACTGGCCTCTACCCCTGTCAGATATATTTAAGCAGCGGCTCTCTTCCTGCAAATACTGAAAACAGTTCAGACCTTCCATGAAGCATCTGAGATTGCTTACACCACTTAAGTCCTCACTCCAGTTGAGTACTTCCAGAACTGTGTACAATTACTAAATCCTAATTAGCTGAACATAAGGCATTTCTGTTGAGAAGTTTATTTCACCATATTAACTACGTAAATGAACCTGAAGAATCATTGCATAGCAACCCAAGGACACTTAAATTTCAGAGCATGAGTAGACTGGAGTGGAGAGTGTCATTTCCAGAAAGATAATCATTAGGTAAAAAGTTTGCCATTCTGGATCTGACGTCTCCCCAAGTCAGAGGCATTTGGGACACAGCAAGAGGAAAGAAAAAAAAAATAGGCGAGTGAGAGATTAGGAGAACAGAAAAAAGAATGTTTCCCCTTTTTCCCTAAAATTAGCAGCATTATGCTACTTTGGAACCACTTCTTGGATTCACCTTCCCACAAAAGGATGCTCCTGTGGAGCAATGTAGGCCTGGTCTACATGAGATAATTAGGCCAGCATAACTATGCTGCTCAGAGAGTGTGAAAAATGCACACCCCTAAGCAGAATGGTATACACAGAGAAACATGTGGAGTGGGCTCTGAGCTCTATTGGAACTGGTTTATCTGCAGCTGAGTAAGCTTCTGTGACACAATATGTATCCACCTGACTATGGAGGATTTGGGTTGCCCAGGCATTTAAGGAAGGAATGAAATTGATAAGAAAAATCAATTTATTCTTGTTTCACATTTAAAAGGCTAACTTTGAACCCCTAAGGACTACAGATTTACTGTTTTTTGGGGGGGGTTGGGTTTTTTGTTTTTTTTGTTTTTTTTTAAAAGCTTTAGATTCAGCAGACTCTGAATATGCCATGTTGCTAAATAAATAAATCAAGTAGGTCAGATCTGGCCTGTAGGCGAGATGTTTGACATTTTTGCTAAGAAAAAATCCAGATGATCTTGAACTCCTTCATTTTCAAAAGACTGATCTTTCTATCTTGACACCAGTTGCAGAATTCTGTCTAAACACTTGCATAGCTTAAGAGAGTGGAAAGCTTGCACGATGATAAGAGAGTCTTTACTGCTCTAGAGGACTCTCTTATTCTGTTTAGGGCAGTGGTTCCCAAACTTGTTCCGCCGCTTGTGCAGGGAAAGCCCCTGGGGGGCCAGGCCGTTCGTTTACCTGCCATGTCCGCAGGTTCGGCCGATCGCAGCTCCCAGTGGCCGCAGTTCGCTGCTTCAGGCCAATGGGAGCTGCTGGAAGCAGTGCAGGCCAAGGGACGTACTGACCGCCGCTTCCAGCAGCTCCCATTGGCCTGGAGCAGCGAACCGCGGCCACTGGGAGCTGCAATCGGCCGAACCTGCGGACATGGCAGGTAAACAAACCGGCCTGGCCCGCCAGGGGCGTTCCCTGCACAAGCGGTGGAACAAGTTTGGGAACCACTGGTTTAGGGTTTGCTGCTAACACCAAACTGTTAGGTTCATGTAGTTTCGACTGGAATGCATAAGCAAGCTTCTAGATAAGATGATGTCCAAGAAAGCTCCATGCAATCTTCTACTAGATCTGAGTACAATGGACTATTTGACCCATGACCACTGCCACCTCCTTTTTTATCTTCTGAATCATTCTTATTAGAAGAGTGGTGGAAAGCTGACAGAGAAGGCAATTCAACCATTTAGACATTTTAAAGTCAGCACATCCCGATAACTTGCATCCAAGAGTTTTAAAAGAGCAGGCTGAGGAGCCTGCTGAGGAGCATTCAATAAGCCTCAGAACACTGGAAAAGTTCAAAAAGATCAGAAGAAAGGTAACATTATACTGATTTTTAAAAAGGGTAAAAGGATTACCCAGGTAATTATAGTCCTGTCAGCCTGACATTGATCCTGAACAAGATAATGGAACGATTGATATGGAACTTGATTAATAAAAAAACTAAAGGAAGATAACGTAATTAATGCAAATCAACATGGGTTTATGGAGAATTCTGTGCCAAAAAATTAAAAGTTCTGAACACAGTATTTTAAAATTCTGCAAATGTTAGTCAATAAATAAAATGTGGTTCCAGCATGGCAGTGGGGAGCACAGGCCACTGACTGCACTGAGGTGGGAGATCACCCTGAAGCCCTCACCTACCCTGGGGCAGGGACTCGGCAGTGAGGCTGCACCTGACCCAGACACTGCAGGCCGGGCCTGCCCCTCTGTGCCAGGTGCACAAGGTGTGGGTGGGCAAGCTCAGCCCAGCAGGATCCAAGTGTGGAGGGGCTTAGTGTGAGGAGATCCAGGTATGGGGTGAGAGGCTTCTGTGTGGGGCAATCTGGGTGCATGTGGCTCGGTGGGAGATCTGGATGCACAAGGGCTTGTTGGGGTGGTTCCAAGTGCAGCGGCAATGGGACTCTGCAGGGGATCCAGGTGAAGGTGATTGAGGCTCAGCAGGGGTGGTGTGGAGGGTTCAGTCCGGGGGGGGGAGGGGGTGAGTCCAGGTGCTGGGGGAGTGGAGCTTGATGGGGTGGGAATCCAGGTGCAGCTGCTTGGGGATCAGTAGGGTCGGGGTCTGGGTGTGGGGGGCTCATCACAAGAGTCTAAGTGTAGAGGGGTAGGGCTTGTCAGGGTGAGGGTTTGATGGGCCTGCTTAACAGGGGAGCCCCACTTACTGCCTAGGGGATGCTGCATGATGGGCTCCCGCTTCCCACCCTGTAATTCCCCTATCCCCTTCTCCATCCCCCTGCCCCCCATTCCACTCTCCTTCCTTCCCCACTGCCTCTTCTTACCACCTTTTCTTCCCTCATTTCCCCCACCTCCCCCTTACCCAACCCCACCGTGGGCACTCACTGTTGGATAGAAAACAGGAAGGCTCCCAGCACACAGAAGGAAAGCATGACTGGCACTAGAAAGCAGCATTCAGTTGGCCAGCTCTGTGCTTGCAGAAATTGGGGGGGGGGGGGGGGGGGGGGGGAAACAGTGGCACATAACCCTGTGTACTTCACCATGCCTCTCCTTTGTTGGTGGCGGGGGGGCAATCCGCCCCAAAAACTTCACGCACGGTCATCCCCCCCCTGACACCGTGCAGCTTCCCTTTGCTTCCCTGTCGTTTTCCGCAGGGAAGCACAGGAATTCTGAAAGGCAGGGGGTGGGGGAGTGTGGATATGAAAGCTGAAGTTAGATAAATTCAGACTGGAAATAAGGCATAAATTTTTAATGGTGAGAGTAATTTACCAAGATTCTCCATCCGACAATTTTTAAAACAACAGTGGATATTTTCCTAAAAGATATGCTCTAGGAATTATTTTGGGAAGTTCTATGGCCTGTGTTATACAGGAAGTCAGACTAGATGATCACAATAGTCTCTTCTGGCCTTACAATGTATGAATCTATTAATTGTATTTGTCATAGTTCTGAGAGTTGAAACTGCTTAAGATGTCCCACCTGAAAATTGTGGCTCTGACATGGTTGCCTGTGAGGCTTTAAGAGTTAATGAAGAAGTTTCAAAGTTCTTTCTAAGGGTTTCTTCTATCACCTAGTCTGTTGACGAGAAGTTAGGAAGAAATTCCCCTTAGCAGGAGTTACCACAGTCTTTGCCAGGGATGTCAATACTGCATCAACTTTAAGGAAGATGAAGAAGTTGAAGAATTGAAGAACTTTTTGACTGAGCCTCATCCTTTGTCAGGAGTTTCCCAAATGACTTCTTAAAAGGAAGAAAGAAGGTGAATTCTGATTTAATTTTATGTATCTGCTTTAGCCTGCACATGCATATTTACTCTATGGGATACTGCCTTCTTCCCTATTGTCACAAACAGCTAAGAGAAAGAGAGACTCCAGCTTCTCTGGTTCAGAGTTATTGCAATCCAAAACCAATTCTTCAGGAGAAGAGCTAGAATTCAAGGAAGGAGTTTAGGATCTGGAAAGCATTGCTCACCCAAACTGTGAGATTTTTGGCTTTTAGGGTTTACTTTTGTCTTTTGTGGGGGTATAGTCACACTCATAAGGAAGATATTCTTGTATTACCTTAGAGGACCTAGCTTGCTGTCAGAGGGGTCTTCAGCTCAGCAGGCTAGCCATCATCTGAAATGTAGGTGGAGAGAAAGAACAAGGACACGTCCCTAAGAGCCCAGATCTTTCTCTTGGGGAAAAAAATATTCAATTTTTTGCCAAGTGACTCATTTACCTACTTAAGAGGTTAGGATGGGACCAGATACCCTTCAGAGGTGGACTGGAGCAAGGGATCAGGTAGCTTTTCAGATTTACCCCAAAGAGTCTTGATTGGTATGAATTGTCTGGTTTGGTGAGACTCAAGAGCTAAAGAGGACTGAACAGATTTTGCAGTGGTGTCTCCAGAGGAATCTCAGTTGCTGCAGGGGAATGCAGAGGTTCCTAAAAGCCATCCAAAACACTGAGCTGTAGCAAAGCAACAATGGGTTGGGACCAAGTCTGGCAGAGCTTCTCCTCTGTATTTTCTGGGAGACTCCTCACATAGGGACCTCTTAGCCTGTGGCTTGCTCTCTCATGATAATGCAGGAGGAAACAAACAGAGCGAAGGAAGGTAGTGGATGGTTCTGTTTGGGAAGTAAAGCCCCTGAAGCCATTTGGTCCCCTAATGCAGATGATGGAATGAGGTTAAAAGATTCTTCTTACTGCTACCAATGCTTAAAAGCAGGGAGTTCAGTGGGTAAGGGAGGAGTGCTGACAGCCAGTCTGCTGTGTGTGAGCAAGCCTTTGGGTCTTGTGGACGGGTATGAACTGTCTCCAGTACAGGCATTAAAAAAGAAGAGTCACAGTCTTGGACTGAAGGAGATGGTAGGACCCATAAACAGTCTATTAGCACAAGAAGCCCTGGTATGCGGAATATACATACACAAAAAATCGTCCATGGATGACGTTAAAAGGAAAATTATAAATATATTTACTCTCAGAGGCCGAGTGCTGGCACACACAGGGGACAGACAGTGCCCCCTGGGGAGCAGACTCCCAGATCCCAGCTCACATGAGAGGTAGAGAGAGGGGTTCAGACCACCCAGATCCTGGTACATATACAGAAGGGGAAAATGTGAGGTCAACAGTCACCTATATCCGTTTTTCCCAGCCCTTCTGCCACTCCCCCCCATGTGTACCTCCCCAGAGCCCCCACCACTCTCACAGCACGTATTACCCATCCCCGTTTATTCACCTCTTCTTGCACTTCCAAACCTTCATCTTACCCTTATTCCCCCAATTCCTCTACTCCCTTGCCAGCAAGCATTCACATATTTATTTTTTAAACGAAAATACTTTGATTATATAAATAAAATCTAGAAAAGCCTTACTCAGAGATTTCTGCAATATGCCACCCAATCTTTTCCACATTGCTGCACAAGATGTGACTTGAACCAATGGTATGTCTACACTTTAAACACTACAATGGCAGAGCTGCAACTACGCTGCTGTAGTAGACACTTGCTACAGCAATGGAAGTGGGGTTTTTTTTTGTTGCTGTAGTACATACACACTCTTGAGAGGTGGTAGCGAGGTTGACTAGCTGCATCTATAGTGGGGGTCAGGTCGACCTAACTGCATCTCACAGGGCGTGAAATTTTTCACAGCCCTGAGAGATAAAGCTAGGTTGACCTAAGTTTTAGGTGTACACCAGGCCAGATGCTGGCAGAATGGGTCATGTTCAAAGGACTACTGCTTATATTGCTGGTGTGAAACTTTAAAGACTAACAATTCTGTTTATTCCTCTGTCCACACATGCTCAATATAATCCATCAGGTGTATGAACTGGTTTGTGAGCTTTTGCATGACTAACAGGAGAAGCAACATTTCTTTCAAATGACGTTTTAATTTGATTTCCCCCTAAGGGCTGGTGGGTGCCATGCACTCTGTTGGAGTAATCCACAAGCACTTGAGACCCGTATGCAATGATCTAAGTCCTGGTTTGATTTGTACCTGTGAGCAAAAACAGACTGCCAAAATCTGTCCACTTTAAGAAAAGCCTCCTCTGATCCCCGAGGCTGTATCTCAGGAAGCTGTTGATCAAATGGCCCCAACATTGGGTCACTAGTCATACCCCATGTTGCACACCAAATTTCAAGGCAATCCAACTAACCTGTAGATTTCAGAGCACTCAGAACAGTCAAGCTTTAAACAGAAAGCTGGTTTTAAGCTTAACTATAGCAAAGCTGTGACACTGCTACAATGACCAGATGCCAGCTGGACAGTGCCAGATATTCCAACCAAGCCCTTGTCCTCCTTATACAGGGAAGTTGGGAGTAGGGTGGTCCACAGCCACTTATGCTGGGTTCTGTGACACCAATTCTCCTACAACCAGGGCATCCTTCTTCTACCATCATAGCACTGCAAAGGGGCTATATTGTTGGAAAGAAACTGAAACTATTATATAATGATCATTTCCTGAAAGAATGGAAAAAATTAAAGACTTCTGTCAAGCAGTAAGGAGTTCTCCCCTACAAACTTTTCATTGTGCTTCCTGGTGGAAAATGGGTTAAAACTTAATTCTTTCCATTCACTTCATAGCAATATTATGGGATAATAGTTATAGACCCATTTTTCTCTCTCTCTTTTTTTTTTTTTTAAACCACACTCCATATTTTTCTGTAAGCTAAAAACAACCAAAAGATAACCAAAATTAGTATCACACAAGAATAGCATTGTAACTTTGAGAGATTTAAATATGTATATGTAACACTTACTTTAATTTAAAGATTGGACTAAAGATATGATGGATTGTACTGTGCAAAGAGAAAATATAAGGATGACATAAGAACATAAGAGTGGCCATACTGGGTCAGATTAAAGGTCTATCTAGCCCAGTATCCTGTCTTCTGACAGTGGCCAATGCCAAGTGCTCCAGAGGGAAGGATCAGAACAGGTAACCATCCAGTGATCCATCCCGTCATCCATTCCCAGCTTCTGGCAAACAGAGACTAGGGACACCATCCCTTCCCATCCTGGCTAATAGCGATTGATGGAGCTATCCTTCATGAACTTATCTAGTTCTTTTTTGAACCGTGTTATAGTCTTGCCCTTCACAACGTCCTCTGGCAAAGAGATACACAGGTTGACTGACCGTTGTGTGAAAAAAATGCTTCCTTTTGTTTGTTTTAAACCTGCTGCCTATTGATTGCATTTGGTGACCCCTAGTTCTTATGTTATGAGAAGGAGTGAATAACACTTCCTTATTTACTTTTTCCACACCAGTCACGATTTTATAGACCTCAATCATATCCCCCTTTAGTCCTCTCTTTTCCAAACTGAAACGTCCCAGTCTTATTAATCTCTGCTCATATGGAAGCTGTTCCAGCTCCTTAATCATTTTTTGTTGCCCTTCTCTGAACCTTTTCCAGTTGTTATATATATTTTTTGAGATGGGGCAACCACATCTGTATGCAGCATTCAAGATGTGGGTGTACCATGGATTTACATAGATGCAATATGATATTTTCTTACTATCTATCCCTTTCTTAATAGTTCCCAACATTCTGTTAGCTTTTTTGACTGCCACTGCACTTTGAGTGGATATTTTCAGAGAACTATCCACAATGACTCCAAGATCTCTTTCTTGAGTGGTGACAGCTAATTTAGACCCCATCATTTTATATGTGTAGTTGGGATTATGTTTTCCAGTGTGCATTACTTTGCATTTATCAACATTGAATTTCATCTGCCATTTTGTTGCCCAGTCACCCAGTTTTGAGAGATCCTTTTGTAGCTCTTGGCAGTCTGCCTCGGACTTAACTATCTTGAGTAGTTTTGTATCATCTACAAATTTTGCCACTTACTCTTTACCCCTTTTCCCAGATCATTTATGAATATGTTGAATAGGACTGGTCCCAGTATAGACCACTGGAGGACACCACTATTTACCTCTCTCCATTCTGAAAACTGACCATTTATTCCTACCCTTTGTTTCCTATCTTTTAACCAGTTACTAATCAATGAGAGAACCTTCCCTCTTATCCCATGACAGCTTTCTTTGCTTAAGAGCCCTTGGTGAGGGACCTTGTCAAAGGCTTTCTGAAAACCTATGTACACTAAATCCACTGGATCCCCTTTGTCCACATGCTTGTTGACCCCCTCAAAGAATTCTAATAGATTGGTGAGGCATGATTTCCCTCTACAAAAACCATGTGTACTCTTTCCCTATAGATTATGTTCATCTATGTGTCTGAAAATTTTGTTCTTTACAACAGTTTGCCCGGTATTGAAGTCAGGCTTATCATAATTGCTGGGATCACCTCTGGAGCCCTTTTTTAAAATTGGCAACACATTAGCTATCCTCCAGTCATTTGGTAGAGAGGCCGATTTAAATGATAGGTTACAGACTATAGCAGTAGTTCTGCAATTTCACATATGAGCTCCTTCAGAACTCTTGGTGAATACCATCTGGTCCTGGTGACTTATTACTGTTTAATTTATCATTTTGTTCCAAAACCTCCTCTAGTGACACCTTAATCTGGGACAGTTCCTCAGATCTGTCACTTGAAAAGAATGGCTCAGGTTTGGGAATCTCTCTTACATTCTCAGCCGTGAAAACCGATGCGAAGAATTCATTTAGCTTATCCGCAATGGCCTTACTGTCCTGGAGTGCTCCTTTATTATCTCCAGTGTCCAGTAGCCCCACTGGTTGTTTAACAGGCTTCCTGCTTCTGATGTACTTAATTTTTTTGCTGTTACTTTTTGAGTCTTTGGCTAGCTGTTCTTCAAATTCTTTTTTGGCCTTCCTGTTATATTTTTACACTTCATTTGCCAGAGTTCACGTGCCTTTCTATTTTCCTCACTAGGATTTAACTTCCACTTTTTAAAGGATACCCTTTTGCCTCTCACTGCTTCTTTTACTTTGTTGTTTAGCCACAGTGGCACATTTTTTGTTCTCTTACTATGTTTTTTAATTTGAGGTTGTCATAAATATAAAGGGAAGAGTAAACACTTTTAAAATCCCTCCTGGCCAGAGGAAAAACCCTTTCACCTGTAAAGGGTTAAGAAGCTAGGATAACCTTGCTGGCACCTGACCAAAATGACCAATGAGGAGATACTTTCAAAAGCTGGGGGGAGGGAGAAACAAAGCCTCTCTGTCTGTCTGTGTGATGCTTTTGCCGGGGACAGAACAGGAATGGAGTCTTAGAACTTAGTAAGTAATCTAGCTAGATATGCGTTAGATTCTGTTTGTTTAAATGGCTGAGAAAATAAGCTGTGCTGAATGGAATGGATATTTCTGTTTGTGTCTTTTTGTAACTTAAGGTTTTGCTAGAGGAATTCTCTATGTTTTGAATCGGATTACCCTGTAAGGTATTTACCATCCTGATTTTACAGAGGTGATTCTTTTTACTTTTTCTTCAATTAAAATTCTTCTTTTAAGAAACTGAATGCTTTTTTCATTGTTCTTAAGATCCAAGGGTTTGGGTCTGTGGTCACTTATGCAAATTGGTGAGGATTTTTATCAAACCTTCCCCAGAAAAAAGGGGGTAAGATTTGGGAGGATTTTGGCGGGGAAAAGACGTTTCCAAACGAACTCTTTCCTAATAATAATATTACCAGCGTTAGACGTTTGGTGGTGGCAGCAAAAGTCCAAGGGCAAAGGGTAAAATAGTTTGTACCTTGGGGAAGTTTTAACCTAAGCTGGTAAAAGTAAGCTTAGGAGGTTTTCATGCAGGTACCCACATCCGTACCCTAGAGTTCAGAGTGGGGAAGGAACCTTGACAAAGGCATACATTTAAGTTGAGCCTCTATGACCAAAAATGATGGGGGGGGGGGGGGGATTTACTTTATAATTGTATTTAATAATAAACATTTAATCATCTGGAAGAGGCCATAATATTTTGATTCCTGATTAGAAAATTGGGGTTTTGCTGTACTTAATGTTATTTAGGTACTTTTATATGGTATCCATTGCTGAGACATCTGGGTGCCTGACAACCATTAAAACAGAATTATACTCTATACTTTCTTATTCAACTCATCTGCTCCTGATTCATGTTAGGAATCATATTTACTTTGAGCTCCAATCATGTAACTTCTTGTATGCAGATAGACCTTTACATGCTCTGTCCATATATGAAGGCTGCTGCACCTTCCACGCACACACACAAAACACCCAACAACAATCTTGCAGAATTGAGGCTCGAGAGATCACAACATCAATCCTGTAATAAGATCTTCACAGGTGGACCCTTGTGTCTGCACGGATCCAACTGCAAGACTGCGATTTAAAATTAACTTGTATTGAATTTTATTACTATTAGCACTGTATAGCTTCCACAGCTGAGAGTGAGAGAGATGGATTATAGCAATTCTCGTGCATCACCAGTAGAACTGAAACAGAAATTAAAATCAATTTCATATGTGCAAACCCGTTAAAGGCAATGGGATTACAGAAGCACCTCTTTAGCCCTAATTTATCCTGCAGAAACTATTACTGGAGAGGATGCATACATGGGAAAAAACCCAGGTTGACTCTCGGAGTTGAGATTTAATTTGTTAAATCTGGACATTAAAATATTTTTTATTTGCAAACTAAACATTCAATATGGTTTCAATGACAGAAAATGAGTATTACTGAGATATCTTGAGCACATTACTTAATCTGTCTCTCTGCCTCATTTCTTCATCCAGAAAATGGGGATAATAATTCTCCCTTACTCGTACCCCTTTTCTGTGTTGTCTAGTTAGGTCGTGAGCTCTTTGGAATAGGGACTGTCATTTACTATGTGTTTCTACAGTGCCTAGTACAACAGGGTCCTGATCTCAAGTAGGGCCTCTAGGCGCTACCATAATAAAAATAATAATAGAAACCCCCAGACCCATTTTTAAACTGTCACTTTTCAGCGTGAAACAGCACTTCAAAAAATTTATCTAAATATGTGTCACTTAAGAGTTCCTATTCGTGGTAGAACCTAGGGTTCACTTATTCTATGCACTGAATTATGCCATTCACTTGGCGGTCTAACTGAAAAGAGAGTTGTTTCCTAAAAGTCATCAAATCTGGGCTCTGGCATGTCAGAGACAGTTTATTCCAAAAGTAAGCCCCTTAACTGAGAATGCCCTATCACTGTTGCTGGACATAACACAATTCCACGAACTACAAACAAGAGTGATCCTGAAGATCTTAATTGCCACATAGTGGACAGGTGATCTCTAAGATAACCGATATTGTGAATTCCATCTGAAAGTATGGGAGTTCAAAAGGGCACTGTCAAGTTAAAACAATGAAACTTTTTTTTTTTTTAAAAAAAAGTTATTTTTTCATCTATGCACCAATAGCTCAGACAACTGAAACCAGATATTTTAAAATCTAATTTTTTTTAAATCATCATTTCTCTTAGATTTATTTTACTTGGAAACTGAAGACAAAATAATCAGCTTCACTTTTTTGAGAAAATTTCACTTTCTTCTTCTCGGGTGCAGTACCATGCTGCCACACTGCCACTGAAATTGCTACAGCAAAATTTTTAAATTTTTAAAAAATATTAAAATATTATTCTGTTTTGAACTCAAACTGCTTAACAGTGACCCTTTACTATTCATAGTGTGCACTTTTTTGTTCTTAAAGCTTTGAGGAAGATTCTTGGAAATGTACTTCCATTCTAAAATCTAAACCCAATAAATATGTAACAAAAAGAAAGCAGAAAAGTATTCTCAACATTCTGTACTGAATTCCTGTCTGACATTTGTTTCTGTCATTTTGTTAACAGAAAGGACTTTTTCCTAAATAGGTTTTTGCTACTAATGCATATATATTTTATTCCTTGTGCTTGTTTTAATGTTTAAAAAAGTGCTTTTCAAATTACTGCTGTGTGTAGAAAGCCTACTTTTAATTTATTTTAATTGTAAACAATAAGTATGTTTTTGTTGGTTCACAAGATAAATTAGTTAAAATCCTCAGTTTTATCTAAAATATTAATTACAAACCATGTCAAGTTTTGGAACTCCAGTACCATTTGGCACTAGATTATGTAATTTTTTTTTAATTTTAAAAGTGGTTCAAATAAAATAAAATCTAAAACAAAATTAAAGAAAAATGGGAATATATCCACTATCCTACAACATTTCTGAATATAGAATAGATCCACCATAGCTGAGCTTTAAATCCTTTTAATATGTACATGTAAATTAAATTCAACTGAAATCCAATACCACAGCAAATCTTAAGTTTTAAATATATACTATATATTGCATAAACAGATTTCTCTGTGGTGTGAAAGGAGCATCCACTTTGTTAAAATCTTACAACAATAATAAATGAGATCAACCGCTATATCCAACCATACATTTGGAAGAACTAATTATTAATTAGCAAATTAATTAGCATATATCTGTAGAGCACTTTTAAAATAAAATATAGCATATAAGTGCTATGTTAAGGCTATTTTAAGTCTCTCCTTGTGGGTATAGAAGATTGTACTGTACGTATATCAATAAGATCTTAAATCTCATTTTGGATTTTTTTTTAAACATTCCTCATTCAAACTGTCACCGTCTAATATAGCTTGGTAACAGATAAAAATAATTTCACGAACCTACAGATAATTATTAAAGAAGCACATATTTTTGTTTTAAAACAGACTACCTCCTGCATTTTGTCCTTTCAGAAATTTCCTAGTCCAAATTATTTCGTTGGAAGAATCCTTATTTCCCCTCTTCCTCCCCCCTTTATCCCTATTTATAGCTTTCAAACGTTCAGTGATACACACACTTTCAGTTTCAAAGGACAGATATGTCATCTGGAAAAAGTGCCTTCTCCCTTTTCCTGTTTGCTCTGTGAAGTCCTACTCATGAGCCCAGCAAATATTTAAAAGGGACACATTCAACTTAAACCATCAAAAAAAAAATCAATCATGCTAATCTCTGAAAATGTTTTACTTACTGCGGTTACACATTCACATAGAACTCAAGACTTACAGTTAGAAGAGATGGTTATTTTTCTCTTTTTTCAATCTTGTTTACTGTAATTATTTCAGAACACTTAGTGCAAGGCCAGTTTCACTGTTTAAAGTTTCAGAGTAACAGCCGTGTTAGTCTGTATTTGCAAAAAGAAAAGGAGTACTTGTGGCACCTTAGAGACTAACCAATTTATTTGAGCATAAGCTTTCATGAGCTACAGCTCACTTCATCGGATGCATACTGTGGAAAGTGTAGAAGATCTTTTTATACACACAAAGCATGAAAAAAAACCTCCCGCCACCCCACTCTCCTGCTGGTAATAGCTTACCTAAAGTGATCACTCTCCTTACAATGTGTATGATAATCAAGTTGGGCCATTTCCAGCACAAATCCAGGTTTTCTCTCCCCCCCCCCCAACAAACCCACTCTTGTTAAACCCTGGATTTGTGCTGGAAATGGCCCAACTTGATTATCATACACATTGTAAGGAGAGTGATCACTTTAGGTAAGCTATTACCAGCAGGAGAGTGGGGTGGCGGGAGGTATTTTTTCATGCTTTGTGTGTATAAAAAGATCTTCTACACTTTCCACAGTATGCATCCGATGAAGTGAGCTGTAGCTCACGAAAGCTTATGCTCAAATAAATTGGTTAGTCTCTAAGGTGCCACAAGTACTCCTTTACTGTTTAAAGTGATAATCACTTTCCCCTTTGCGTGGGCCTTTTACAGAGCAACACTTTAAAAAAAAACAAAAACTGCTAGGTGGGCTTAGAGACAGATGTAGTACCAGGAACTACTTCTGAATTTATATTCTTTATAAACAAGAGATGAGACTCCACCACTGGAGTGAGATTTAGCGCCAGGTGGTAGACAGAAGACTCCCCCATTTGAGCGGGCTTTAGTTTAGTCCCAGAGAGGGGGTAAGAAACGAGCTCTTTCCCCCCCGCCCCACTCACTGGGGAAGGGTTTAGGACCAGGGTTAGATTGGGGAGGAGGCTCCCCTCACTGGCGATAGTAGGTACAGTGAAGAGTCCCCTTACGGGGTGTGGGAGTGGGGGAGGAGGATTCATGACAGAGACCAGAGTGGAAGAAGTTTTCAGGGCAAGGGCCAGAGTGGCGGTGTAGGGAGGAGGGGACTTCCCTCACTAGGGGGCTCAGGGAAGTCTCAGGCCAGGCACTCTCCGGAACAGCAGGCGGGAGACGACTGTGTTTCACTTTTCTACAGTCGCTGAGCCCAAGGCACTTGATGCGTGGGGAGCCTGCAGCCCCGACTCCAGTTACTAGGCTACAGAGGCCGCTCTGGGTTGAATCGGAGACAACAGAGACCCCGCGGCTCTCTCCCTGTGGCTGGGGGAGGGGCAGGTTCCAGGCCCCGGACGGCGGCCGCCATCTTAGCTTCGGGCAACATTCCTTCCCGTAGAGTGGCAGTAGCACAAATAAATGGGGTCACGTGACTCCATCTCCATGGAGCTGGGCTGGCCTCCCATCACCAAGATGGCCTCTGCGGCATCCCACAAGCCTCTCTGGGCCTCTCTCTTCCTCCCCCTCTCTATGGCCCGGGCAAGGCCTCACTTACTCCGGGGGATAAAGGCGCAGCTCCTCGATTTCTCCCAGGAAGCCGAAGAGCGTCCGCATCTGCTCGCTGGTTACCGCCGAGGAGAGGTTGGTGACTTGGATGACGGAAGTAGGGCCCAAGGGGAAGCCGAGCGGCACCCCGATTCCACCGCTGTTCATCATGGCGGCACCTACACAACCGCTCCGTCCTGTGCACTCGCAGCCAAGGACTCAGGAGGCGGGCCCAACCATAGAGAAGAGCGTGCGGTGCCTGTTAGAGAGTCCCGGCGTGGGGACGCTCTAGCCTCGACATCGGGTGCTCAGTGGCAGTGGCGGTTTTTCTCGCTCCAGCCTCCCCTAGCCCTGTGGGGGAGGTGTCGAGACGAGTGGCGAGGAAGGGCTAGGCCCGGGAGGAGTTGCTTAGTGCTGACCCCTCCCTCTGCAGATAGGGCCGGTCGCTCCGCGGGGGGGCTGCTGCGCCGCCCCGGCCGGGCGTGCCTCCTGGGTCCGGCCTGTTCCGCGGGTCACCCACCGGGCACGTGCTGCGCGCCGCCCACGGAGGCCACCACCCCACGCGGGCTCGGCCTAGCGGGCCGCACCGGGGCGGCCGCTGCCGAGAAAAGCGGCTTGGGCGGCGTTACGGGGAGTGGCAGCCAGCCCAGTTCCTTGGGTGCCCTTGTCGCTCGGACGGCGGGTGGGGCTGAAGGCGTTACCAGGCGGGAGCCGCCGGCCCCGGAGCACGCGCCTGCAGAGGGTGAAGAAGTTGGTCCGCTGGCTTTTTGAGTAAGGGCCCTCCAGCTACCCGCGTTGGCAAGGGTCGCCTGTCTAAGGGGGAGCTGGGCCCCGTGGAGTTTTGGTTTATTGCCCAGGCTGAGCTGTTCACAGGGTCTGTCAAGGCAAACCAACAATGCCTTTTTTTGGCAAAATGAAAGGTTGAAAATACTTGATCACATTGAAACAAGGGTTCGTTGCACTCAGATCCTGTCTTTTTGGTTTGGCCATTTTGAGAGAAGCAGCAGCAGCCTCCCTTGTAGCCTTTAGCCAAGTGGTTAGGGAATTCTCCCACTTAGGTTCAAGGATCTGAATTTAGACCTCATACAGTGCTAGGTAAGGAGATCTCCTGGTAGTGGGCTCTTTCCATTTCTCCTCAGAAGCGGTTCCTCTCTCTCTCTCTCTTCCCCCCCCCCCCCCCCCACAAACCCACTCTCCTATTAGTAATAGCTTATCTAAAGTGACCACTGTCCTTACAATGTGTATGATAATCAAGGTGGGCCATTTCCAGCACAAATCCAGGGTTTAACAAGAGTGGGTTTGTGGGGGAGGGGAGAGAGAACCTGGATTTGTGCTGGAAATGGCCCAACTTGATTACCATACACATTGTAAGGAGAGTGATCACTTGAGGTAAGCTATTACCAGCAGGAGAGTGTGGTGGGGGGAGGTATTTTTTCATGCTCTGTATGTATAAAAAGATCTTCTACACTTTCCACATATGCATCCGATGAAGTGAGCTGTAGCTCACGAAAGCTTATGCTCAAATAAATTGGTTAGTCTCTAAGGTGCCACAAGTACTCCTTTTCTTTTTGCGAATACAGACTAACATGGCTGTTACTCTGAAACCTATAAAATAGTAGTGTAGGAATTCAATTACATTGTAAGTAGAAGACATAGAATGCCTTGTCTTAGGGCCGGTTTCAATAACACACCATAGGATGACAAAATGATTCTGATTCTAAACTCAAAAGGCTCTGCCAAACTAAGCGATAATTAGCCTGAAAAAAAAAAATACAAAAAAAGGCTAGTATGATAATAGAAAGTAATAACTGCTACTGTTCACATATAATCCTTACAGAGTCTGTGGGATGTACAGCAAGTTTGAGGATTTTCAGTTTACTTGCCTTTATCTACAGCAAAGTTTTCTTTGTATCACTGTTAAATTTGTTTCCTGCCTTTGTGGAAAAATAATCTCCCTACAAGCAGCCTATTTCATTATTTCCCTTTGTGTCTCAACTGTTGAGTGCACACTGGTGCTGTATCCTAAAAGAGATCACAGGGAGTTGATTCCATGTTCTTTGTTCGCAAAAGACAAATTATTTGTGTTTTCTTCAAAGGTCATGTTTTCCTGATCTTTGGATGAAATTCAAAATGGTATAATCAGAAAATGTTACCTTTGAAAGTGATGATCACCCTCTTAGCAATAATGGAATTACAAATTTGTAATTCAGAGACAGGCTACAGTGGAACCTATTTTAAGTGACCAGCAAAGATTGCTTTCCTTCTAGAAGTGACCTTTAAAACAGGCTGGGGGTTGCCCCTTAGAGGTTGTTATTACCGTAGTTTTTGCTGTACTTACAGAGGGAAAAGGAAAGTAAATACAGATAAAAGTGGGATAGGAACACTAAAAATGGTATTTAACCTGTTTTAAACACGAAAGTTTATTTGCACCCAGGAATATCCTCTGCAGAGAATTTATGGAGTTGATATGTAAAGTCAAAGAGTTCTTAATCTCAAGCCATTTGCACTGGGCACACTCAACTTCAGATTTAACTATTGATGGACCATTCAGTCTTCACAGTACAACCACCACCATGTTTTGTAACCAGTATAAAGTTCACCATCTCCCACAATACAACTATTTTTTGTGCATTCTGGGAAAATCTGGGCAGCTTTCCCAGAGTACCTCAGCAGGGAGAGATACAGAGATGATACTTAGAGAGAAGTGCCACCCGCATGTGGAATAATGTATTCTGAGACAGTCCACTGTAAAGAAAGCTATGAGGAAAAGCTGACCAGACAGATCAGTTATACAGACACAGAGGGTCCTGTCTATACTGCAAAATATACTGTGCTGAATGAGTTATATGAGGACAACTCTGTGGCTGCCTAAGCCTCTGGACCATGATAGAACATATATTTAGTTGCCATGGTTACTAAACAAGTAAATGTGTACATATGGACACAGCTATGTTTTGAGTCAACCTTGTCACTAATTGGATACAAATCATTAAAAACTAGTGTAGACAGGGACTTTGGGTCAACGGAAGGCATCAGCATAGCGCTGACTCCTGATGCCTATGCAAATGAGAGAAGTGACCATCATTCTGAGGTTCACAATATGGCGGTAGTGCTATGATTGTTGACATTTAGTGCTGCACTACTGCTCACTGCTAGCCTGATGTGAGAGAGGGAAAGAGAACATTAGGGAGAGAAAGATGAAGAGATAGACTATATAGGAGAAAACAGTGATCAAATGGTTTGTATCCTGCCATTTCTCCACTTTGAGGTATATGTAGCTGGTCAGAGAGATTATCTGTTTTAGAGTTTTTGAAGTCCTGGAAGGGCGGGGATAAAAAAAAATTGAGAATTGGGCACTGGGACAGTCAAGAGACTTCAAAGTAAGCAATAAGACATACTGTATACAACGAGCTGTTACCAGCCAGCAAAAGTCTACGAGTTTCAGAAGGGGCGTGGATGCACAGACCAGATATTCACTCTACGAACATATGAGTTTCAATACTACAGAAAAAAAAACTTATCAAAGCTGCATTCTCATCTTGACATTCTAGGCTTCACTCTGTCCTTAGACATGCATGCACAGCTTCCAGTGATTTCATGAAGGGCTGTATGGGTCTACCTGTGGCCTGCATTGGGCCCTTTGACTTTAGTTAGTCCCTTGAGTTACTGAACCCACATGCAGTAGATTACCACCTCTCCAGGGTGGTTAAAAATCAATGATTTAAAAAAAAAAGGTTTTTTTCCCCTCAAAAAAATCTGATTTAAATTTAAAAAAAAATCAATTTTAAGATAATTTTAATTAAGATTCATTATAGCTCAAAGATATCTCATCATGGAATAGGGATTATTAATTCTATAGTATGGGACAATATAGTCATGTAATGTTTAAGAAAAGTTTTGTAAATGAGTTCCAATAGTTCGTGGATTAGGGATCCAATATTATGGGGTTCCAGGGGCTTCTGTATAGATTATTTAGGTTAATCTTTCTATCTACCCACTGGGACTCAGTGTTCAGTCTGGAAGATACCATCAGAGATGCTTAGTTTTGCCGTTCTCAAACTGTGGATTTGTCTCTCCAGAGATAACATGCTTGTTAACAGCAAAAATGTTTTAAAAGAAATAAATATATAAACAGGTGAGAAACAACAGACCTCAACCCTATTGTCCCACCGCAAATTTGTGTACACAGAGTCAATCCCTTACCTCTCTCTAAAAGTGCAAAGTTTCAAAAAGTTCAATGAATAGAAGATTGTTGGGGGCATAACAGATCTGGACAAGGAGAAGTCTGGAGATAAATGTGAGAAGGGAGGGACAGGTAATAGAAACAAGTGAAACTGTCTGAGCAGCCTATTCCAGAAGTCTTGAGGTCTTTCTGAGTGTAACCTTCATTGATTTGAGATCTACCATACTCTCACTAGAAGGGAAAACCTATAATGGCAGCAGGCCGTAAAAGAGACCCAGTTTGTGAATATTTTAATGAAGTTCCTGTACCTGTGGGTAAGACAGGCATGCGTGCAAAATGCAAACAGTGCAACAAAGAAATGTAAGGCCTGGTTGCCCAAATGAAACAACATCATGAGAAGTGTTCCTTCTCAGGAGGAAGCTGCGTTGAAGATGACGAAAGGAACATGTCTGAACATGCAGGATCTTCAGATTGGTAAACTTTTTTATTTCATACTTCTTTCTTAAGGACTGCCTGTCTTCCTTCTGGACTATTCTTGAATTCTCATGTTTGAGCAAAAAATATAGTTGTTACTCTATGGTACTATCATTTTAGATGCAGTTGTGATTAAAAAATAAATAGCTGAAAGAGGCAGATCTTCCTTTTACAATTTCACCTTTAAAGTAGTACTGAGTGTCAGTGAATGCAATGAGTAATGCTAAATGAGCAGTATGGTAATAATAATTAAATAACTGCATTGACTTATTTTGTTTAGGAGAATCCATCCTTAACATACAGGATTCTGAAGACTATCCACCTTCAAGATCACCATAATTTTCTATAGTTTCAGAGTTATCTGCCAATGATCATGTTTCAGTCACATCATGTATGTCACATAGCTACAGTGTATCACCTGTAGCAAAAAGAAAAAAAACTCCATCATCCAGAAACAACCATAGATAAGTTTGTGATAAGATCCAGCAGATTACAGAAAGAGGTAATTGATGAAAACATTGCCCAGTTTGTTTATGCAACACACTCTCCTTTCCGTATGATTGAGAACCCACACGTCATTAACATGGTTCAGTCATTAAGACCAGGATACAGTCAACCCAACAGAGCAGATGTTGCAGGCAAATTGCTGGATAAAGTGTATGAAAGAGAAATTGAGCAGTGTGCAAAAGGTCTAGAGGGTAAAACTGTTAACCTGAGTCTTGGAGCAATGTCCACAATGATCCTGTTGTATGTGCTTGTGTGACAACAGAAGAAAGGAACGTCTTCCTTGCAGAAACAATTGATACATCAGGAAATTCACACACAGCAGAATATTTACAAGTAGCAGCAGTAAAAGCTATAACAAACTGAAAAAAATTCAAATGTCTAGTATGCAGCTTGGTCACAGACAATGCTGCAAATGTATCCAAAATAAGAAATTTAGAAGAGCATGAAGAGAGTCCCAAACTAATAACATACGGTTGCAGTGCTCATTTGATGCACCTCCTAGCCAAAGACTTCAGTGTTCCAGAAATAAAGGCTAATGTTGTTGAAATTGCAAAATACTTCCGTAACAACCACTTTGCAGCAGCTGCTCTGAAAAAAGTGGGAGGAACTAAGATAACTCCCACAAGACGTGCAATGGAACTCAGTAGGAGACTGTTTTGAGCACTATATCAAGATCTGGCCTAATCTGACGACAGTTTGTGAACAAAATCGTGAAAAAATAGATGGAAGTGTCACAGCCAAAGTTCTCAACATTGGGCTTAAGAGAAATGTTGAACACATGCTTAGTACCCTGAAGCCTATTTCTGTAGCCTTGAACAAAATGCAGGGAAATATCTGTTCTATTTCTGATGCTGTTGAAATTTGGAAGGAACTGAGTGAGATCTTAAAAAGAGAAATATGCAATGACAGAGTTAAATTACAAAAAGAAAAGGAGTACTTGTGGCACCTTAGAGACTAACCAATTTATTTGAGTGGAAAATAATTCAGTGGAAAATACGGTGAGGAGATTTATTATCCCCCCCCGCCCCGTTCCTCAGACGTTCTTGTTAACTGCTGGAAATGGCCCACCTTGATTATCACTACAAAAGGTTTTCTCCCCCTCCCCCCCGCCACCGCTCTCCTGCTGGTAATAGCTCATCTTAAGTGATCACTCTCCTTACAGTGTGTATGATAACACCCATTTTTTCATGTTCTGTGTGTATATAAATCTCCTCACTGTATTTTCCACTGAATGCATCCAGTGAAGTGCGCTGTAACTCACGAAAGCGTATGCTCAAAAAAATTGGTTAGTCTCTAAGGTGCCACAAGTACTCTTTTTCTTTTTGCGAATACAGACTAACACGGCTGCTACTCTGAAACCGGTTAAATTACAAGCATTAAAACAACGAATGGGACAAGCACTATCTCCAGCTCATTTTTTTTGCAAATATTCTCAATCCTTGGTACTAGGGTCAAACTTTAACTGCTGAAGATGATGAGTTGGCTATGACATGGACATCCAGCAATCATCCCTCCATAATGCCAACTATAATAAACTTCAGAGCTAAGGGTGAACCATTCAAGACATATGTTTGCTGATGATGTTTTAAAGAAAGTCACACCAGTGAACTGGTGGAAATCATTTAAGCACTTGGATTCAGAGACTGTTGAAGTGATAATCTCACTTTTAACAGCAGTAACTTCTTCTGCCGGTGTAGAAAGAATATTTTCTTCCTTTGGACTAATTCATTCCAAATTGAGAAATTGTTTGGGACCTGAAAAAGCAGGAAAGCTTGTTTTTCTTTTCCAGAATATGAACAAACAGGAAAATGAAGGTGAAGACGACTGAGTTAACTGCAGAAGCCAATACTTTAAGTTTCTCATGTTGACCTGGTTGACAGTCAATTTAATTTTTTTTAAATATTTCATTTAACTATTTTAAGTTAAAACAATTTTAACAAAAACAAATCTGATTTTAAAAAAAACTTGAATGTTTAACTAAATTCAAAAATTCATATGCTTGTTTTGTTAAAATATTCTATGTTTGCTGTTGAAGAAAAAAATCCAGAATACATAACGTTGTTGTTTTAGTTAAATAAAACAATTAAATGTCTGTCTGGTGATTGTTGGGATATGAAAGGGTTAAGTAGAGACCTGGGAAACCGCTGGTGTGCTGGTATGGTATTAGGGAGTAGAGTCACAGGAAGGCACCATTTCTTTGCTTGATAGAATAAGTGTTATCCCTTGCCGTCCCCTTCATCTTGTTGGGAATAAATAAGTGTTGCAGTTGCATAAGAAACGTAGTTGTGTAAAGGATACCTTTGTGTAAAGAAGTGTTATATCCCCTCCCTTCCTTTCCCAGCTACATAAACGAGATCAGGGTCATGGCCCCTTCCTCCCTCCCCTGAGAACTGTTGATTAAGGGAACTTGTAGCAACAATTATTACTTAATAAGAGTTTTAGGGGTTTGAGCAGCTGTAGACATTTACATACTAACTTAAATAAAAGAAGCATGATAGAACTAATCCAGTGCTTACTCGACAATTGGGTTCAGGGGAACAAGTATCCCAATAAAGAAGCCAGTTCTCAAATTCGCCTCTGGGTCAACCTCTCATTCTTCTCTAACAGTGATGTTCTCCTCCTAATACAGCATGGCAAGAAAATCCTCCAAATATTAATGATTAACCTGTTGAATTGGAGATAGTTTATCTCCCAATGACTTCATAAATATCTGCTTTAATTACCTTTGGTAAATGAAATAACCAAACAATCATTCATTTTCTGATATAGCTGTAAAACTAATCTGAAAAGTTTACAAAATAAATCACTTTAAAAATGTATAGTGTGTACCTTCCAAAAATTAAACCTATATCTATCTCTAAGTTGTGAAAAATATGTATTAAGGTTATAACAGCCAACAAGAATGCACTTTTATGTAGAAATCCATGATTAAATATAGTCTTCCTGACTAGTGATTTAAAGCCACCCTACCTCTCCGTGATAATAGCTAGGGATAGCTGAAGCTCTGAACATCTTGGTTGGTTGATTCTGGACCTTATTTACATATTGCTACCCTTCAGACATATAGGATGTCTAGGATTTCATTTGAATCATGTAAAGACTTGTAAATGTTACACTATGATGCAAGTGTAGTATTCACTTTCAGTAAAATGTATAGACAATATTTTGTCCATATGCAATTACATTAGATTCAGTGTAATACAGAAGACTTAAGGCAGAGACTTACAGAAGTTAGAGAAACCACTTAAATTCTTTAAATATATCTGCATCTCTGTTTCTCAGAGACAAAACACAGACATGCTATGGGTGGACACACAATGCCCTGGTGCCTTGTTTCTTTCTCCTCCTTCTCTTTCAAAATGGAGAACTCATCTGTAGTTAACAAGTTTAAGTGCCCATCCGTGTGTCATGCAAAGGTCGGGCTCTCTCCTCAGTTAAATCCCTCAGTAGATCATTCTTGGTTGATAAGGGGTTCAGAAAAACATTTTCCAATAAATAGCCATAATAATAGAGACATTTTCCAATAGTCTAAGGAAATCTTTGGATGTTTGTTTGTCAAAAGGCTTCTGTGATGTTTTCTTGGCCAGATCTTTTATAAGTTGGTACACATCTGATTGTAATGTTCATCCTTCTTAGTAACTTTACATATTTGACGGGGTCAGGCCAGATGGCTACAGGAGAGTGATAGAAGGTAGATATATTAGCCCCAGATTAAGCAGGTCCCTTTTCCCTAAGATAATGGGCTGTTCCAGAACAATCTGGAAGTTGCGGAACCAATTAAGGCAGGCTAATTAGGACACCTGGAGCCAATAAAGAAGCTACCAGAATCAATTAGGACAGGCAGGCTAATCAGGGCACCTGGTTTTAAAAGGACCTCACTTCAGTTAGTGAAGTGCGTGCGAGGAGCTGGGAGCAAGAAGCACGCAAGAAGCTGAGAGTGAGTAGGTGTACTGCTGGAGGACTGAGAAGTGCAAGCGTTGTCAGACATCAGGAGGAAGGTCCTGTGGTGAGGACAAAGAAGGTGTTGGGAGGAGACCATGGGGAAGTGGCCCAGGGAGTTGTAGCTGTCACGCAGCTGTTACAGGAGACACTATAGACAGCTGCAATCCACAGGGCCCTGGGCCGGAACCCGGAGTAGAGGGCGGGCCCGGGTTCCCCCCATCCCCCACTTGATATAAGAGGAGTTGATCTGGACTATGGGTCCCACTAGAGGGGAATGGCCTGTTCCCCGACCCATTGGGTGGGCCAGCAGAGACTGCGGGGATTGTTCTCCTCCTTTTCCCCATGCTGGCCAGTGATGAGGTTAGCCAAGTGAATGGCAGGTTTGTGCCTCTAACAAAAGGAGCCAAACTGAGGACTGCCATGAACCTCTGAGGCAAGCAAATCCACCAGAAAGGACAGAACCCAACAAAGCAGAGGAGGAACTTTATCACAATATATTCTTAAGAAAACTTATTGACCTCTTTACAGAGACGATCCACTGGTATCCTGCATCATCATCTATCTTCCTCAAAGAGAAAGAAAGATCCTAACAAAGACTTATGACTGTGATGGCCAGAACTGCCCACTGTAGCAGATCAGCTATACTTTGTTTGATTGAAATGATATTGAACAGCGTTTGAAAGAATGCAACTGTCAAGTGAGACTATTGTTATTCTTAATATTTCTTCTGCTGTTGTAAAACAGATGAAAGACTCTTGACTGCCACTGAGATGTGAGTAAGAACAGACAGGGTTTCTGGGAATCTGTAAGGAAGCTTGACTGCCAATTGTCTGGTTAATGTAGTGTACAATACTAATAATACTTCAGTAAAAACATGGAAAATACCACACTCTTTGCCAATCACAAGATGGTATATCAACCACATTGTGCTTCAAGCCAAGTACAACTGTCTGGTGTCTGCGCCGGGGGCTGAGAGCATGAAGAGCATTGTTTTTGAATAGAACTCAAAGTGATCTCGATAAATTGGAGAATTTAAACAGAGGAAATTCTATTAAAGCAAATGCAAAGTACTACACTTAGGAAGGGAAAATCAAATGTACAAATACAAAATGGGAACAAACTGGCTAGGCTACAGTACTGCAGAAAAGGATATGGGATTACAGTGGATCACAAATGGAATATGAGTCAGTAGTGTGAGGCTGTTGCAAAAAAGATAGATGTCATTTTGGAATATATGGGCATAATGATTGGAGTCCCACAGGGATCAGTTTCGGGTCCAGATCTGTTCAATATCTTCATCAATGATTTAGATAATGGCATAGAGAGTACACTTACAAAATTTGCAGACAGTACCAAGCTGGGAGGTTGCAAGTGCTTTGGAGAATAGGATTATAATTCAAAATGATCTGGACAAACTGGAGAAATGGTCTGAAGTAAATAGGATGAAATTCAATAAGGACAAATGCAAAGTACTCCACTTTGGAAGGAACAATCAGTTGCACACATACAAAATGGGAAATGAATGCCTAGGAAGGAGTACTGTGAAAAGGGATCGGGGGTTGTAGTGGACCACAAGCTAAATATGAGTCAACAGTGTAGTACTGTTGCAAAAAAAAGCAAACATCATTCTAGGATGTATTAGCAGGAGTGTCGTAAGCAAGACACGAGAAATAATTCTTCTGCTCTACTGCATGCTGATTAGGCCTCACTTGGAGTATCGTGTCGAGTTCTGGGCACCACATTTCAGGAAAGATGTGGAGAAATTGGAGAAAGTCCAGAGAAGAGCAATAAATATGATTAAAGCTCTAGAAAACATGACTTATGAGGGAAGATTGAAAAAATTGGGTTTGAGCTAAATGCAAGGGTTTGTCCCAAGCTTGTGTAAGTCTTTTGGGCAGTTGAGGCTACATAGGGTAAGAAAATGAAGACTCCTTGGGTGGTTCAGAATCTCCCGATGAGAAGAAAGTTAATACCTATTCCGGATATGGTACCATCAGTGCGGCTGGAGGGAAGTTGTAACTCGAGGAAGGAACAGGCGATAAATGTATTCAAGTGGTTGACTCTCCCGAGTGTTATGATATTGCTGGAAAGGAATGGACCCTATGGAAGGGATTCTGGATCCAGCAGTGCAAAGATGTCCTATGAAGTGGCATGGTATTCAGTTTTTCCTGGTGTGAAAGGGGTTGTCTCTGCTTAGACCACTGGAGCCAGAGAGAGTACTATTGAAAACAGTGCCACGGATAGGCGATGAATGGTCTTCATCAGTGCCAGTGGATTCCAAGGTTTGGGAGGTGCCAAGGGTGATGGTACCAATGGATCGCATTCTGGTACCAATGGAGCCTGATGTTTATGGGCTTTTTTGTTAAGCCTCGGGGACTTAAAACGTACTAAGTCTGCTTGGACTGAGATGCTGGGCTTGCTCAGAGCCAAATCAGATTTCTTTGAAGTGGATTTGGAGGAAGACTTGGTCTCATTATGACAGTGCTTCCTGTGTTCCCGAGAAGATTCCGCCAGGGGTGTCTGAGGGTAGATTCTCTGGCACCAGCGTTGGACTTAGCAGCAGGAGGCTTACCTCTTGCTGAATCAGGCCAATATAGGGGGCGGGGAGTTCCCAGCCTGGGTCTGATGGAGGCCATATGGTCTTTTCCATGAGGCATTTTCAAAGGTGGAGTTCCTGTCCTTCTCGGGTATGGCTGGGGAATGAGCAGCAAATACTACACCTCACTGCAATGTGAGCTTCCCCAAAGCCATACAGGCAGCGCTGGAGGTCGTTGTGACCGAGAAGGATCATGGCCAGGGAGCACAGAGTTTAAAGCCTATAGTCCAATACCCGCACAGGGTATGGGGTGGGGAAGGGGAAGTGTTCCCCTTTAGATTAATCCAGCACTAAAACTATGGAATCATTAAAACTTAACTGTACAAGATGCTAAAACAAAGTTAAATATTCTCTTCAGGGATGAAGACGAAGCTGCAGAGAGGTTCCAACCTGTATCATGTGGCAGTGAGAACGAACTGGAGAGGTGGTTGGTCCACCCCGCTCTTTATCCCCTCAGTCAGAGGCACAAGGTGAGCGAGGGTGCATGCGTGGACCAACCAACACTACTTTCAAATCCTCTGGTTTCGGGCACACGGGTGATACATGTAGCCCACAGTGGAATACAATAGGGACCATCACTCAAAGAAGAAAAATACGTTATGAAAATGGGTCATGTCTAAGATACATTTTCATTGCTTTTAGGTCATGTCCTACCTATATTCAATATTCTCAAAGCCACACATACCTTGTAGTTCCATTGACATAAACGTGAAGGATGCTGGGAGCTCAAGGCTTATATATGGTGGCATTCTCAAATTCAACAAGTGTCACAGCATCAGTTGCACTTGATTTGGAGGTTGTCTCTGCAGTCATAAAGGTTAGGGACTTCTGAGCTTTTAAATTAACAACAACAATCTAGACAGCCGTACTAGCCTCAAAAAAATAAAAACCAAAAAAACCCCACCCTGGATTGTTGACAATGTTCCCTCTAATTTTTTCAGCCATGTGCGGAATAAATTTTGTTATTTGCACCAAGGTAACGTGCTGAATCTGCACCACCAGTAGAAACAAAAAACCTAGGTATAATATATTTTTTTTAAAAAAGTTACCAGTAGGGATAATTACTCCAGCCAGGACAGGTTAGGCATTTTAGAACTCACTAGTCAAATAATTAAATATAAAAGTGTAATAAATTTTATGAAAGAGAAATAAAAATTATGAAATGCATAGACCAGTCAAAACACTAAAATAGCTCACGAAAGCTTATGCTCAAATAAATTGGTTAGTCTCTAAGGTGCCACAAGTACTCCTTTTCTTTTTGCGAATACAGACTAACACGGCTGTTACTCTGAAACCGAACAATAATTAAGTAGGTGTTGGGAGATGTGTGAAACACAGAGACTGTGTGTGTGTGTGTGTGTGTGTGTGTGTGTGTGTGTGTGTGTGAGAGAGAGAGAGAGAAAGACACACACACACACAGTGTGACACAGAGACTGTGTGAGAGCGTGCACACAGGAGTGTTGGAACAATGTGTGTCGTGGGGGTGCTGAGAGCCGTTGAACCAGGCTGTAAACCCTGTATATAATGGAAGCCACTTCAAACCAGAGGATGCTGCAGCACCCCCAGCACCCCTAGTTCCAGCACCTCTGCCTGCATGCATGCGTGAGAGAGAGATTGTATGTGTTGATTGCTGGGAAAGTCTCAGAGACTATGTGCTGTCTCTTTAAGGCTCTTACTCACCAGAAGGCTTGTTCAGACCTCAGAGCTGCCGCAAGTCCTGAGCCCTGTCCCTTCTCCCCTGCTCTGTGGAGATGGGGTACAGGGACTGGAGAACACCCTGACATCAGCACCTGCTTCCCCCCAGCTCTGCACAGCCAGCAGGAGGGTCCTGGGAGAAGCTGCAGGAGCAATTTGGCTGCAAAGCAGTGGGAAGGAGGAGCACCTGAAAACATGCTGCCGGATGTGTGCGGCTCCGCTAATCAAGTGGGCAGTGCTTGAATCTCTCCTAGGAGGCCGCCCAACTGCGCAGCTTAGAGAGAACACAGGTTGTTGACCTGATTCCACTCGAGCTTTGATGCTCAGTTTTGTAGGGTATAGGAATGTCTCTGAGTGCTGCACACTCCTGAAATACTGATACCTGGATCCATCTAATCGTCTTCATTGCCCAGCCCTTGCCAAATCTGGAAAGATGTGCAATCTGTGGTCCTGGAAAAGAAACTGTTCACTATCATTAGCATTTCTTGGATGGTCTAGGAGAAGTCACTTAATTGCTTGCTGCCTCAGTTTTCCCATCTATAAAGTGTGGCTAATACTTGAACAATAACTGGGATTTCAATAAGACTTAATTCATCAAAATGATGAATTAAAGTGCTGCAATTCTTCAGATGGAAGGCACTAGATAAGTACAAAATAGTAGTAGTGTAAGAAATTATTCTGGTAGCTATATGTCCTAATGCTTGCAGACAGTTCACATAATACTGATTCCCTATAATTCCATATTTCTGTTCCAGAATATAAACTTGGTATTACTTCAGATATACTAACAAACTACTTTGGGGCCATTTCCATCTCTACCCACTTGGAGATATAACAAACTTAGGTTATCCTATTAAAGCATTCTCTAGTGATTCCCCTTTTTAAAATGCATTGAAACGTTATCTTAATTCCAGCAGTCTACACCTTCCTCAGCCTACTGCATTCCTTTTTAATCATCATCTGTTCTTCCAGCATTTCTAATCTTCCTCGCAGCTTTTTGTGGTTTATTTTAAAGCCTTTTCTGGTTAACAGTGTTGCTTTTTAAGTCCAGCAGGGTGCTTTTAAGAAACTTAGAAGGATAAAAAATACTTTTAGCCATTAATCTTAAGAAGCTCTTCCTTTAAGCCTGTTTGTGATCAGCTAGCCAAGAAAGTGGGGCTGTCTCCCTGGGTTTCTTGATAGTAATAACTTCATCATTAAAGTACCTTCCAAAGACATAGCCTCAGGTTGCTAGTAGTTCATTATTCTTTCCATTTTTAGACTAAACTTTCTTTACATGACTTGCAACTAGATCAGAAATTCCCCAACCCCCTTCCTAAAATAAGATTTCCATACATATACCCATATTACAGATATACAAGGCCTTTCCCTTTAAAGGAGATTTGCTCACACAGAGCCTGTCCTGCACCACTGAAGTCCAAAGGCATTTTGCTATTGACTTCAATGAAAGCAGAATCAGGTCCATAATACTTTACTAATATTCACTCTTGTATGTATAGCAACCTTTTAGTAAAGGAACTGAAAGCATTTAATTAATATTTAGCAACTCACCCTGTAATGTATTATTCTCCACATTTTACAAATGAGTAAAATGAGGCACAGGCTAAATTAATTGATCAAAGCCACATACTGAGCCCTTTTCAGAGTCTGGCACAGAATTCAGGAATCCTGGTTCCCAGTATCTGCTGCTATCATTAACTCAACATTATGTCTTCCCTGCTTGTAAGAATTTGCCGCAAAACAAAGTGGGAGGAGAGGAGAAATCCTATCTCCCAAAAGGGAATAAGTGGATTAGACATTTTTGGATTATCATTGCCTCCTAAAATCAGGCAACTTCTTTGGAGGTTCAGTTTTCGATGTGGTAAAAGCTGAGGTCCAACTACAAAGTTCCTGTACCCATTCCAGCTCTGAACATGTGAGCATTTCTGATAATTATCAAGTTTTGTCTGCATATCTATTTTCACATAGTGCCTGTATCTTGAAATCAATGGATTGCATGACTGAAATGGCTTTGAATAAATAATAAAATCCACAGGAAATCTACTCTGCCAATAAAAGTGTCTGGCTTAGGTCTTAAATAACTGGATTTCTTTGGAGTGAAATTGATCATGCTCTTACTTTTGACCATAACATTTTGAGGTATGGTAAAACAAAGTAATGATGTTTTCTGTGTAGCTTTCAAATCAGTAATAGTTCAGGGTTTTAAAAAACCTGCTGTTCAAAAGGTCTTTAAATCCCATTTTAAGCACAGTTTTACAGAGTCTCAAATCTAGTTTGAAAATTGTTATAATTGCAATTTTAATGAATTAAACTATAAATGTTCCCTAGGTGGCATAAGAGCCAAGCTGAAGTCCCTGCTCCAATGACTAATTATTTATAGAGACTATATAGCTTCTACAGGAGAAATTGAGAGAGACCCATTCCAGCATAACCATTAGCACAGTGGTTAAGGCACCCTTTTTGGAGTGGGGAGATTCCAGTAGGTGGATTCAAACCTGGGTCTCCCACATCTCAGGTGAGTACTCTAACCACTGGGCCAGTACTACTATTTCATATGTGAGTGTAGTCATTTAAAAATGCCTGGAAACAAAACAGTTTAGATTGAACAAAACACTTCATTTCATCTGCAATGGACTTTTTCAAGTCACTGAAGTTTGGATTCGGTTCAACACAATCTGAATTTTTGGGGTTTATTTCAGAACTGCCAGAGAACCAAAAGAGAAGGCCACTTACCAGTAATTGGAGGTTCTTTGAGATGCATGGTCCCTAACTGTATTCCACACGTGGGTGCACTATGCTATATGCCAGAGTCTGGAAGCATTTTTTAGCAGTGTCTGTTGACTCGCACATACATGGTGCCTTTCCTCATGTTCCCAGCCAAAGGTATAATGTAGTGCGGGTCAACGCCTCTCCAGTCTCCTCCTTACTGCAATGGAATCCAGTCTGAAGCAGAGGGAATTGAAGGGCAGGTAGTGGAATACAGATAGAGACCACACATCTCAAAGAACCTCTAGTTACTGGTAAGTAACCTCTTCTTCTGAGAGTGGTAGTTCTTACATGTATTGTACACATGGATGACTCACGAGCAGTGATCAGCGTGGAGGTGGGTACGAGGATGCCGGTGGACGAAGTGTGGTCTACAATACAGCCTGGCCCACAGCAGCATCTGTAACTGCTGCTTGTGTGATGGCGTAGGTGTGTCGTGAATGTGTGGATGGCACACCATGTTGCTGCACGAAAGATGTCTTGCCAGGACATTTCCGCCAGTGAGGCCAGTATGGCAGCTTGCACTCACGAAGAGTGTGCCATGATTCTATGAGCCAGGGGTATATTGGATTGGATTCATGGATGCACCCCGAGATCCATTGGAGATGCAGGGTCTGCCATTATGTCCATGAGTTCACTGACTCGTCTGGCTGAGGTAATGGCTACTAAGAAAGTCACTTTCATTTAGAGGAGGGAGAGGGAGCATATTGCTTGCGGCTCAAAAGGTAGCTTTGTGAGGGCAGAAAGAATAAGACTAAGATCTCATGGTGGTGTGGGAGTCAGTATTGGTGGAAAAGTGATGAGTAAACCTTTCATGAGGCAGATAGTGTTTACGCACCCCACCACTAAGGCTCCATCCACAGGAGGGAGAAAGGCACTGAGTGCTGCTAGGTGAACTGAAAAAGAATTGAGGACCAGGCCTGATGTCTTCAAGGTGAGGAGGTAGTGGAGGATGACTGGAAGAGACACTATGCTCAGTGACTGGCTGTGAAGCATCTCCATTTAGCTCGGTAGCAGGCTCTGGTGGATTCTCTCTGCTCTGGGTAAGGATTCGTCAAACTGGGGTAGAACATGCACGGTCTACCCTCTGTGCCCATCCAAATCCAAGACTGGAAGGTGAAGAGGGCCCGGAATGGGGGGAAAGGCATAGTGGAGGTCGCCTGTCCAGGGGAGGAGAAGAGCACAGCCCTGAGAGCCCTCCCCTAGTGCTTCACCTGAGCAATAGAGGGGCAGCTTTCTGTTCTTATCAGTAGCAAAGAGGTGTCATGGGGGGGGACTCTTTGTGCCCCACTTCATGAAGAGATACATGAGCATGGTGTTGTGTAGCTCCCACTTGGGATTGAGGTATGGCATCCTGCTGAGGTGTCGGCCAGGGAATTGTGGGTGCCCAGTAGGTAGGCGACTTGAAGTGTCACGTGGTTCTTGATGCACCAGTTCCAAAGCCGGACTAACTCGGAGCAGAGGGTACCACCCTACTTGTTGATGTATACTACTGCTGCAATGTTTTTGGAGAGCAGTTGAACACAGAGGGATTGAATGAGCAGGAGGAAAGCCTGGCCTGCCAAACAGACTGCCTGCAGTTCCAGCAAGTTTATGTGCATCCATGCTTCCCATGGCATCCACACACTCTGAGCTGTGTGGTGGCCTAGGTGGGCTCCTAACCCACCAGGGAGGCGTCCATTGTGATGGTGGTCTGTAGTGTGGGACGGGAAAAGGGGGTGCCAGTCATGACCTTGGAGGGATTAGACCGCCATATGAGGGAGGACAGCCCCATCTCGGGAAGGCTGACCTTGGAGTCTATATGGTCTCTGTTGGGTCTGTAGATGGAGAGGAGCCAAGCTTGAAGACAATGCACATGGAGATGTGCGTGTGGTGTCACATAGGTGCAGGCTGCCATATGTCCAGTGAGAAAGAGACAGCAGCAGACCATGGTTTCAAATGCATGTCCACGATGAGAGATGTCAGTGCTGTGAAGCAGTCTGCCAGCAGAAAAGCCCTGGCCACAATGGAGTTGAGTTCCACTCCAATGAAGGGTATCATCTATGAAGGTGTCAACATTGAATTTTCCTCATTGATGTAGATACCTAGGGATGCCAAGAGACTGCTAAGACAGAGGATTGTGGAGATTTCTTGCTGTCCTGATAGTGCCACAAGGAGTCAGTCATCGAGGTAGGGCAATACCGAGTAGCCGAGAGGGCACATCTAGGCCGCTACCACAAAAAAGACCTTTGTGAACGTTCATGGTGCTGTCGCTATGCCTAATGGGAGGACCTGAAACTGTTAATGTTGGTGCCCTACCTGAAAATGGAGGAACTTGTGGTGGGCTGGGTGAATGTCCAGATGGAAGTATGCATCTTTCATGTTGAGAACCGCGAACTAGGCTCCCTGGAGTAAGGAGGGGATAATCGATGTCAGTGTGACCATACATAATTTTGACTTTCAGATAAACAGTGTTCAACACCTGAAGATCTAGCATGGGGCGATGCCCTCTGCCCTTCTTCAGGATAAGGAAGTAAGATGAGTAGAAGTCTTGCCTGCTATAATGAGGTGGGACAGGCTCTCTCTCCCCTTTGAGGAGCAGAGCATCTGCATTTTGTTGAAGGATCAGTTGATGGGATGAGTCCCCATGGCTGGGGTGCCGGGAACGAGAAGAACTCGATGTCGTATTGGTGATAGGTGATCTCCAGTACCCAACTGTCCATGGTGATCTTGCCCCAATTGTGAGCGAATAGGGCAAGACGGCCCCCAAAGATGGTATGCAGTGCTGCAGGTGGCATCGGTGGAGATTCGTAGGTCTTGACCTGCAGGTCAAAACTGTGGGTTGGTCTGCTGCTGGGAGAGGGTCAAAGAGGTGATTGTGGCAGAGGCAGGGAAGTGAGGCTGCTGTGATGGGTGTCATTGACATGGGGGGCTCTTACTGGCGCTGATTGTAGGGCATGTGTGGGCATGGATGGAAAGGTTTGGTTTTTGCTGTCTGCATCTTGGGACCAAAGTATATATACCAAGGGACCGTAGTATGGCTTGAGCCTTCAGTGTGTGGAGGGATTCGTCCATGTTATCATGGAACAGCTTGTTCTCATCAAAAGGGAGGTTCTCAATTGTATTTTGGACCTCCCTGGGAAAACCAGAAAATTGTTGCCACGATTCTTGTCACATAACGACACTGGTTGCTAGAGAGCGAGAGGACGTATCGGCTGTGTCCACTGTTGCCTGAAGTGCAACCTTAGAAACCAGTCGCCCTTCATCTAGCAGCACCTGGAATTGCTGCTGGTGCTCTAGTGGCAGCTTGTTCTTGAACTCTGCTAGCCTGTTGTAGTTGTTAAAGTCATACTTAGTTGGCGATGCAGAATAGTAGTCCTGCAGAAGAATACACCTTCCTGCCCAGCAGGTCCAGTCTCTTAGCTGCCTTGTCTGGAGGAGTAGACTTTTGTGACTGCCGCCATGCCTGTTCCGCAGCTGCTTGGACAACCAGGGAGCTGGGTGGGTAGGTGGGAGAAAAGAAAATCCATCCCTTTAGCAAGCACAAAATATGTCCTCCCTGCCCACTTAGGTGTTGATATAGAACATTGCCGTGGTGTTGTCTGTCATCACTGATACACATCTCCCTGTCAAGTGGGCTCAGAAAGTCTGACATGCCAGGTGTACCACTCTCAGCTCCCTGACATGGATGTGGAGAGCGTGCTCTGCTTGAGATCAGAGGCCTTGTGTCCTGAGGTCTCTCCGGTGTGCCTCCCAGCCCAAGTCCAATGTGTCCATAATCAATATGAGAGTTGGCTGGGGGCTGACAAAGGGGACCCCTGCACACACTAGCTGTGGATCGAGCAACCACAGAAGGGAGTCGAGGACTGGGTGAGGCAAAGTCACAACCCTGTCCAAACTGTCCCTGACCAACAGAAACACTGAGACTAGCCATGATTGGAGCGGCTGGAGTCTAAGCCTGGCATGTTGCACCACGTAGGTACAAGCGGCCATGTGTTCCAGGAGTTTGAGGCAATTCCTTGCTGTGGTGGTGGGGAACTGCCTGGGACTCCGAATGATGTCACCCGGGGCCCGGAACCTTGATTCCGGTAGGTACGCCCTGGCCTGGTTTGAGTCCAGCACTGCCCCAATGAACTCTATCCTCCGATCGGGGGACAGAGTTGACTTCCCCGTGTTCAGGAGAAGGCCCAGTTTGTCGAACGTTGCACTGATGAATTGACTTGTGCCTCCTCTTGAGCCCTGGAGCAGCCCTTGATCAGCCAGTCTTCGAGGTACAGGAACACCTGTACCCAGTGCCTGCGCAGAAACGCAACCACGACTGCCATGCATTTGGTAAATACTTGAGGCACTACTGACAGGCCGAACAGAAGGACTCTGAACTGGAAGTGGTTGTTGTGCACCACAAACTGAGGTATTTTCTGTGGGACGGTGTGATTGCTATATGAAAGTACACGTCCTTCAAGTAGATGGTGGCATACCAGTCCCCTGGATCCAAGGAAGGGCTGATGAAGGCCAAGGAGACCGTTCAGAATGTGAGTTTCGCCATGAACTTGTTGAGCTCTCGCAGGTCTCGGATGGGTCTGAGCCCGCCTTTGGCTTTTAGTATTAGGAAATCTTGGGAATAGAAGCCCTTGCCCTTCTGCTCCTGAGGAACCTCTTCCAGTGCCCCCAGCGACAGGAATGATTGCACCTCCTGTATGAGGAGTTGCTTGTGAGAAGGGTATCTGAAGAGGGATGGGGAAGTGGGGTGGAAGGGCGGGAGGGTAGAGAATTGGAGTGAATAGCCCCTCTCTACCGTGTGGAGCACCCAGCGGTCCAATGTAATACGGGCCCATGCATGGTAGAAAGAGGATAAACGGGACGAAAAGGTAAGGTGGGGTGGATGGATCTAGTCTTTGCACTGGTGCATTGCCCCCAGGTGCACCCTCAAGAGGCCGGTTTTGGGCTTAGGAAGGATTTAGACTGGCCAGAACCCTGGCCAGAGGAGGGATGAGGTCTCTTCCTTGAGTTCCTATTTCTCCTGCATGACCCTTCCTGCCTACCCTGAGGTTGATAATTCCTCTGAAGGGCCTGGGGTCTAAAATACCTCTGTTGGGTGGCAGTGGTGTGGAGGCCCAGGGACTTGAAGGTAGCTCAACAGTCCATGAGGCTGTACAGACGAGAGTCAGTTTTCTTGGAAAACAAAGACTGACCCTCAAAGAGAAGGTCCTGGATTGTCTGCTGCACCTCGTATGGAAGGCCAGAGACCTATAGCCGGGAACTCCTCATGGCCACCCCTGTTCATAGGGAGGAGTTCTGCAAATTTTTGCATGGCCCCCCCACGTATTATAATTGTACCTGCTAACCACTACCTGATGGTAAGTGATACGGAGCTGCAACAGCCCTGGGGAATAGATTTTCCTTCCGAAGAAATAGTTTTTTGACCTCTTGATTCTTGGGAGAAGGCCCCTGGTAGCCCCGGTGCTCACACTGGTTGGTCATGTCCACTATCAGGGGGGCCGACTGGGGGTGTTTGTAAAGGTGTTCATACCCCTTTGAGGGGACAAAGTATCTCCACTTGTACCTCTTGGTGGTAGGTGGCAATGAGGACGGGGTCTGCCACAGTGTCTTCATGACATTGCTGAGGGTTTTAATCAGCAGCAGTGCGATACGGGATGGCCCTGGAGGGGAAAGGATGTCTACCATTGGGTTGGCCTCCACCACCTCAGGTTTAATGTTTAGGTACTGGGCCACCCATCTCAGCAGCTGCTGTAGGACCCGCCTGTCCTCTAAAGCTGGAGCAGTTGCTGAGCCAGCCACTGCCTCATCTGGAGATGGGGAGGAAGAGATGGAGGCCGGTACCAGAGCCTGCTCCGTCCTCAGCCCCTCTGTGGTTCCTAGGAGCAAGGAACACTGGAGCTGCGGCTGGTGCCGGTGGCGGTGCCGCAGATGGAACTGTGATCGGTGCTGAGGATGATGCAGCAATCGGTGCAGAGATCATCGACATCAGTGCAGCGGCCGGATGGGTCCCCTGCAGCAGTGCGGAGGGCATGTGTGGTGGCCCAAAGGATGCGGAGGCTACCGACGTTGGTCTGGAACCATGGCTCTGGTGATAGGCCCAGGGTGTCCAGAAGGGCCACTGAGGAGCCTGCCACTGTCCTGGCCACTGTTCTGAGTAGGGCTGTCAGTCACGGCGAGGAGCGGGATCTTCTGCTCCTATTAGAGCATGAAGATGCTGCTTCTGACTTGGAGGTCTCCAACTGTGAAGACCATGGAAGAGCGGAGCCACTCGGCACCATAAGTGATGCCATGTGCGGGACTAGAGCGGCTCCCCCACGCGGGCCACTGGTGTCAGAGGTCAGCACACAGGGGATGATACCCTCATCGCTGCCAGAATCGCCGGCTCGCCCACAGAGTGGATTGGGCCAGGAACCGGTACCAGCAACCTCTCCTGCCTTGGAGGGGAGGGTGGCGCTGTAAGCACCAGGAGGTCCGATGCCACTTCAAATGCTTCTGGCATTGAGGGAAACTGTAGGTCCTCGTGGTGGCAGACTGGCAAGCGGTGCAGGTCCGGACTCAACTGGACCCCTCTTGGGGCAGGAGTTGATGGAGGCCCCACCGATTGGGCACCCAATGGGGGCTTGCTAGCCACCTGGTCTTTAGACCTGGTCAGAGAGCACCTTCTGTTGGCCTTCTTTCTTTTCTGGGGCACGGGGAGGGAGACTGGTGTCTGACCAATGCCTGGGACCTGTGCACAGCTCTGTGGCGGTGCCGAGGGTCCTTAGAGAGCCTTTCCTCGGCACCGGCTCATGCGTCAATGGTGCCAGAGCGCTGCGCACCAAAGAGGTGGCACTTGGGGCCGGGTCTGCCGCGCCAGGGTCCGACTGAGGCTTAAGTGCTGCCTCCACAAGCAGAACTCGGAGGCGCTGTTCTCTGTCCTTGAGGGTCTGGGGCAAAACCCTCTATAGATTTTACAACGGGTTCTAATGTGACCCTCCCAAAGACACTAAGCACGAAGTGTGCGGGTCACTTCTTGGCATAAACCTGCCATAGTCTGAGCACGGCTTAAAGCCCGGGGACCGAGGCATACCCCAGACCTGGGAAAAACGTGTGTGGGAACCCCCAAAGGAAACTTCTGAGAAAACTAGCTATACTAGCTAAGCTACTACTGAATCTAACTATATACACACGATACTGCGAAACATGCGCTTGCCAAGGCAAGAGCAATGGGGAGTTCCAGCTAGCTGTCACAGGCGGTAAGAAGGAACTGACAGGGGGGTCAGGTCGGCAGGGCATAATGTGGAGCGCCATGAGGGTGCAACTCCAGGGGGCGCCCAGGCCAACCCTACTGGATAGTGCTAGGGGAAAAAAATCTTCCAGTTGTCATGCATGCAACGTGCACACCTGATTGGAAGAGACATGAACAAACACTCGAAGAAAAACTAAACTAACTATACTAACTTAGCTACCTAACACTAAAAAGAACTATATACAACTATTTACAACAAAGTAAAAGTGAGTCACTCTTTTAGAAAACTATGAACGTGAAGGCACAGGAGTTCCAACCTGGGCCATGCAGCGGTAAGAGGGAACTGGAGAGGCATTGACCCGCACTACCTCCTATACCCTCAACTGGGAGCACGAGGAGATGCACTATAGATGTGCAGGTCAACGGGCACTACTAAGAAGTGCTTCCACATGTGGACTACAGACAGGGACCACCACTCAAAAGAAGATCATCAGTTACTTTCCCAACTCTGGTCATAATGCAGTAATTACAACCCATAGTCAGAAATCACAGGTGAACTACCGAGTCCTACTATTCAAATTAACCGAGGTTGTTTTCAAGTTTTTCAGAATTAAAATGTATAGGAGGGAATATCAACTTGGAAGCTCTATCTGTTCAAGTGTGGTTTTTAATCTTTAGGTGTACCAGACCAAACTATGAAAATAGCCTTTCAACATTGCCAGAAGCTGTAGCAGTTAATAATTGAAACATCACTTTCATAATTGCTTCCTAGTTTTCTCCCAGGGCATTTACTTAAGATTATCACCACTGAATAACTGTTACATTTTTTTGAGTATTTCATTGAAGAATATAACTTTCTGAAATGAAAGAAGCTTGACTTGCAGCTGAATTACTGTTGGCAGAAACTAACTTCCAGAGTAAACCTCTTCTCCATATTCAAGAGCAATTGTTGATTCCCCTGTTGAGAGTAAAGGTACTTGTGAAGATTGATCCAATATGCTAAAAAAAATGGCCTGATAAGAACATAAGAATGGCCATACTGGGTCAGACCAAAGGTCCATCCAGCCCAGTATCCTGTCTACCGACAGTAGCCAATGCCAGATGCCCCAGAGGAAGTGAACTTAACAGGTAATGATCTAGTGATCTCTCTCCAGACATCCATCTCATCCTCTGACAAACAGAGGCTAGGGACACCATTCCTTACCCATCCTGGCTAACAGCCATTAATGGACTTAACTTCCATGAATATGATGTTAGAGCCTGCTGATAATACTTTCAGAACATATATTTTACCATCACTTAATTGCAATTCAGAAGAAGTTTTTCCAAGCTTTTTCACATGTCAACAACTTCAGCAGTTGAACTTTAATTTTTCTGTATACAATCAAGTGACACTGTTACTGGCTTCAATATGTGGGGCAACTCTGCAGCATACCTATTCAGATCAATATTTGTTACCTTATGGCAAACGAGAGACAATATCCTATCTATACTCTTCAGATTTTCATTAGCTTGGACCACTCTGAAGCATGAACTTCTAGGCACTCACTTCATCAGTCATGACAAATGTACTACCATCTTCCTATTCATACTTGGCAGCTGCAAAGTGGTTGTTGCAAATCAGTTTAATCATAGTATGAGCTCAGATATTCAGTAAGATTAGAATATGTTCAGAACAGCCATATAAATTTTTTTCTTGTAAAGCTCTCCTCATCTTAGCCCTACTAGAGGCATAGTCTGTCAAGTCACAGTGCACTTAAAATGAACAGGTGTGAGGCACAATGTATCTCCACTGACTGTAGTCAAATGCTCAGATGAATGTGGTTGATTGGAGTTATCAGTGTTTGTCACACAAATAAGCAGCTCCTTCCCCTCAGCTGTTACTATACACAAACAGTAGGTTTATTGTAAATGTTATTCCACCCATTTATATTTTATATACAGGCACTCACTGGACCTTTTTTAAAAACACTTCGTCTTCTCCTTTTCAAATGCTTCTTTGAAGCGGTGTCCAGTCTCCACAAACGCTGATTTAAATAAAAATGCAGTTTAAAAAAAATCAGCATTTTTAATCAATCTTTGTCTCAACCAAATGCTCAATCCCAGCAGTTATAGCAAAGCCATCCTACAAGTGCAAGAAAATATTCCCAGTCGAGATTTCAGAGCAGTCTAGGGGATTTCAACATACCTAAACCAATGGAAGAAAACCCCCAGATTGCTTGTAAAATTCAAAATGGGAAAAAAAGGAAAAAACCCCAAACCTTTAAAAGAAATGAGCCGTTAGGGAGTCTGGCCTGTTCGCCATATTTATGTATTCTGTCCTCACTCATTCTCGCCCCACCCAATTTACAACAGCACTCAACTGTAACTTCATCCCTTAACATTCATGTATGAACAAATTATTGGATTATAAAATCTCTATTAATCTCTGTCCCCGTTCCTTTCCTGCCTCCTGGCAGAACTCCATTGCAAGTCTGAATAGCACAACTCAATGCAATCCAGTCCCTTAGCACTTCTCCAGCTTCTGGCCCTCCACATTCCCACTCCCACATCTCCTCCTCCCCAAACTGTTCACAGTCAGCAGCAAGTCAGTTTATATTTCTGGAAGTTTAAAAATAATTTTAAACATTGCTCTGTAGATATGGGAGAACAGTTCTGTAAAAGCATGGGCCAATCTGTAGATCAATTAAAAAAAAAAAAGGGGGACGGAAAAAAAAACAAGAAAATATATTGCATTCTACATTTCAAGGCCACAGATCTTTGTGCAGGACATTGCTCTTCCCCAGCCTAAAATACAGACCAAAACAACAACGGACAGTTTCAGTTTCTTCTCCCTCCTTACCTGAAACAAGCAGTCTTCAACGTGCATCTGCCCTTTCCCCCCAAACAGTAAAGAAAGCACTTTCCTAGCAAGACAGACAGACAAACAAAAACAGCTGGAGTGCTAGAGCAAGCCATTCTGGAGCTAGGATGAACCAAAAGAGTTAAAGAATTTTTGTTAAAAGTCAACCGGGGAGGGGGGAGGGAGAATGTGAGCATCATTACTTAAATATTTCGTTTCTGATTTTTTTTCCCCACAAACTTCTCAGAAAAGTTCTACCCAGGGATGAGATTTCAGAAAGACCAATTTCTTTTTGAGAAAGTTGCATGTGTGGGGGAAAGTCAGGTTTCTATTACCTTAGCTGTGGAGGTGCTGCTCCACAACTCAAGAATTTACCAGCAAGATTTCTATGGTGGGAAACAAAAAAGATCTAAATTAGGAAGAATAAGAGTTGATTCAGAATGTTATATCAAATCAAGAATTATCCAAAAAGAAGAAGCCCCTATTCCAGGGTTGGGCAAGCTACGGCCTGCGAGCCGTTTTAAGCCAGCCTGCGAGCTCTCGCTGGGGAGCGGGGTCTGGGTCTTGTCCCACTCCAGCGCTCCAGCCGGGGCACTGGGTCACGGGCCGCCCCATGTGGCTCCCAGAAGCTGTGGCATGTCCCTGCTCCGGCGCTCTAGCTGGAATGCAGGGTCGGGGGCGCTCCACGCGGCTCCTGGAAGCCCACTCCGGCTCCTACGCGCTCCAATGGCTCCCTCCGGTGCTCCAATGGGAGCTGCAGGAGTGGTGCTTGTGGATGGGGCAGCATGCAGAGCTGCCTGGCCATGCCTCCGTGTAGGAGGCGGAGAAGGGACATGCCACTGCTTCTGGGAGCTGCTTGAGGTAACCGCCGCTCAGAGCCTCCACCCCGAGCCTCTCCCCATGCCCCAAGCCCCTGCCACAGCTCTGATCCCCCTCCTGCTGTCCAAACCCCTCATTCCCAGCTCAGAGCACCCTCCTGCACCCCAAACCTCTCATTCCCAGCCCCACCCCAGAGCCCACACCCCCAGTCAGAACCTGCACGCCCTCCCGCACCGCAACCCCAATTTTGTGAGCATTCATGGCTCCCCATACAATTTCTATTCCCCGATGTGGCCCTCAGGCCAAAAAGTTTGTCCACTCCTGTCCTACTCTGTTAGTGTTACTTAGGACTGTTTTCCAGTACTGGAGTATATTTTCAAAGTAATGTAGAAGGATTAGGAATCTATGTGGATATGCAGAGGTCTGTCTCAGTTTCCAATGCTAGCTTGGCTAAAACAAAAAAAGGCAAGAACTCTTCAAGATGCATTAATGCAGGAAAAAAATTGCTGTGCATTGTAATATCAAGTCTCTCTCTCATGAAGGGCAAAATGAGAAATGTGGTAACCCTAAGGGTATGTCTACACTACGAAATTAGGTCGATATTATAGAAGTCAATTTTTAGAAACTGATTTTATACAGCTGATTAGTGGGGACATACACAAGCGCATTAAGTTGGCAGAGTGCGTCCTCACTACCGTGGCTAGCATCGACTTACAGAGTGGTGCGCTGTGGGTAGCTATCCCACAGTTCCCGCAGTCTTTGCCACCCATTGGAATTCTGGGTTAAGCTCCCAATGCCTGATGGGGCAAAAACATTGTCATGGGTGGTTTTGGGTACATGTCGTCAGTCGCGCCTCCCTCCGTGAAAGCAACGTCAGACAATCGTTTCGCACCTTTTTTCCGTGCGGACACCATACTGCTTTCAGCAGACGGTGCAGTAGAACTGCTAACCATCGTCATCCACTGTTTCCACTGTGCTCTGCTGCTATTGTCTCAATAGCGAATTTCTCCATGTTGTCTGTCATGGGCTCCCGGGTACGTGTTCTTCCTTGGGAAATGTGCACGGTGCTAACCATCGTCCATCCACCGCTTCCACTGCAACTCTGCTCTCCTGAATCCACCTCGCAGGTCCTCTCGTCGTTCTCTATAAATATCTATTCTCATGGCATCCGTCATCAGCCACTGCTTCCGCTGCAACTCTGCTCTCCTGCAGACGCCATACCATGGCAAGCATGGAGCCCGCTCAGATCACCGTGGCAGTTATGACCATTGTAAACACCTCGCGCATTATCCTGCAGTATGTGCAGAACCAGAACCTGCAAAAGCAGGTGAGGAGGCGACGGCAGCGCGGTGACGAGTGTGATGAGGACATGGACACAGACTTCTCTCAAAGTACGGGCCCTGGCAAATTGGACATCCTGGTGGCAATGGGGCAGGCTCATGCTGTGGAACACCAATTCTGGGCCTGAGAAACAAGCACAGACTGGTGGGGCTGCACAGTGTTGCAGGTCTGGGATGATTCCCAGTGGCTGAGAAACTTTCGCATGCAAAAGGGCACTTTCATGGAACTTTGTGACTTGCTTTCCCCTGCCCTGAAGCATAAGAATACCAAGATGAGAGCAGCCCTCAGAGTTCATAAGCGAGTGGCGATAGCCCTCTGGAAGCTTGCAACGCCAGACAGCTACCGGTCAGTTGGGAATCAATTTGGTATGGGCAAATCTACTGTGGGGGCTGCTGTAATCCAAGTTGCCGACGCAATCACTGAGCTGCTGCTATCAAGGGTAGTGACTCTGGGAAATGTGCAGGTCATAGTGGATGGCTTTGCTGCAATGGGATTCCCTAACTGTGGTGGGGCAATAGATGGAATTCATATCCCTATCTTGGGACCGGACCACCTTGGCAGCCAGTACGTAAACCGCAAGGGGTACTTCTCAATGGTGCTGCAAGCACTGGTGGATCACAAGGGACATTTCACCAACATCAACGTGGGATGGCCAGGAAGGGTACATGACGCTCTCATCTTCAGGAACTCTGGTCTGTTTGAACAGCTGCAGGAAGGGACTTACTTCCCAGACCAGAAAATAACTGTCGGGGATGTTGAAATGCCTATAGTTATCCTTGGGGACCCAGCCTACCCCTTAATGCCATGGCTCATGAAGCCATACACAGGCAGCCTGGACAGTAGTAAGGAGCTGTTCAACTATAGGCTGAGCGAGTGCAGAATGGTGGTAGAATGTGCATTTGGACATTTAAAAGCGTGCTGGTGCAGTTTACTGACTCGGTTAGACCGCAGCGAAACCAATATTCCCATTGTTATTGCTGCTTGCTGTGTGCTCCACAATATCTGTCAGAGTAAGGGGGAGACGTTTATGACGGGGTGGGAGGTTGAGGCAAATTGCCTGGCCACCGATTATGTGCAGCCAGACACCAGGGCGATTGATGCACAGCATGCCCTGCCGTGCTCTTCTAGAGAAGCTTTGAAAACCAGTTTCATGACTGGCCAGGCTATGGTGTGACAGTTCTGTTTGTTTCTCCTTGATGAAAACCTGCCCCCTTGGTTCACTCTACTTCCCTGTAAGCCAACTGCCCTCCCCCCTTCGATCATTGCTTGCAGAGGCAATAAAGTCATTGTTGTTTCAAAATCATGTATTCTTTATTAATTCATCACACAAATGGGATAACTGCCAAGGTAGCCCTGGAGGGATGGGGAAAGAGGGAAGCACCAGGTGGGGTGGTGGATGAGGGGAGGAGGGAAGGACAAGGCCACACTGCACTTCAAAACTTATTGAATGCCAGCCTTCTGTTACTTGGGCAGTCTTCTGGGGTGGAGTGCTTGAATGCCCGGAGGCCCCTCCCCCCCGTGTTCTTGGGCATCTGGGTGAGGAAGCTACGGAACTTGGGGAGGAGGGCGGGCGGTTACACGGGCTGCAGCAGCGGTTTGTGCTCCTGCTGCCTTTCCTGCAGCTCCACCAGATGCCGGAGCATATCAGTTTGATCCCCCAGTAGCCTCAGCATTGCATCCTGCCTCCTCTCATCACGCTGCCGCCACCTCTCCTCTTGCTCCCGCAACCTCTCCTCTTGCTCGTCCCTCCTGTCCTCGCGTTCATTTTCTGCTTTCCTGGACTCTGCCATTGTTTGCCTCCACGCATTCCGCTGAGCTCTTTCAGTGCGGGAGAACAGCATGAGCTCAGAGAATATTTCATTGTGAGTGTGTTTTTCTCGCCTTCTAATCTGCGCTAGCCTCTGGGACAGAGATGAAGTGTTGAAACATTTGCAGCTGCGGCAGTGTTGAAACATTTGCAGCTGCGGGAGGAAAAAAGGGAGAGTAGTATTTTAAAAGACATTTTAGAGAACAATGGGCAGACTCACGGTGAACCAAGCTGTTAACATTACATAGCACATGTGCTTTTGGTACAAGGTTACATTTTGCCTCTTATATTGAGTGCCTGCCAGTTTGGTGTGAGAGATCACACACGCAGGGCCGGGCAACAGAATTTGGCTTGCAGGCAGCCATGATAAGCCACAGTTTCTTCAACCTACGTAACATGTGGGAATGGTTTCAAAGAACAGTGCCCTCCTTTCCCATACCAAGCACCTGTTGGGTTGGCCATTTAAAAGGAGGGGCTGCGGTTTTCGGGTTAATGTGCAGCACAAACCCAACTAACCCCCCCCCCCCCCACACACACACATACACTCAGTTCTCTGGGATGATCGCTTCATCCCCTCCTCCCACCGTGTGACTAGCATCAGGGAAGATCCCTGCCAGCCAAACCCAAACAGCTCAGCGTGAATGGGACCCCCCGCACCACGTGGCTAAAAGCGGGGATGATTTCTTTTCAGCCACAGGTGAACAGCCCAGCAGGAACGGCCACCTCTGAATGTCCCCTTTATAATGTCCCTGGTGTATTTCCGCTCCATCCCCAGACACATTAACAGATTTTTCCAGTAGCTGCACTGGCTGCGAATGCATCCCAAGTCTTCAGGGCAAATTAATCATTCAACACGCTTGCTTTTAAACCACATATTATATTTACAAAGCTACACTCACCAGAGGTGCCTTCTCCGGCTTATGGTCCGGGAGCCCTTGGGAGGGTATTGGCTCCAGGGTGATAAAACAGTTCCTGGCTGTCTAGGAGAACGGTTTGTCCACTTCCCTGTTGTATGCTATCCTCCTCCTCCCCTTCCTTGTTCCCAGAATCCTCTTCCTGTTGCATGAGATTCCCCCCTTGCAGGTGTCCACGGACAGGGGTGGGGTAGTGGTAGGGGCACCCCCTAGAATTGCATGCAGCTCATTGTAGAAGCGGCATGGCTGGGGCTCTGACCCCGAGCAGCCATTTGTCTCTGGTTTTTTGGTAGGCCTGCCTGAACTCCTTAATTTTCATGCGGCACCACTGCGGGTCCCTGTTATAGCCTCTGTCCATCATGCCCTTGGAGATTTTTTCAAATATTTTGGCATTTCATCTTTTGGAACAGAGTTCTGATAGCACGGATTTGTCTCCCCATACAGCGATCAGATCCAGGAACTCCCATTCAGTTCATGCTGGAGCTTTTGCGATTCTGGGACTACCTGCGCTGATGAGCTCGCCACGCTGGCCAAACAGGAAATGAAATTCAAAAGTTCCCGGTGCTTTTCCTGTGTACCTGGCTAGTGCATCTGAGTTGAAAGCGCTGTCCAGAGCAGTCACAATGGAGCACTCTGAGATTGCTCCCGGAAGCCAATATTGTCGAATTGCGTCCACACTACCCCAAATTCGACCCGGCGATGTCGATTTCAGCGCTAATCCCCTCGTCGGGGAGGAGTACAGAAATTGATTTTAAGAGCCCTTTAAATTGACAAAAATGGCTTCATCGGGTGGACGGGTGCAGTGTTAAATCGATCTAACGCTGCTTAATTCGACTTAAAGTCGTAGTGTAAACCAGGCCTAAGAGTTCATTAGTCATATGTTAAATTATTTTGCATCACTTGGAAAATGTTGTCCCATTGTGTCCAGAAATTGTCTTTCAGTGTCAAGACTACCACAGCTGTTAATTATTTTATGATTCAGTATTTTGGACAAAGATTTTTTTGTTCTAATTGCACACTAATCCACAAATTTGACACAGATTAATTACCACTGGTGGTGGTGAAAACTTCATTTCATAAGCCAAATTGACTATAACGTAAGAGGAAAGGACATGATGTTAAACTCTTTCTAGTAGTATCCTGTCACCCTTTATATTAGTCTGCAATTACAACTTCTTCTGATGAATACACTATTCATCATCATCATCACTTTTCCTTTGCCATAAATCTTCATAATTGTAAGAACAATTGGATGAATTAATGTCAGAAGAAATTAAATAGTCAGTTGCAGTGCTCAGTTGTTGAGGATGAATAAAAATCTGAATTAAATACATGTGACTTCTAAACCCAGCAGCAACTGACTGGCTTTCAGTATGTAATGCTTCATCTATATTATGTACTGTTACTGTTGCACAAATTGAAAAATCATTTGTTTAGCCAAACAGAAACATTTTAAAATTTCAGGCAATTGTCACTTCAAGTATGAAATTATACTGTAAGTTTTCAAAATGTGAAGGAATTGCATTGTTAAATGAGTAATGTAATAACCACCTAAAATTATCTATATTGTGATAACTGTGCATCAGTGCTTTAGCGGAACAATACATTATTCTCATCTAGGTGCACACAGCAAAAAAATGTAAATGCAACCTTAAAGTCTCTTTAGTGGACCGTGAACCCACACGATGTCATTTGTAATCTCTCTGAGTGGGAAGACAATAATGACAAACCCAATTTTCCCAGGGCTTCCTCTTAACTATTTAAATTTCTGCTAACTTACGAGAGCTTCTTCCTTATTAACTCAAACTAGTGCTACCCACTATGTAAAATACTACACACAATATAAAGGTAAGGATGCTAGTACATTCTGCCCTTAGGATTATGAATGTGGGTTTCCTGAAGCTAGTCACTAAACCTCCCCAACATTTGAAATACTGAACACCACAGTCTCTCCACTGAACAAAGTGTGATGTCTTGTCATTAGGACAACTCAACACCCTTTCTGTATCAAATTAATTACAAAAAACACTGGATGTAGAACATTAATTTTAGGTTAGTTTAAAACTACATGTACATAAAGAATTTATTTACTCATAATTTTCATCTTCTCTTAGTGTTTCCCTCTATCAGTACAGAGGGTTTATTGCTGGGAATAGTCTCACCCCCTATGCTGCAAAAGGCAGTTGGTTCTGATTTGTGGCAGCAGCTGTAACTCCGATGGAAATAAAGTTCTCCCGATGGCCTAGTCTAGGGTCTGGAGCACCAAGTGGCAACAAGCTATAAAACAGCCAGTAAAATAAAACATACTTATCTGGGGGGAAAAAAAAGTATACACTAGGGTTGTCAAGCAATTAAAAAATCAATTGTGATTAATCGCACCATTAAACAATAATAGAATATCATTTATTTAAATATTTTGGGATGTTTTCTACATTTTCAAATATATTGATTTCAAATAGAACACAGAATACAAGGGTATAGTGCTCACTTTATATTTATTTTTGATTAAGAACATAAGAACAGGCCATACTGAGTCAGATCAAAGGTCCAGCTAGCCCATCTTCCCAGCCCTTTCAGCCCGTAAGAACCACCATACTGGGTCAGACCAAAGGTCCAGCTACCCCAGCATCCAATGCCAGGTGCCCCAGAGGGAATGAACAGCACAGGAAATCATCAAGTGATTCATCCCCTGTTGCTCATTCCCAGCTTCTGGCAAACAGAGGCTAGGGACACCATCCCTGCGCATCTGAGCTACTAGCTATTGATGGACCTATCCTCCATGAATTTATCTAGTTCTTTTCTGAACCCTGTTATAGTCTTGGCCTTCACAACATCCTCTGGCAAAGAGTTCCACAGGTTGACTGAGCGTTGTGTGAAAAAATACTTCCTTTTGTTTTTAATCTGGTACCTATTGATTTAATTGGGTGACCCCCTAGTTCTTGTGTTATGAGAAGGAGTGAACACTTTATTTACTTTCTCCACACCAGTCATGATTTTAATAGACCTCAATCATATCCCTCCTTAGTTGTCTCTTTTCCAAGCTGAAAAGTTCCAGTCTTTTTAATCTCTCCTCATACGGAAGCTGTTCCATACCCCTAATCATTTTTGTTGCCCTTCTCTGTACCTTTTCTAATTCCCCAATATATCTTGTTTGAGATGGGGCGACCACATCTGCATGCAGTATTTAAGATGTGGGCGTACCATGGATTTATATAGAGACAATATGATATTTTCTGTCTTATCTATCCCTTTCTTAATGATTCCCAACATTGTTAGCTTTTTTGACTGCTGCTGCACATTGAGTGGATGTTTTCAGAGAACTATCCACAATGGCTCCAAGACCTCTTGAGTGGTAACAGCTAATTTAGACCCCATCATTTTATATGTATAGTTTGGATGTTTTCCAATGAGCATTACTTTGCACTTATCAGCATTGAATTTCATCTGCTATTTTGTTGCCCAGTCACCCAGTTTTGAGAGATCCGTTTGTAGCTCTTCGCAGTCTGCCTGGGACTACTCCAGATTGTTATCTGCAAATTTTGCCACCTCACTGTTTACCCCTTTTTCCAGATCATTTATGAATATGTTGAATAGGACTGGTCCCAGTACAGACTCCTGGAGGACACCACTATTTACCTCTCTCCATTCTGAAAACTGACCATTTATTCCAACCTTTAATCAGTTACCAATCCAGGAGAGGATCTTCCCTCTTATCCTATGACAGCTTACTTTGCTTAAGAGCCTTTGGTGATGGACCTTGTCAAAGGCTTTCTGAAAATCTAAGTAGGCTATAACCACTGGATCCCCCATGTCCACATGCTTGTTGACCTCCTCAAAGAATTCAAGTAGCCCAGTCCTCCCAAATCAGACTGCTCCCCAAAACGTCCTCTCTCTGACTCTGCTGCCTGACCTCACCCACCCTCTGGGCTGTTGACGCTAGAGTAGTCACATTTGAGGCATCCCATACCTCAGTGATAGGGGCAAGTTGGTTATCCATATTCTTCTGAGATTCCTGGACACTCCTTAGCAATAAAACAAATGCAAGTGGAAACCAGACTCATTTACCTAACTGCATTTTAGAAGAATATTAAGTCTCAAATTGTTATTCAAAATACAATGCTTTTCCCATTGGTTTCAATGGAGAGCAAGTTTACATCTGTCTTAATTTCCCTTAGTTTCAGTCTGTTAAAGGGAAATGGCAGCCTCAATGGAATAGCAATGGACACAGCCACAGTTATAGCCAGGTTGGAACTATAAACAGGAATAGATATTTGTTTAAAAAAAAACAAAAACAAAAAACTGTTAAGCGTCCTCACAAATTCTGAGCCAGTCCTGCAACAAGATCCACTAAAGTTGACCCTTAAGCATTCACACAGAGTCCCACTTGGCTCAAGTAAATCTGTACTAATACATTTTGATGAAAGACTGAGGTCTGTATTATGCAAATGATATAAAACTACAGAAAAATATGTTCTGGAGAACTTTCTACATATTAAATAAGTCAGTTACACGCAGCTTTAAAGAGCATTAGTTTATTATCTATTCTCCATGTGTTATCTCAGAAACAATCTATTTATATACAAAAATTTGGAATGTTGGATAAATGCTGATCAATAAAAACATTTCAGAACTGCTGACAAGGAAATAATTCTAAAAAAAATGTAGTACAGCAAAATCAATCATAAAGGCTTGATTCTCTGGGTTGCTTATTGCTGTTTGTGTTCATAGAATGCTTTCAAGTATATACACACTTCTTAAACTTCAGTCCGAAAAAGGAAATCAGAAAAATATTTACATAATAAATACGTGGGAAATTTCATTGTCAGTTGAACTGATTCTTTAATGAATTGTTATGATGAGAAAGAACATTGAGTTGATGTAAACTTTATTAATTCCACACTTATGCTGATGAATTTGATTTTCTTTTGTTTGAAAATATAGGCTAAATAATTTTGATATGGTTCTCCTCCTCCTATATTTTGAATGAACTAATTAAACAGACCTCTCCCTTCCCACTCTCCAAAAATATATATACTGAATTTTTTTTAACCCCCTAACCATTTTCAATATATTTTAAAAAAACCTCCAATATTTTCTTTGTAAAATCAATACCATCAATATTTTATTTCATGGTTAATTTGCTAATTTCTTGAGGACAGACTTTGGCCAAGTATTTCCACAAGAAGTACTAAACTCCTACAGTTATACCATAGCCAAACCAATGTTTTTGGTAACAGTGTTTTTCTGCAATACACAACCTTACAAATTAAGTTAATTGACACAACACAGTTTAAACCTTCTGTTAACATTAAAGAAAAATGTTACAGCATTTGCAACAGTAGAAACCCTCACTGAACTATTTAAACCTACTGTATAATATACACAAAGTTAAAATAAGTCCAAGATCAGTAAAGAATCAGTTCTGGTTTTTGGACTTTTCCCTCCTCAGAGTTACAGTTTATGTATCAGGTCAAGTTAAATTAGGATTTATCGGTATGTATTCCCTTTAAAAGGCAGAGTGTGATTAAAAATAGTATGATTTTAAAAGCAATGAAGACGTGATGTAATCATTTTGCATTGTCAATAAAAAAATATATTGAGAAATTAAAAAGTCTTAGAGGAAGAAAAGGAACGCAGAAGCCTGCCATTATATAGCTATATTTTTGTTCTTTTCTGTAAAGATTAAAGCACACAGAAAATAAGTGAATTTTATCAAAATACAGCACACTTCTGCTAATATTAAAAAAATCAGTTCCTATGTAATTACTACTGAAAATCAACTAAAAAATTATAATATACAAAGAGTTGTTAAAGGGTTTCAGTTAAAATTATTAAACTATACACAGTACAAGAAGCAACAGATTAACAGGTTTGAAAGAAGTGCAATAATATTGGAGTTCACGTATTTAAAAAGTACTGCCTGTTTATTCCAGCTAGCTATGTATAATTCCTGTATGTTCCAGCTCATTTTTCAAAAAACTAAAGTGGGCTGGTGTTCTTGCTAGCTTTATTAAAAACATTTTATTACACGTGGGTTGAAAAGTCAATTTCTACCAGTTTAAAACTATCAACTCATATTTATTAATTAAAAATGAATTGCAACAAATGAATATTGCTCCAATGACAGGCTAATAATTAGCCCTGATTAAAAACAGTTATTGGTCTTCTATGGCACTTTTCCCTGGTCCATAATAACCATGTTTTAATTACCACTGCAGATTATGCAATCTCTACTCAATTACATAGGGAATAAAGAGAAAACAAAGTTAATGTTTCAGGCAAACAGAAGTATAATCAAATATTTTACACAGTAATAAGGAACAAAGGCAGCCTGTGGTAAATCACTATTACATTAATATAGTTAGAAACCCTTTAATGACTCTGAAGTGTCTAGTTCACATTTAATGTTACCTGTAGGAACAGCCCTTTAAGAAATACCGTTACAAACTGGTGGGTTCCAAGTACCCCGTCCTTTTGCTCTACAGTTACCCACAGCAATTGTTCAACAGTTTCACAAACTTGCTTTGGTTACCTAGCTCCATGCGTAGTTTCCTTTTAGTTTAACAAGGCAATGCAAGGCCAAACAAAAAATCAAGATGACTTTCCTAATCCTTCGTTCCTAACCCATTTACTGTGTGTGTGTTTTACAGGCAACACAATCTTAAAAACTGGCCATTTTGGGTTTGTTTTTTTTAAAAATCTATAAATAAGTTTAAAATTGAGTACTTATTACAAAGAAGATAGAAGTATCACCATTTACACAAAATCGGGGATTTCCATGGCAGGGAAAAACCTCTGGGCACAGTACAGTTGAAAAAAATTGTGTATGCAAATAAAAAAATAGAACTTGAATCACACATAGCAAATGGATAGTCGATGATGATGACTGATGACGATGATGATGACAATAATGAGAAAAACAAATCCTGAAGAGCTCACAATAATGTAATTATAGTCTTCCTAAAAAGACATTATGCTTTTGTTGCATTATTCTTTTGGTAGACGTACACTCCCAGACTAACCAAATGTTTCCTTCTTTCTTGATTCCAGATACTGATAGCAAATAGTTCTTCACTAGGCCTTTAAATTAACCCAACCAGCACCAACTTCCATCTACCCATTCATCTATACAACATGCACATAGCAAAGCCAACATTTCAAACCTCTTGCCCACATCTAGAGAAGTGGTTTCAGCATAACACATTAATACCCAGTGAATAAAAATAAAGGCAACAAACAGCTACAGGACAGACAGCCCTGCCATCTGTCCACTGGCTACAACTGAGGCTTCTCACAGCCTTGCACAAAGTTTAGTAATGTGTAAGAATTATCCAAAAATAAACCTACCCTCTGTACAAAAACAACACCAGTCTGTTCTTGGAGGAGTGATCCTTGATTGCTATAATGCTTAAAAACGTAACCAGGATTATTCACCATATGCATTTCAAAAATGGTTTCCTGTATGTTCTATACAGTGGTTCTTTCCCCATAACCACAAGTTCAATATTTCATTACTGTACAAATTTTGATCATAATTTTTTCAAGTTCCTTTCATATATAAAAATAATCAAAATATTCAGTTTCCCACAAGTCCTTCGATGAATCTTGCTGGCTCCCCCCCCCCCGCACAGTATTTATGAAGAAACCTCTCGCACAATAATGAGTTCCACTGTGTTCTGAAAAGTCTTCAGCAAGGACACCGCTTGTCCATGATCAATATTGATGAAGCTGTATCCATTAGCCTAAGAAGGAAATTATATTTTATTAATAAATGTCCCCAGGACATGTTATTTGTAACTTGCGTTTTAACTAACAGCAAGTTGTCTTTAATTTTAGCAATAAAACTCAATAGGTTTTCACATTATTAGATTGTTCATGCTGTGGCAGAAACATTCTGTACTGTAAGATAGGGAAGTGAAGTCATCTGCATGTTTAACTGTTTGTGGAAGAATTCTGCTCCAAAGATTGGCGATAGGGACACATTTGCAGCTACCCAAAATGGAGGAACCAGAACTGAAAAAGCATATAAATCCTATCTCTCTTTGACTTCGTATGACTGCACTAGACAAAACTAATAAATTGAACACAGGTGCCCTCCACCACAAAATAAAAAATGAGTATAATACAGTAACTCCTCACTTAACATCATCCCGGTTAACACTGTTTCATTGTTACGTCGCTGACCTATTAGAGAACATACTCATTTAAAGTTGTGCAAAGTTGTGCAAAAATAATATTGTTTGGCTGTGGGGGCTTGGAACCAGGGTGGGTCAGCGGCCCCCTTATTAGCTCTCCTCCACCCGACCCCAGCGCCTCCCGCCTGCCAGTGGCCCTGCAGGTCAGCAGCTCCCTCCTCCTCCCCCCCCCCCCCGACAGTCTCCTGAACACCCCAAAACAGCTGATTGCTGCGGGCGGGAGGCATGGGGAAGGAAGGGGGAGGCTGTGCGCCACATCCTCGCTCCTCCCCCTCCTAGAGCCTCCTGAATGGCGCAAAAAAGCTGTTTCGTGGCCTTCAGGAGGCTGGGGGGAGAAGCGAGGACACGTGCTCGGGAGGGGAGGGGAGGGGAGGGAAGCTTCAGGGGAAAAAGAGTGGAGTTGGGGCAGGCCTGGGCAGAGCTAGGGATTGAGCACCCCCCAGCACTTTGGAAAAAACAGGAGGAGCAGCAGCTGGACGATCTACCCTCTTTCACGCTCTGACTCCATCACTTCAACCAAGCTTCACAATCATCATTGCTGTGTACAGGATTAAATAATTGTTTAAAACTTATACTGTATATGTATATCATGTCTCTTGTCTGGCAAAAAAAAATTTCCCTGGAACCTAACCCCCCCCCCATTTACATTAATTCTTATGGGGAAACTGGATTTGGAAGAACATAACTACAACATTAAGTGAGGAGTTACTGAGTATAATGAATATTGAGCACCACAGGTTTGGAATCTAGAAATGTGGTATATGGTGGGTTAAGTCTATTAAAGGCTGACTTATTTTTAAAGGAGGAGAGGGAGGATTTTACACCCACGATGCAACTCTGATGCTTAAGATACTAATTATTTTTCAACAGGAGTCAGCCCATACACATTTTTCAGGCAAGCAAATTAGGTCCTCTCTCAACCCTCAGAACTCTGAGTCTTCTGCAAGACTTCAGGAGCCACCCACTGCTTTAGAATCTGTCCTTCATTTCCAGCAACTACATTTTTTTCTGAGGGCATCCACCTCTGTTATTCTGTGGGCTCTGCCCTCTCAACAAATCCCGTAGCTGGCTCCTTGTTCAAATCTAGGGGGACTCTTGATCCTCATCAGTATAGCAGGAGCAGTGTTCACTAAATGAGAGATCACCTCTTAACGGTGATATCAGAATCGTGCAAGCAAGCAACTCTGTAAGGATCTACCACGCTATCTGCAAATTTATTACCTGCACCTCCATTTTCTTCTACCATGTAATTCATGATGAGTACAGTAAAAGCTGTGTTATCCAGCAGTTTACCAAACAGAAAGCTCTAGAAACCAGTATTTCTGATATCCATTGAAAGTCCAGTTGGCACGGAGCCAGCAGGCTCCCTACCTGGCTCCGCGCAGCTCCCTGGAAGCAGCAACCTATTCCTGCTTCTCCTAGGCAGAGGAACAGCCACAGGGTCTCTGTGCACTGCCCCACGTGCTGGCTCCGCAGCTTCCATTGGCCGGGAACTGCCCAAGGTGAGCGCCACCTAGATCCGGCACCCCAAAACCCCTCCTGTGCCCCAACCTCCTGCCCCAAGCTCCCTCCTGCACTCAAACTCCCTCCCTCGATTGGTAAGCATAACTCTTAATTAACTGGAATTTTTGACTAACTGGCACCCCGCATTTCTTCAACATGCCAGATAACAAAGCTTTTACTGTAATCAAGTAGTGAATTGTTTAATAAAAGAGAGACTTCATCATGACATCACCAAAAAAAGAACACCATAAAGACAAGCAGTATTTAGACATCACCCTGGACAGCTTCAGAAAGCATTGCTGCTATGTTATTGGCATAACAAAGCCATTAAAATGGAGATTTAAAACCAATTTTTGACTGATTCTCTGTCAGTCATACCTAGAATTTAGCTTAATCTTTGATAAAAGTTAATAGTCCAAATGGATCTGTAGGTTTCAGCTAAACAAGGCTTGCTACTTTTTACTACCACAGCCAAATAAGGAGAATTGCGCAGCATTCCAATTGCGGGAACTGAGGTAGAGTAGGATAGTGGACAAGAGTTAGAAAATTAAATGAGAGTCATGTAAATAAGATGCATGGCACCTATACTGTGTTTAAAATGTTATTCCAAATCCCACCCCTGCAATAACTCCTTAGGTGAGTGTGGTCTGCAGCAGGACTTCCATTTTGAAGAGCAGAAGCTGAGTAACTACTCATAAGTCAAGAACTGGACAATAGTGGCTCTCAATCTTTCCAGACTACTGTACTCCTTTCAAGAGTCTGATTTGTCTTGTGCAATCCCAAGTTTTACCTCACTTAAAAACAATATCAAATATAAAAGTGTCACAGCACAGTTACTGAAAAATTGCTTACTTTTTCATTTTTACCATATAATTATAAAATAAATTGGAATATAAACATTGTACTTACATTTCAGTGTATAGTATATAGAGCAGTATAAACAAATCATTGTGTGTGAAATTTTAGTTTGTTCTGACTTTGCTAGTGCTTTTTATGTCGCCTGTTGTAAAACTAGGCAAATATCTAAGTGAGTTGATATACCCCCGGAAGACCTATGAGTAGCCCGAGGGGTACACATACTCCTGGTTGAAAACCACTGCTGTACCGGACCCATTCCAGATATTAACCTTCCTACTGATATCCAAAGTGCATACAAACCTATACAGCCAGCAGTCAGGCCTAAATTTTCCATTATGACATACATTTAATGCATGTTTTCCTGAGAAAGTAATAACCTTCTGAGACCATCCTTTGTATCCAGACCAGGGCTAAAGACATCCAAACACAGAGATGCTTTTGTGCTTTAGAAACACAGAAGTTGTAAAGTGTACAAAGGTGCGATTAGCAAAATGTGTACAACCATGGATTCTCTCTTTAGCAGCTTCAGGGAAACTTCACTAAGACATGCAAATACAAAAGTTGTGTAACTGGCACTGTGGCAGCATAGGACAGGTTTTCCATTCTGCCACTGCCAGATCCTGCTTTACAATTTACATGAGAAAAATAGAATAATCACAAATAGCAAAACCTGTCAGAGCAAATATGGCCTAGGAGTTCTGAAAGATGAAAGAACCTGTAATTACTGCCTCAGCACATTCACCAGACATTTTCTCTTTGCTCTTTTTCAGAAAATGAATTCCTTCATAAAAACCAACCCACCATGTAGACGGACAACAAAGGGAAAATTTAACTACTGAAATATCATTCAAATATCAGGAATAACAATCTATTCCAACAGAAGGCTACCCTCTGCACATATTCGATTTTACAAAATACAGAACCGCAATTCAAATATCTCCCATGTGTCTTAATCAACGGTTATGTATGTTTGCAAACAAACACACACACCTCCAAAACCTAACTGTATAAACTACTATAAAGATATCTGCTCTTATAATGGAACAGCACTTGCACCCTTTACAATCCAGAGCCAGTCCCGTTTCCCAGCAATGATGGGAGGAACTAATTTGCACAGAACTATTGAAGCCTCACTCAAATGCAGGCAATCATTTAGTTGGAGCTGCTCAATCTCAAGTCCAAGTTGGTATTCTCGGAGGCTTTATCATATGTTAGGTAACTTATGTTGTCTATCAAAATGCTTTTACTTTTGTAAGTTGTTTGTTTTTAGGCTGCACTGTAATTGAGATACTAATATATCTGAAAAATACTCAAATAAAACAGAGTATAACTGGTTTTCCAAGACTTCTTTTGGAAGAGATATTGATAAAACTATGTAAAGAATATAAGTACTAAACTTGAATGTACTCTGCCACTACTAGCCATAAATAAGAAAGGCACTGACTGACAGAACAAACATACAAACAAGGACTATGTACATTAAACAGAACAATTACAGTACCTGAATTATTTTATCTCCAGGCTGCAACAGTTTAGATGCTGGTCCTTCAGGCTGCACTCTGGTTACAAATATACCCTGTAGAAACAAATGCGGGGCGGGGGGGGGAGAGAGAATTCTGACTGATCTTATTTCATAGATATTGGAGCAACTTGAAGCCATTGTAACTTAAGATATTCTTTGATTTTCCCCACTGAACAAAAGAGAATGTGAAAGAGTGAAAAATAATAGGTTCATTGGCTTTTATGATTAAAAATTTTTCAGAGATTAAAGACAGAAGAATTGCATTAATTGGAACACTGAAGGGAAAATATTTCTCCATCTGAATTTTAAATTAACCCCTTTGTATAAATTGCCAGATGTATATTGTGTGTCAAAATGTCGTATCGACACTGGATGTAAGTGCTCTCGGCTAAATCCTTTTTCCTTTAAGAGACAACGTAATTTTAAACTCCATAATTCACTGTTCTCTTGTTTGTAATGCTTGATATTTCTAAAATCCTACCATTCACCCAATCTAGATTGTCCCCACCACTAACTTTCATGTACTGTAATTTTGGTCAAATTGTTTTCATCCCTTTCTATCTCAATTTTCATAGCCTCCCTCCTGCACAAACTCCAGCTTTATTACAAGACTCACCTTCTACTCTTCATTTCCCTCACTTTTGCAAGCCAGTCTCCCTCCCCCACAATCCTACAGTAATCACAACCAACTTTAGCTTTTAATTGTTCACAAAAAAACTCCAAGCCCCACAGAACCTACTGTATAAGAAGCATTCACAGGCAAAAATTATTTCTTGTGGCATTATGAGGTTGATCTGTGAGGAAAATATGGGAGGAGCTGGGGCACCTTGTGTGTGACTGGGCAGCCGTTAGCTAACAGGCAAGGACTGAATATATCCAAGGATTAAATCAGTGGAGGTGAGATGGTAAGGCTAGAGCTAGGTAGTGAGCAAATGGGTATGGGTTGCTGAGAAAATAGAATGGAATCAATAGGGGGAAGGAAATGAATGGAAAACACCACCCTACAAGAGTCAGACAACAAAATGCATTTCAAACACTACCTCAAATCACTTGCTCATATGTTTGTTTCCCTTCCCCCATCCCTTGCTTATTTTTTGTATGCTAAGAGTCTTAGCTCTTTGAGGTAGGGGATTCTCTAATATGCCAGTGAAGTGCTTAGCACACTTTTATTATTTTGTAGCACCTAAAAGAAATAAACAATAGCACATCTGGATATTTTATAAATACTACTAATACTAATGATAATATTGTTAACAGTAGTTGAAAAAATAAAAAAACATGGGCATGGAGAGGTTAATTCCAAATGCCTCTTTCCATTGGTTGTATGGATGGGAAGTGACACAACACTTAGGAGGTGAAAAAATACTGGAGATAACCTCTTTGTTCCAGTCAACACTATTTGGAAAGGCAGTGCGGTCTAGTGGATTGGAAAAAGACAGAGCCTGAGTTCTAATGTTACCCATCACTGACTCCATACCTGTAGACAAGTCACTTAACCTTTCAGCTTCAGTTTTGTCTGATAATAAATCTCTTAGTGTTTTGAAGATGAAAAGTACTATATAAATGCTGACTATTGTTTTGCTCTAAATACAGTTGGTCTAGTTCCAATTAAAAACCTCACAAGTGTGTATGAGATACTGTTTAGTGCACCAAAGAGGTGATATGTGCCAGGTCATTTATTATACTTTAAAGTGAAGCACGTAAAATAAACCTATTTAAAACATCTTTTGCCTTTAAAACAACTCTTAAAACAGGTACATATATATGAAATACTCACATCGTCATCAGGTCTGAATGGATTTCCTCTACCGCCAACTCCTCCTGATATACTAAATCCTAGCTCTGGATCTTTTTCAATTCTCACTCGAATCTAACAAAGTAAAAGAACTGCCCTGAAAGCTCAGATCCACAGAAATGGACATACTATAAAATGCTGTATCATATTGTCTAAATACTAGTTGGAATTATGACCAAACAAGACTTACATTGACAAATGGTGTGGGAAAGAGCACCATCTCAATGTTTTTCCTCTTACCATTTTTAATATTAATACAAGGAAGTTTTGAATATGGTAACAGACATACAATATACCCGCAAAATATCAACAACCAAAAAACAAAAGTAAACTTTACTCTCGGAATGCTGATTAATATTCATACAGATGCTTTGATTTAATTAGTACTAGACAGCCTTCAAATTAACAAAGACACAAAAATATTGAAGAGCCTACTCTACAGTTCAAAAGAAATAATCATATCTCAAATATAATTTCTGGTAACAGTGTGTTAAAACATAATACATAGCCACAACAGCCAAGTTTTATGGTGTATTAGTTTAGTTAGATTATAGCACACCTCCTAAGGCTATAAATCCAGAAATATGAAGATATAACCCAAATGATTTAACACACTAATCTGCACACCTGGCAAATAGGGGAGTAAGCTTATGTAAATGAGATAATGCCTCTTTTCCTGGCTCACGCCAGCTGAACTCCCCCATTCTGGCTCTCTCTCTGAGTTTCCCACACCTAATCCTATCTCTCCTTTCTCTCGCTGGCTCCCCTCATTCCTACATGATCCTATTTTTCGGTCCCCATAATTTACACTAGGCACAGCCTCTGTGGACAAAGCTTGGTCCCCAATCCACTATGGTCATAAAAATATGACTAGAAAAATAGCTGCCTATGTACCACCACTCTATCCAAAACACTGCTTTGTGCTCTTGCCATATCTTAATGGACAGATTGGGCCTATGCTCTAGGTAGGGGCTCTATGGGTCAAGTCTCAGAGGACTGCTAGGAATCTCTGTGAGTTAGTGTCCTAGAGCAGCCCTCCAAGACACTACCTACAGCAAAATAATATACAGCACCTCCTCCACACAACTTTCTCCCAATAACAGCAGAAGATAGGAGCAGGTGATTGGAAAGAGGCTCCAGAAATCAGGAGTTTTCCAGCCTATCAGGGAAACTTAGCTCTGAACTATCGTCTAGCAACTGATTTTCCTAGGGTATAGCTAGAGTAAGGAGCTGCCTACTGAGGTAGAATAATGCCTAGAGTTTCACCTAGTTTCTCTTCTATTATATACTGCAATGATCAGGGCAGACAGCGCTTCCCCTAATATGCGGTGCTGTATCTTAATTTTAGTATTAAATTGTTTCGTTTTGATGTTATGTTGTTGTCTTTGTTCAAGGGGGAAGAGGAGGGACTAGGAGGAAGTTAAGTCCTGCCTGTGTGTGCTGGAGTTGTTACTTGCAGTTGTTACTTCCTTTGATTTCTAGAAATGAGAATTACAACTATTGGCAGTCCTGCAATTTTTTTCCTGGATGCTTTTTCCAGTTGCATAGCCATACCTTCTCTTCTTCAGGGACAGGCATAATTTTTTTATTTCTGGTATCTTGTGCCTGTCATGCTTGCTTCCAACTCATTTTCCTCCATCTTTTGGAATGCTGCCTTCAGGTCACTAATAAAAGACTCTGCTGCATCACCTACCTGTGTAGGTGCAGAGCGCCTTGCAGGTTCTTGCTGCCTGAACGTCACTTCACAAGGAAGCAAGTGTTTACGGAGTTCAAAAATAATCTCATAGGGAGAGTAATGGATAGCTGGCTGGTGTTATATGCAAAGATGACAAAAGGTACTGTTGGGGACATTCTGCACCAAAAAATTAAAAATTCTGTGCCAAAAAAATACAAATTCTTCAAAATTTTAGATTTTATTTGTCAAAATAACACCAGTTTCATTGTTTTGGTAATTTAGTTCAAAATACCTGTCAGCAAGTATGTCTGTAACAATACAGACAACAAAAAAGATTCAGGAAATGGTTTTTTGACAGATTCCTTACTAGGCATATTAATACAGAACCTTGTGTTATAATTCAGAACCGTATTTCCCACACTGCTCAGAAGCGATGCAAAGGCTTGGGGGAGTCAGGGGTAACAGAAGAGCTGAGGGAGAGGGAAGTAATTGCTGGGACAGTCTTGGAGTGAACCTGGAGGGGTTGTTGGGTGTGGATGGCAAAAGTGTGCATCAGGTTGGGGTTTTTTTTTGTTTTTTTGGAGGGGGGGCAGGGGGAGGAATTGGTCAGCAAACCAGTCAGGCACATCTGTCCCTGTCCCCATTTGTTCCTGCACCCATTCTTCCCCATCGTCATGTGGTGCTACACCCTCACTCAATGTCACCCCAACAGTTCCTGTGCCCCCACCCCAGTCTGTCCCCCACTAGTAGTCCTTCTGTACCCCAGTCTGGGTTACTGCCCCCCAGCTGCCCGGTGTGCTCTGCTCTGTCCGTCCCCCTCATATTCTGTGCCTCCTCACCTGGCCCTGTGGGCTGGGCACTGTGAGAAAGGCAACCTCTGCCCCCCTCCCTCTCTGCAGCCGGCTGCTCTGGCCTGTGAGCCAGCTGCCCTCTCTTTGGCACCACATCAGCCCCTGGTGAGCGAAAGGTGTAACTGCAGTGTGATCCCTCTCGTGGTTTCCCTTCGCTTCCCTGTCAGAATAAATGTGTTTGTGTGTGTGTAAATCTACACGGGACATTAATTCTGCGCTTGCACAGAATTTCCCTAGGAGTAAAAAGGTGTCTTGTATCTTAGTCTTGTTGTTCTTCACTGACTGAGTCTAAGCATGGAACCAAGGGTGCGGTTTATTCGCTCCACTCTATTACTCGTAGGGTGGGCAATACTGGTCCTCGCCTTGGTTACCTGGAGTTGTCAGCAGAACTTATGTAATAACCGTGACTCAAATTCTTTTCCAGATCACTGGAGATGTAGCTTGGTGGGCCAAACTGCAACACCACATATTTCATCCATGCAGCCTTAACTGTATCAATCCTTTTATCTTTCAGTGGTTGTGCCATCACATACTTTGAGATGGTGTCATATACTAGCAGCAAATATCTACTTGCAGCTGGTGTTTCTGGTAATAGGCCTTTCAAGTAATTCTGTATGAACTCTCAGGGTTTATTAAATTGAGGCCCTTTCCCTAAAGGAGTTTTGCCTCCCCTTGCTTGTGCTTTCCTTTCTTGACAGATAAGACAGGAAAGTACCCACTTTTTAACTTCTGCAGCCATGCCCAGCCAAAAGCCCTGTCATATACCTTGCTCAGTGTCTTTTCATATCACAGGTGTCTGCTGCTTCACCATCATGAAGACAGTACTTTTTGTAAGCTTGCTGACCATACAATCCTGTTATCCTTATATCAGCAAGTTGGTAGCCAGATCAATAGATAATCATTCCTGAACTGTGTTTAACCTCCCCAATATGGGTATTCTTTGATACGTGTGTTGGTGCATCAAAAGTAATTCAGGGGCCTTAGACTGTTCTTGCCAGATGTCTTCACTAGAATCTATTCTCACTGCCCTCACCTAGCTGAGTGCATCCACAACCACATTTGGCTTTCAAAGGTTTATGGTAAACCATGAATATATATTTGGACAGCTTGTGATTCCACCTCCACAAGTGTCCTTCTGGGTTGTGCTTTGTAAGGAACCACTACACAGCACTGTACTGCAGGAATTCCATACTTAGTAAATATGGATAATAGGCCTTGAAGGCCTCCACAATAGCCTGACTCTTCAGTTCCGTAGCCAAAATACTTGGTTTTCCTCTCATTTAATTTGCAACGTCCAAAAGTCTCAAACTAATCAATTTGTTCAAGTGCAAATCTGACAGCAATCTTTGAGGCATCACAGGTTCATGAGTGAGTATTATAATACAACTGCAGTTGTGATCACTAAAGAAAACTGAATTAACAGCCCTTGTTTCAAAAGAAGGGGGCTGGTGGAAAGATGCCCTCCAAGATTGGTCCAGTCGCTGGCTGTGGAACTTACTACCCTACTTTGGTCTGTCACAACCCAAATTTTATTAGTTTTCTGGACTTGCTGCAGAAGTCACCTTTTTTCTACCACAGGCTTTTTGCACTATTAAATGTGTTGGTTATTTTAACATCTGGGTGAGTATTACTAGTCAGATGGTCTTGAAATCGACCATAGGTATTTTTGAGTTTTAAATCACTATTTTTGTATATTTTAATTATCGTCTAAGCATGAAGGGCCATGGATAATCAGTTAGCTGAAGGGAGATGTAATTCAAGTTTCAGCAGAAATACTTTAACTAAAATCCTCTCTAACTTCTGATAAAAGTTAGTAACAGGTTTATTTCTCTGTATAACATCCACATCACAAGAAAGGGAACAAAACAGATTAAAATCAAACTGAAGGTATGATTTCATGCAACCACTTTTCTTTTAAGAGTGGGATGACAAAACTCCAGTGAGCTACAGCTCTTTCTTGCTGGAATTAAATTCCTAAAGCATTTCTGTCATCACCCAATTAGTAGTAATAGTAATAGCAAATAAAATAATACCACCTTGCACTTATGGCTACCAATAAGTGCAAATCATATATTCAAACACTTATTAAAAACCTTACCTCTTGACTTAAATTAATATAATTTTTATCCTTACCTCTTGCTTTGCCATCTCATGGCCTTGTTTGGGAGGACACTGGGGCTGGGTATAGGGAGGCTGATGTGCAACTTTCAGCATCAGATAATCAATTAATTGCTCTCTAGAGGGATGTCTTGCCACAGATGCTTGGGGAGGTGGATGATGGCCTTGACTATAGTTTGTCTGGGGCCTGGGAGGCTGGCACATCTGCCCATTTGTCATAGGTATCTGAATAAAACATGAATTGTCTTTAAATCATAACATTTTATAACAATCCTCAACTTTTATTCAATTATTTCAACATTTCTCATGCTTGATGGTCATTGCATTTTTATGAGCATTACTAAATCTCAGTTTTAAACTTATGAAGACAAGCATGAAAAGCTAAGCTAACTTTGAACTCTTATCGGCTAGAACAGAGTAGGCACTAGCTGCCTGTTCCTTTTTAACACTTGTTTCACTGTAATTCATCTCAACCAGTGTTTTTTGGTGATACTTCTAACGTATCACATTTGGTTTACATAGACAAATTATATGAATAAAAATAAAATACTGTATAATTTAACAATCAATTCTAGTTCTGAACTATTCATAGACAAGTGTAATAATATTACAGAGGTGTGAATGCTATGTCAAAATGTCTGTTTAGTAAACTCTAATTATGCTACTATTGGGTGTGTTTTCCCCTACCACTTAACATGGAAAACGCCTTCCACTAAAGACCTTACAACTAAAGACCTTATAGAATCTTAATTTTAAAACTACGGTGAGAATCTTTCCAGTATATGTTGCTCTCTGGCTTGACTATCTGTTGATTTGATTTGGCAGACACTATGGTGGTTAGTGCCACAGGAATATCTAGAAGTATTTAATTAATTAACTAAAGTTGCGGCTCTGCACAACAAAACTTTTTACTGAAGGCCTCTTAGGTGATTAATTTGTACTGGAGCACAATATCCATGGACAAGAACACCTCCTCGCCCCCCCCCAAGACACCTACTAAATTTACTCAGTACCCTAATACCCTGATATCTCCTGTCACTCATTCTGTAAAACCCCCATTCCAAAACTACCACCATCTTCCATTTATTTGTCTACTGATCACCACTGCTATGCTGAATTAATCTGCCAAAATATACCATACTAGTATGTCCAAATACTAATAAAGTTTTACTCTCTCTAAATCATAAATAACTGAAATAAGTAGGTAAGAAAATTCCAGCTTCTATTCATGCTGTGTCAATTGTCTTCTGTATCTCAGACCCTGTTCTGAGTAAGCGAGGTTCCACCTTGTAAAGCAGGGGTGGGCAAACTTTTTGGCCTGAGGGCCACATCGGGTTTCCAAAATTGTATGGAGGGCCGGTTAGGGGAGGCTGTGTCTCCCCAAACAGCCAGGTGTGGTCCGGCCCCCGCCTCCTATCCAACACCCCCCCCCACCATCACCCGCTTCTCGCCCCCTAGCAGCTCCCCCGGGACTCCTGCCCCATCTAACCCCCCCTGTCCCCTGACAGCCCCCCTGGGACTCCTACCCCATCCAGCACCGCCTGCTCCCTGTCCCCTGACCACCCCCGAACCTCCCACCCCTGACTGTCCCCCGCCGCCCCATCCAACCCCCGTTCCCTGCCCCCTGCCCCCTATTCAACCCTGCCTGCCCCCTGCCTCCTAACTGCGCTGCCTGGAGCGCCGGTGGCTGGCAGCGCTACAGCCGCACTGCCCAGAGCACCGGGTCAGGCTGCAGCTCTGCAACTGTGCTGCCCGGCTGCCCAGAGTGTTGAGCCGGCGACATGGTGTGCTGAAGCTGTGCGGGCGGGGCCGGGGGAGAGCCTACTGGGCCAGGAGCTCAGGGGCCAGACAGGAGGGTCCCGCAGGCTGAATGTGGTCTGTGGGCTGTAGTTTGCCCACCTCTGTTGTAAAGTGATTCTGAAAAATGGCAATGTGGGGTTTAATATATGCATGGTTTCATTTATTTACATATCAGATTTGTTTGGTTTACAAGTAAAAAAAGATGTTTTTTCCAACTGCCATTTACAAAAAATAAAACATAATTGAGAAAAAAGTTAAGATTCTTTCCTTCTTCTGCAATCATACCAATAAAAAAAGTTCATACAAGCCAATATCTCTCCAGTTACAACTGTGCAACCTCACTGCCTTCAATGGGTTTGCACAAATGTAGTTGACTGGAAGTTAATAAACTATTGATGATACACAAGGAAGTATAGGTTCCAGCTCACTTCCTTTTAGCTGTATTGGCTCCTGAAGTCTTAACAGGAGTAGAAAGTTATTTTTGTCCATGTTAAGTAGATGCATCTCTGAACACACCAGGAACGGGTGTACTGCATAAGGTGGTGCTAGTGTTATCATGAAGGAAGTGGGAGTTGTCTGTAATATTTTATGACTATGTCTCCTTGTTTGTTATTGTGATGTTTACTGTATGTATACAAGGGGTTAATTCAAACAGGGTTAGTTACAATAAGTAAAAAAGGACGTGTTAACACCTGACACAATGCAAAAAACCAGTCCCTTTGAGGGCTCTGTCTGATCCCCTGGTGAGCTGCCAAAACTGGTTTAACCAGATTCGAGAGATACAGGAGAAACAAAGGACATAACTGGACCTAAAAAAGCAATACCTTACTTGAAGGGTGCAGGAAAAGAGGGAGTAAAATGAGGTTTTGAGCTAAGGAGAACTAAGACTCCAGAGGCTGAGGTGTCTGTTATAAGATAGGCCTACCTAACACCATAAGTGAGACAGGTATGCAAGTAGACCTTGATTGTGTTACAAACTTTTTGTTTGTTTTGTTCCTACTTTAAGATTAAACAATACTTTGTTTTGAGAAGGCTGTTTGGGTTGCTTTGTTATCCACTTTGGAAAGGAAGTCTTGCTGGTGTCAATCTTAGTTGGCCTGCAGAAAAATCACAACTGGCACACACAAAGCGCTGTAGCTGGAGACCTGGTCTAAAAGTGAAAGACTCACAGGATTCCACCCCAAAACAGGTTAAGGTAGACGCCGAACACCGGAAGGGTGCACTAATCAGACTCTTGGGAGGTACAGAATGAAGGTGCAGCTAGACCTGTAACTGTGACGGTTACATAAGCATTTTTCAAAGTAAAACGACATCTTAAGGCAGTAAACAGTTTCTCAGACTGTAACTAAAAAGAGATAACCTTGTAATTGACATCTGGGAAAAAAATCAAGTATTCAATTATTTTGTAACTTCTAATTACTTGATATAATATTTTTGTCTGTATAATTTAGGATAAGTAGAAGGTTTAACTTTTTTTTTTTTTTTTTTTACAAAGGTATGTTTTGTGATTTGTCTATCTTATTAACCAAATTCCATACTACACAGAATGAACCTTGTTTGTTGATCAAGGGTTTGTTGGAAGTCACCGCAGTTCTAGGATAAGATGTTCTCCCCTGTTCTGGCCCCTTTATACTGCATAAAAGGGCTGGAGTAGAATAAAGGGGCCACACAAGTCCCATATCTAGTTGGAGGAGGATTTCCCCCATAAAGATGCCCACAAATGCTCTGGCTTAGGGAGTGGTGCTGGAGGCAAGGTTGTAGGGGCATGTCAGAGTCACAGCCACACTGAGGTGATTCTGGGCAGTGCTACGACTCATACGACAGCCCAGGAAGCAGTCATAACTTTGGCTCTCCGGGGCTCTTTAAGATGTGGTGGAAATGTCTCAAGCTTCCAGAGTAACCCAGAAACGGAGGGGTGCAAAAGTAGCTTAAAGCTCCCTTAGGGTAACGTCTATACTACCCACCAGATTGGCGGCAGCAATCAATCCAGCGGGGGTTGATTTATTGCATGTAGTCTAGACGTGATAAATCGACCCCCGAGCGCTCTCCCGTCGACTCTTCTACTCCACTGGCGCAAGCGGAGTCGACGGGGGAGCAGCAGCAGTCGACTCACTGCAGTGAAGACACCGCGGTGAGTAGATCTAAGTACGTCAACTTCAGCTACATTATTCACGTAGCTGAAGTTGCGTAACTTAGATCGATCCCCTCCCCAGTGTAGACCAGGCCTAAGTACTTCATCCCCAGCTGCAAATTCTGTACTGTGCCTCTTAAGAGACAAATACAGAATTTCACTCTCTGGTGTCTGCAGTTTACTAACCCAATTTTACCATGATATAAAAATAAATGCTGACATGTTTTTAAAAAAGTTTATTCTGCTTTGTTTACTGTTCTGAAATTGTCTGCCACATGCAGAATTCTGCATGCAACATGCAGACCCTCTCTTATTGGGAAACCTATTATTAAAAACCTTCCCCATTAACTTTCCCTGACCAGAAGAAAATAAAACAAACAACAAATCACTCAGTTGTCCCAATGAGATGATTTCTTATTTCAAGAATGATCTTTTAATGCCATATGATTTATCATTTCACCACAAATACATGGGTGAAAATCAAATAACGTTTTAGATTTAAAAACAAATTACCAATTTTAAGTGCTAACTACTCCACCATGTTTCAGATATACATTTTTGCAAAGGATAACTTATCCAAATATGATATCATATTACTCACTACCTGTGCAGCTACTTTCTTCATGCTGTCTGGAGGAACATCTTTGAGATTAAGTGTGCTAGATGAGTAGTTCTGCTGTCCTGAAATGAATACATCCTCTTGGCATGGCTCTCCTGGGGTGGATGTCTGGGGATGCTTTAAACAGCACAGAAATAAGTAAGCAAATCATCAAAATGACTCAATATTTCTTAAAATATTAGAAAAAATTGCTCAATTTTTACATTTATTTTTGCTTGTAAGGATGCTAATCATATCATCTGAGTTTGCATGCAGAACTTAATCCTATTAATCAAGTCTGAGAGATCCATAAAATTTAACCCCAACTTTCAAAAAAAATTACAACTGTTCAAGTTCTTAAAGCCACATAACACAGATGGTTCACAAGAAAGGTGAACAAATGTCCATGGCTGCTATGCATGGACTTACAGGATTAATACAAGTCTCTCGTTGACTTCAGTCTGCTAGATTTAAACACCAGATCTTCATTCAGGTTGTTCAGTGTTGAAACTACCTTCATCTTTCTTGCCAACCTACATATCAACTTAATTTGCTTGATTGCCTCCAGACATCTTTAAATAAGGTTTACTTTACCAAATATTGAAAATAAATGGGTAAACCCCAACTCGGGTCTCTTTAGACCTGGATCAAATTCAGAATAAAAGGATCATCATCTACAGATCTGGTTACAGAGGAGGACAAAACAGAAAATAATCTTAGATGGCATGCGGAAGCCAATTAGAAAAACAATTTGTTTTGTAAGTTGTAATGCCTTGTAAAGAAGGTAGAGCATATGAACTCAAGGCAATTTAAATGTTTGGGTTCAGTGCCAAGGAACTCATAACACAAGTTTAAACTATTTTTATAATTATGACTGTGCTTTCCACGTATAAAAGGACAAAACTGTAATTATTGATTTAAAGACATATTTCATGTTTCCTTTTTCCCCTCTATATATTGCAATAGCCTACTGTAGGTACTCACACGAACAATGTGCACACCAGAACCTCTTCTGTCTGCAACACTCAAGGCAACACTACTCTGGCTGCCATGCAGATCCCTAGAGCTGCCATAGTGAAAGCTGCTAACTGCAGCATAATTGGAATTAAAGGACCTAGACAGCATGCTCTGAATAAAGAGGGGACAGATTTAACATAGAGATTAGTGCAGCATGCATAAACCACAGGACATGTTATACACAGACTTATACAGACATATATTCCATATCATGCAAAAATAAATACCATGCAATTAAATTAGCTGTGGCATCGTGAAGTACAAAAAACCTCAGTGACACTCCATTTACATTTATTTACGATAAATCAACATGCAACTTGACATAGTACACATACAAAATTACATGTTCATAGGGCCATTCAGATGTATATGTTCTCAGGAAAACAATATAGATGTTTAACTCATCTAAATTGTCATACTTTAATTATTTCCAACATATCCAATAGGTATGTTGGTGGAAAGGAAAAACTGACAGCCAAGATGCACTTGTGCTGCAATTATTTCATTCTCAGCAGAGCCATTATTTTGTCTCAACAGTTTTCAAGATTATTTGTCCAACAATGAAAATTTTTTCAGCCATAGACATTTTGTTTGTTTTTTATACCAACACAAAAGTAACAAGAAATAAATAACATGCACTCAGACAAATTTACTGAGCAGAGATTTACCTAGCAGGGAATGTAAGTTCAAGAAAACTTGGAGGCTTTTTTTTTTTTTTTTTTAAAGCTACAGTACCTTGCAACATTGACCTCTGTAGTATTGGCAATGGTTTCAAAAAAAAAAAAAAAAAAAAAAAAAAGCAGCAAGAGCATTACCACCTTGCCCCCATGAAGTTTTGTCTTGCCAAAACAAATGAAAGAACAGGGACATCCAAAATAAAGAAGGGGAAAGTCCCAAAATTCACCAAACTGACAAATGAACTAGACACCTATTTAAACGCTGATACTGAATCCTTTGTGTGACAATATTTGCATACAAAAAATTACATTCATAATGTTAAGGATACGCCACAAAACATCAAAAGCCAGGAAATGCATTTTTATTTGTTTCTATGAAATTCCTGTGTGATTGTTTTCAGTTAAAAAAGGTCTCACAAAAAGTTCCAAACTTATAATTGGACTATAAAATACTATAACCACTGTGGGTGAATACTTTTTTTGTTTGTTTTTTTAAATGCACATACAATACTGATTTTTGGAATGCATACTAGTCACCAGAGACTACACTACCAGGAGCGTTCCCACTACATTACACTTGTGGGATGCTCCATCCAACGCCACTGACCATTGGGAACCTACTAAATCAGCAATGCCCATTGGGACTACACGGTGGTTCTTACAGCACCAACTGTTTGGAACCCAGGACGTAAGAGGCTGTACAGTCCCCAGCTGTCTCACTTTGTTTTGCTAAGCCTGGGAATACAATGCCAAAGGAAAGGGGAAGATGGGTGAGCAGCGTGAGATGGGTGAGAATCTGCTAAGGCAACTTTAAGAAAACCACAGTTACCTTTCTTCAAATAACCTCTATCACTTAAGGTGGTCTCAACATATTCCCATTTGTGGAACTCTAGCAAAGCATTCCAACCCCCAGGAAAGAGTCCTAATTAAACAAGGATTGCAGTATTACCCTTCCAAAGTGGGCATGAGATCTAAATGACAAATAAAATAAAAAATAGCGCCGTGTACACATGTGGGCAAAAGTCCAGGTGGCAGCCTTGAAGATTTCTATCACGGAAACATTACAGATGCAGGCCACTGATGTTGTCTGAGCTAATGAAAAAAGCATTAAGACTTTGAGGTACTGATCCCATAGTTAAAACATACACGTGCCAAAAAATGATCTAATTGACATCATTCTGCTCCCATTCTGACTAACAAATCATAGTAAATGCTAACAAAAGATGAAGAACACCTTGAACAGTTGAATTAAGCAAAGAAGGTATTTACACATTATTTCTTTGGGAAAAGCAGAGGAATGAGTTAAAAAGAGGAGGTTTTTCAACTGATTTTTATGGTCACCAGGAAGCTAAAGGAAATCTGCCAATGTAGCCATGAGCACTCTCTGAATAGAAACCTATGATCCACTCCTGTGCTCATGGATCCATGGCAACATTTTGTTCTCTGTCTACAAGAGCATCAGGTCTCCTGGTGGAGATACCCCAAACCCTTCAAAACTCTGTTTCTTCTTCCTCTTCACCATCTCCTCCACTGAACACAGTGTACTGTCTCAATTCAAATAGATTTGTTTCAGTTAAATACTTAAAATGGGAACTTGAAACAAGATAAATACAGAAACACTACCTTGACATGATGTAAAGTACATTTAAGTAATCCATATCCTTAAAGACAATTTGGTGAAAAAGATTAAAGGCTTTCAAAACAGAATAAAGCTCAACCTGTGCAAGAAGCTTAAAAAAACAAAACACAAAACGAAACACACCCAGGGCATGGATGATCAAATATTTCTTGGCAGCTTATATATATACACACACTTATTTGTGACCACTAGAGAGCAGCTTTATATTATAAGGAAAAAGAATGGCTTCTATGGGTACAGTAACTGATTTTTTGTGATGTGTTGTCCAAATGTTCCACTTCTGGTTCACATGTAACACCAGAATCTTTCTGAGTAGCAGTGTCTGTTGTGGCCTGTGTGCCTTCCCAGCACTCCTTAGCCAAGGGCATAAAGGATCTGGCAGCTGCATCAAATCTCCAGCTCCTTCATTTACGCCAAATATAATTTAGCAAGGATTCCCCAATAGCAGGAAAGGAGGGCAGGTCATGGAAAACATGTGCCTAACATATCTTGAAAAGCCAGAATTACTGTAGGGTAGTAACTTCTTTCTTCAAGTGATTGTCCACATGTATTCCACTCCGGATTACTCAAGTGATAACTTGCATGGAGACAGCAAGCACTACTAGAGTTTACTGGAAAAAAGACTGCATGACAAAGCAGGCTTCAGACAGGGAGATCTACACTAGGGAATAGTGCTGGGCGAAGGTGTGAACTGAACTCCAGGTAGCTGCTCAGCAAATCTCTAAGACTGGGACACCTTGCAGGAAACTGCAGAGGCTGCCTGAGTTCTGGCGGAATGGGTCCAAATGAGTCACCACGTAGTTTGTCTTAATACGATCTGAGACCCATTTTGAAAGTATTTGGCTGAAGATAGGTTGACCCTTCATTCTGTCAGCAAATGCTAGGAACAATCTAGACACAACAAAGCCTTTTAAGAGCCCTCTTAGACAGTAGGAAGAGACATGACAATGTTGAAGGTGTGGCTCAACGTCTAGTTGGCAGCTGGTATCAAGTGGAGTACCCAGGGGTCGGTCCTGGGGCCAGTTTTGTTCAACATCTTCATTAATGATCTGGATGATGGGATGGATTGCACCCTCAGCAAGTTTGCATATGACACTAAGCTAGAGGGAGAGGTAGATATGCTGGAGGATAGGGATAGGGTCCAGAGTGACCTAGACAAATTGGAGGATTGGGCCAAAAGAAATCTGATGAGGTTCAACACGGACAAGGGCAGAGTCCTGCACTTAAGACAGAAGAATCCCATGGACCGCTACAGGCTGGGGACCGACTGGCTAAGCAGCAGTTCCACAGAAAAGGACCTGGGGATTTCAGTGGATGAGAAGCTGGACCTGAGTCAGCAGTGTGCCCTTGTTGCCAAGAAGGCTAACAGCACAGTGGGAGCATTGCCAGCAGATCGAGGGAAATGATTCTTCCCCTCTATTCAGCAATGGTGAGGCCGCATCTGGAGTACTGAGTCCAGTTTTGGGCCCCCCACTACAGAAAGGATGTGGACAAATTAGAGATAGTCCAGCAGAGGGCAATGAAAATGATCAGGGGCTTGCGGCACATGACCTGTGAGGAGAGGCTGAGGGAACTGGGCATGTTTAGTTTGCAGAAGAGAAGAGTGAGGGGGGATTTGATAGCAGCCTTCAACTACCTGAAGGGGGGTTCCCAAAGAGAATGGAGCTTGGCTGTTCTCAGTGGTGGCAGATGACAGAACAAGGAGCAATGGTCTCAAGTTGCAGTAGGGGAGGTCTATGTTGGATATTAGGAAACACTATTTCAATTGGAGAGTGGTGAAGCACTGGAATGGGTTACCTAAGGAGGTGGTGGAATCTCCTTCCTTAGTGGTTTTTAAGGCCTGGCTTGACAAAGCCCTGGCTGGGATGATTTAGTTCGGGTTGGTCCTTCTTTGAGCAGGCGGTTGGACTAGATGACCACCTGAGGTCTCTTCCAACCCTAACCTTCCATGATTCAGCTCTCCCTGGGTGGTGTGTGATTTGGGAAAGAAGACAAGTAAATGGATCATTTGATTAAGATGAAAATCAAACCACTTTGGGTAAAAACTTTAGATGAGATTTTAAAAGTTACTTTGTCTTTGTGGAATACTGTATAAGGTGGACCCACCATACGGGCCTGAATCTCTTCAGGCTGAGGTTATGGCCATAGGAAGGAGGTCTTCATAGGAAAGTGGTATAAGGAACAGGTTGCCGTAGGCTCTAAAAGAGGTTCCATCAAAGCTGTGAAGACAACGCACAGGTCCCAAGAGGGCGGCATCTTTCTAACTGGTAGGAAGCTATGGAGGATACCTTTGACAAGACGCTGTCGGATAACAGAAGGTGTGGCCTTCCATCAGAGGATCATGGGCAGAGATGGCTGCCAAATGTACTTGACAGAACAGATAGAAAGGTCCAAATGCTTTTAGGTGAGGAGACAGTCCAGGATGGCAGTCACTGGTGCTTCCAAAGAAGTGAAATTATTCTCCAGCACCCAGATAGATAATCTCTTCTATTTAGCAGCATAGGTCAGTCTGGTGGAATCTTTTCTGCTGCAAATCAGGATGTTTTGAAATGCTATACAGCAGCCATCAGCCATGCTGTGAGATGGAGAGGTGCTAAGTTCAGGTGAAGGACTTTTCTACCTGGGTGTGTATTATTTCAGGGTGTGTTTCAGGGAGCATGATCAGGAGCCATGACAACAGGTTTATGAGGTCTGAGAACCAAAAGTGCCTGGGCCATGCTGGGGCTATCCTTATTACCAGAGCCCCAGCTTATCTGATCTTCCCAGGGAATCTCTGTATCAGAGGAATTGGGGAGTAGGCATACATGAGTCCCGGTGACCACACGATCAGAAAGGCATCTGAAGGGGAGCTGGGACTGGCTCCTCCCCGGAACAGAATCTGAGGCACCTCTTTTACTGGTCAGATGGCAAACCGGCCCAAAACTGGAGGCCCACAGGTGCAAAAAGAGGTCTCACAGCATGGAGTCCTTGCGTGATCATTCATGGCTGAGTACTGACGACTGAGTTGGTCTGTGAAGCTGTTTTGTAGACCAGAATGATGTAATGCTACTGATGTGACATGGTGACTGATACATGGTGACTGATACACCATTCTCAAAGGTGGTTTGGCTCCTGGCACAACCGTGATAGTGAACGCATTCCTGTGGTCGATACAGTACGTTGCTGTGGTGTTGTCAATGAGCATCTGTACTGTGGCATCTCAAAGAAATGGGAAGAAGGCTATGCATGCCAGCTGAATGGCTCCAGTTCCAGAATGTTTATGTGAAGCCTGGCCTCTTGGGTGGAATGGAAGCCTCGGATCTGAAGCGGCCCCTATGAGCTCTCCATCCTATTGAAGATTCATGTCACTAGTTATGCTGGGAAGAGATGGAGAAGGGCACCCTGCTGCACACATGTAGAGGGTCCTTCCACCAATCGATCAAGGAGAGGACTTCCTGGAGAAATGTGAATAGCATGTCTCAGTGGTATCTGCCTGGCTGATACACTAATCTCAAGAACCCTTGTATGGAACATAGGTGAAATCTGGCAAACTGTACTGCACAGATGAATGAAACCCTGGGACCAAAGAGTTTCAGATTGTCAGGTGAGACTGAAGCTATCTGACCTGAGAATTAGAATGATAAGAAATCTGTCCTGTGGGCAGGCAGACCTTCACCAGTGAGGAGTTCAACACTGCTCCTTATGAAGTCTACAGTCTGACTTGACTCTGAGGGCCAACGTGGCAAAAAGAGCCAGGACTGCTCAGATGGAGTTGTTCATGTACTGAGGTGACTGACCTCAGATCAGTCAGTCATTGAGGTAAGCATAGATCTGAATTCCTTCTCTTCTCAGATGTGCAACCATGACTACCAGGCATTTGATGAAGACTCTGTGCCACATGGAGGCCAAAGGGAAGCACTCTGTACTGGTAGTGAGACTTTTCCCCCAAGAAACCGGAGATATTTCTTGTGGGGCAGGAGTGTTGCAATATGAAAGTGTGTGTCTTGTAAGATGAGTGTTGTGAACCAGTCTTGAGAATCCAGTAGTGATTATGGATGCTAGGGTCACCATCCTGAACTTGTTGAGTTGTTTGTGTTCCAGGATAGGGCACCATCCCCCTTTCTTCTCTGGGACCAGGAAATATATATATATATATATATATATAAAAAAAAACCAACCACCACCCTGCCTTGGAATTCCAAGGGCACTACACCTGCTATGAGGGAGTCCATTTCCCTCCTGTGCAATATCTTGTGAGAAGGGTCCCAGATGGAAGGGACTAGAATGGGATGGAATATCCCTTCTCCACAATCCCCAGGATCCACTGATCCAGACCATGTGATTCCATGTCTCCTGAAACAAACTTAAACAATTCCCAAAGGTGAGAAAATTTGTCTCTGCAAGACGCTTAACCACACCATCAAACCTACTATTATGAGGTTGATGGAAGGTATGTAATAGAGGAGGAACAGGCTTTTAATTAATAGTAGCTAAATACACCTAGAATGGCTACAGTTTAGTTTAGTCAAATTTTGGGATTATTATATCTCCTCATCTGGAACCTCTTCCTCCAAGGCTTGGAAGATCTCTGCTGACTGTAAATAATATGAGGATGGTTGCCTCTGCATCTGACAGAGTTGAGACTTGTACAGTTTCTTTCTGGGAACCAGAGCGTACATGCCCAGGGAGCACAAAATCGCTCTTGAATCCTTCAGTGTGTGAAGAACCCCATCAGCTGCAGATTCCTCAAAGGGACTACAACCAGGAGGCCCTTGCATTATTACTGCTGTAGCAATACCACAGGCCACCATATGAGAAGTGTCAAGAGAGACCTGTAATGAGATCCATGCAACCAGCTGTCCTTCCTGCACTAGGAATTTTTATCTGTCGCAAATTGAGATATGTGATCCCAAGTCAGGAAGTCTCATTTAGCGAGGAGCGCTTGGTAACTGTCAGTGAACTTTGTAGGTGATTGAACAATATGACTTTGACCAAAGAGGTCGGCTTTTTTTTTTTTTTAAGGGGGCTTTTTCCTGGGAGTCGCTTTAGGTTCATCCTGTTTCTTGGACCTCTTTTGGACCTCTGGTGTCGAATAGTTATAGAAATATTCAAAACTTTTGATGGGGACCTGATAGGGCAGGTCTGCTTTCTTTTAAATGTAGGTGCTTCTGAGGCAGGAGTCTGCCAAAGTCTTCTGGCTGGTTCCAAGTGCCATCATTTAATGGCATTGCCAATTTAGCAGGGGCCAATAAGTGCAGGCTGTCAAGAAGTTTGTGTGATTACTCTTGCAGTATATTGACCAGAATTTCCAGGGTGTCCACCATTCTCCTGAGGAGTTACTGGAAAATCTATTGATTGTCAGATTGAATTAGAACAACTGAGGTCGGCTTTCGTCTGGCAAAGAGGAGGAGATTTTTGGCTTCTGTTTCCTGTAAGTCCTCCTGCTCACTCTCTGCATTAGGAGGCAGCTGACTGGGGTGGTTTTCTTGCGGTCTCAAAAGAGAGGGTGACCTTGCCTTCATCTCCTGAGGGGCTGTTAGAATCCTGAGAGTAGAGTGCCCAAAAGGACCACAAATGCATGGGATTCTGGAAAGGGGGTACAGGCAAGGTTAAGTATCATGCAGGGTACAGCTCAAAGACATCTCCATAGTGTCTCTTGTGGGAGTGGTCTCTGATTGTCCTTTCACACAGGCTAGGCTAGGGCCATATCGTTCTGGGGTGTGTTGCCTATCACCTAATCCTCTGAGGCCGAGGAGGAGAAGGAATACATCTCCTCCACAGGTGGAGCATCTCTCTCATGTGCTCGAGAGGGACGAGGCAGCTCCTGTCGTTGCAGTGCAAGGTTCGCAACCTGTGACGATAGTTTCTTAGTAGAAGACAGCAATAGAGACTCAGGCTGATCTGAAACTGCCAAGTCTCCCAGTACTGGTGAAGCATGTAGGTACCATGAAGAAGAGGGGGGAAGGCTGGCTGGTATTGTCAAATGTGGACTGGAAGCAATCAGTGCTGAGATTTTCAGTACCAAAGGTAGCGTCTAGGTCAGAACACTTTCTGCTGCCAGGAGGTCTGAAGAGCACTCCTGCACTGCTGACTTCAGTGCTGAGTGTTTTGATCCAATCACAGGACTATCAATGACTCCTGGAGAGTTTGCTCAGACTGGTCAGTGGTCACACAGTGGCGAGGCATCAGCAGAACCTGATCTGGGTCTTGAATTGCCTCCTAGGCTGTATCGGCTCAGGACCAGAGAGAGAGTACAATGCAAACAGTGCTCCTTATGTCTTCTCTCTTCAGAGGACCTGGGTGAGGTTTTGGCCAACTCCAGGATAGAGGAATGGGACTTCTTTATAACCTTGGTTACGGCACATCGGGGTGCGTGTAGGACACAGATGTGGCTGCAATGCACAATGCTACACACACAAAAAATTCCAGTCTTGTGTGGATGGGATGCATGCACTCCAGACGTGGAATACGCTTGAAGAAGAGACTTTCTTCCACTTACAAAAAAAGTAACGTAGTGTAGTGAACAATCCAACAATTTTTATTGAATTTTCAAGTCTCTATATGAAGATCTATTTTCAAAAAGGTCTTAGCTATCATTTTTCCTCTCATTGCATAATTTCAGGTTGCTCAATTATGATAGGAGCATATCCCTTACGTGATTTAAATTGGATTACACATATTCATTGCTATGTTGAAGTTAGTCATTAATCTTATTTGCTAGACTTCAGGCTTTCATTTGATCCCTTATGAAAACTGCTGCTTGAAATGTTTTCCCCTTTACATCACCAGGCAAAAATGTCCAAGAGTGTCACAAAACAAGAATTAGCTTCTCTGGTTTTGATTTATAGGCAGCCTTTGATGTTTTAGAATTTTAAAAGATTGTTCTTGTATAAGTTTAGAAACTATGGAACTTACAACTTTACAAAAATAATTTATGAAAACTTTTACTAAAAATCCCTAAATAGAAATAATAAGTATGTTACATGAACACTGAAAGTCAGGTAATGCAAAGCAAAGGTGAACAGTGATCTTAACCATACTACTATGTAAAAGTACGGGCACCAACGTATGAATTAAAGATGGAGATATTATTCTTAAATTTGTATTTCCTGATTTTTTTTTTGCTCGTTTGGTAACCGTTACAATGCTTAAACACAGCAGATTCTTTTAATCTGTTAATTTCCTCTGTTGTGAAATGTTTGTTAAAGAATATGTATTTGTGATCTTCTAAATTAACAATACAGTTTCTTTCCCCAGCATACATCCCAGAGGTCTAGAATACAGTATGGAATAACTTCCTACAAAATTAAAAGCCCATTTTGAGTTATAAACAGAAGCACACCTGAAACTACCAACTTCTGATTTATGGGACTCCCATAATTTAAGTGACCTGAAAAACAAAAAACTTAAAAACAACAACAACCACAAACAACAACAACAATAAGGTACGGAAACTGTAATGCTATTTCCTAAATGCCTTAAATAGAAGGGGACAGAGAAACATGCAGCAAATAACTGGATTTTCACATTCCTCACTATTGTATTGGCCAGCTGTCTCTCGAAGCCAGCCAAGAGAAGCACATCTGTGGCTCTTTTGACATTCATGGCATGGTTTTGAGATGTTTATCATGTACCAAAACAATATAAAAATAAATGCTACCTATAAAAGCACACTCACAGAGAAAGAGGAAGTCTCTCACGCAACCACATACATCTCTGCACTGTGCTCAGACTGCTGAATGAAAAACCACTGTAAAAACTAATAGCATTATTTATAAAAACAAAGCCACCCTCTTAAATCTTAAAGAAAAAATAAACCTAGTGGTTCCAACATAAACTAGACTGGTGGAAGGGAAGGACAAGAATTAAGGAGACAGCATTTATTACATAATACCATTCCAATAGGAAAAAAAAGTAAGGGGTTATTAAACACATGGAGGGAAAGGATGAGCTGTGAGGGCAGCAAATTTCACACTCTGGTTCTTACACTACCCTTATCACCTACTATCTGGTGTCGTTCAGTAACGTAGTAGGTGCCCTGCCTAACATTTGTAAAGTCACAAACTGACATAGTTCCCTCCGGTACTTCATTCACTGAAGCGCAAGCACTCTGAGGTCTGGTTTGTTTGGACCATCAGTACTATAGGTTTTGGCAGAAAAAAGTCTCTGTTGCCCAGACACTACTGGCAGAGCTCGTCCCATTCTCTCATCTTATCCCCAGGGGGAGAACGGTGCATAAAGTGTAGTATTTTGTTTAGGTAGGGTTGTTTTTGTTCTTTATGTCTATGCTTCTATGTATTTATACAAGAGAAGGCAAGGTTGAAGACATGCACCTTACACTGGGAGTGGAAAGTGGTGAGGTCTGTGATGGTTAGGGCCCTACCAAATTCACGGCCATGAAAAATGCATCACAGACCGTGAAATCTGGTCTTTTGTGTGCCTTTATCCTATACTATACAGATTTCATTGAAGGAGACCAGCGTTTCTCAAACTGGGGGTCCTGACCCAAACTGGAGTTGCAGGGGGTTCGCAAGGTTATTCTAGCAGAGTAATGATAAGCGGTGGATTAGCTACTGGGCCAATGGGGTCTGTGCCCAGGGGCACCAGCCAACTGGGGGCCCCCCCCCCGCCATACTCTGCCTCCCTAGTGCTGCTGCTGTTGAGTGGGGTTGGGGCAGGTGGGCTTGCTCTGCTCCACCTGCCTGGCGCTCCTGCCAGGGAGTGGGGCAAGTCTCCATGCCCCGACCCTGCTCCCCAGCAGGAGCACAGGCAGTGAGGGATGGGGATGATTGCAGGCATAAGGAGTGGGGCAGGCCCCCCACTTGCTCTGGCCCAGAGCCCCAGAAAAGCATAATCCGCCACTGGTCACGGTTTTGCCACCCTTACTTCTGCGCTGCCTTCAGAGCTGGGTGATTGGAGAGCAGCAGCTGTTGGCCAGGTGCCCAGCTCTGAAGGCAGCATCCCGCCAACAGCAGCACGGAAGTAAGGGTGGCGATACCATACAATTACTACACCGTGAAATTTCAGATTTAGATAGCTGAAATAATGAAATTTATGATTTTAAAAATCCTATGACTGTGAAATTGACCAAAATGGACTGAGTCTGGTAGGGCCGTAGTGATGGTCCTTAGTTTCTGTGGGTACTCAAGGATCTACCACAATGAAAGCACTATTGTGAGATCCTTAAAATGTACATGATATCATGGTTCACTCTAAGGTAGTTTAACTGAGCCAACAATAAGTTTTTTTCCTTTTTTCGGGAAGGGTACGTTTATAATCCATTATCTGAATATTTCTCAGAGACATTCAACAAATTTACAATTACCTATATTTTTTGAAAAAAATGTTCACAGGTCCCATTTAAAAAATTTCAGAGCACATTTTCATTACAAAGTGAAAAATTAAACAAAATACAGATTACATAGCTTTTTTTATAATACAGGAAGACAGAAAGATGAACAATAATTAACAATTTTTTACCTTTTCTAACTTTTTAGCTTCAATGTGTCGCAGCACCTGTTCCCGCCAATCATGAGGGACTTTGCTTTTTCCTGGAGGGTCTAACAAAGAATGCTCAGAATTAACCCTTGGGTTTGGTCTTTTTGTGGGACTAGTCCGTGAATAATTAAAGTCACTGACTGACATAGTTCTTTCTGGTATTTCATTCACTGAAGGGCGAGCACTCTGAGGTCTAGGTACATTTGGACCATCAATGCTGTATGTTCTTGCAGAAAGAGGTCTCGGTTGCCCAGACATTATTGGTGGAGCTCTTCCCATTGAATGCAAATCTCTGTATGTTAAGTAGTCCCCTTCAGGAACCTGGGCACGCCTTGAGGGTCCAGTATCACCAACATTTATGGAAGCTGTAGAGGATATGCTGCTCTGTCTCTGAAGAGTATTTCTGGTTGCTCCAGGAACAAGTCTATCATTCGGTGGAATAGCCCACATTTCTAAATGTCTTCCACCCATCCTTTGATGCATGTTATATGCAGCATTGGCTCGAACATTGTTATGATTGGAGAAATTCATGTTGGCAGAATGTTTTACGTAATTAGAACTTTCTGTGCTGTCTGACCTAGATAGGCGCTGAGGTGGTAAGCTCCCTTGTTCTATTTGGGCATTTTGTTTTGGGGACCACAAGGTGTCTTTGGCTGTTGTGCTGCTGCTATATTGGATATTATACTGAGGTGCACTGAACATCTGCGCACCACTTGCCACTGGTCTAACTACATTAGCACCTTCAGGATTGTGATTTGAATCAAACTTGAACAATGTTTTTGTACAAGATACTAAATCAGAAGATGATGATGATCCAGGAAATACCTGCAAAGGCTGGTCATATAGAAGAGTAGCAGACTTGCTTCGGACAATGTTTTTTCCATCTGGACCAGCAGATGCAGATTTTGCCACTGAGTTTGGCACTTGGGATCCACTGTCATTAACAATATCAAAAATTTTTAGAGCACCAGTGTCCATGTTGGTGATACTGTGAGATTTCACCACAGGGCCACTTCGCTGTGGGGACAGGTCTTCAGTGCTCTTTGAAATACATATATCCACAGAAGAATCAGTGTCAACTGTAATGTTTCTCTTTAATTCAGTCTTCCTTGGAGATCGCAGAGCTTTCTCAGAATGTCCATTCACTTTATTTATAGAACAGAGGTTAGAATACTGATTTCTATTTTCGAAGAGCTCAGTTTCTTCTTTCATGTTATAGTTTAAGCAGCCCGTTACCGACACTATTTCCTGTGTCTTTAATCTTTCCATAACACTTGGTTGCACTGCATCTTCACTAGTCAGTTTGTTGATGTTCATGTTAATTTGGTCTAATTTGTGAGATTCCTCAGTAGCTGTGTTTAGGTTAACACCTTTTTCTATTAGAGCTAATCTCTCTTCAATCCTTAATTCATATTCAGGCAAATTTGTAACTTTCTCTTGGGCATTGATTTCTTCTTCTACTGTGATGTTTAATTCACCTCCATTTTGCAAAAGGCTATTAAAATTTTCATCTTCTTGCCTGAAAAAAAAAAAAAAAAGATAGTTCTTTGAGAAAACCGAAGAGGCAGCCAATAGCATTGATCTATTTTTAATTACTAGTTCAGCTAAGTTGTGTATTATCATGCAGAAGTCCCACACCATGGATGCCTGATGAGACAAAAGACCAATTGCTGACCTAATTTATAATGTTATATTCCCATTAGGAAAAACATTCTGTACTAAAGGCCTAATCCTGCACGTCTTACTCGCATGACAAGTTGCATTGAAATTAATGGACAATTCATGTAAAAAAGAACTCTTGAATTAGCAACAGGTTGTAAAATCAGCCCTAATTTCAGAATTCCACTTGAAAGTTCAGAGTTAATATTTCAATATTGTACTTATGTCATTTTTGTTGCAATAAATAATTAAAATTGTATTTCTGACTGGATACTTCTAAAGATAAGATTAGCATGAGAAAAAAATGCCTTCATTTCAGTTTGTTATATCATATTTTAATTACTAAACTATAGCCTGCTAGCCATTAAACACATAGATTATAATATTTAAGGAAAGCTAACCACTTTTTGCAACCTGTGTTGTTAAACTATTTGCTCTCCAACATCCTCTGAATAATCGTAAATGATATGATGAAGTTTTCTGTAGAGATAGTAGAAAAATAAAAGTTCAAAAGGATCCAATCACTGTACCTTAAGAAGATGGGAACAGTTTCTTGACTATTACAATTTGCTGGGGTGCTTTTTTGGTTTTTTTAAATAAAGAAAAATAAGTTATTTTGTGTTATACTTCAAGATAAAAGTCCTATTTTGTTATTCAAAATTATATTAGAACACAAACATATTTAAATTAATTAGTTAATGAACAATAATCAAGGTGTCAGGCTGGACTATAACAACAATTTTGTACTAAAAGATAAGCAACAAGTTTCTCTATTGTAGTTGCTCAGGTATCCTTGCTGTTATAGCCTTGCTATAAACTGTTTCACAAACCTGATTTTGGAAATAGCAGCACTATGTGTTTCTTTGTCCGGAGAGCACACTGCAATGTCATTACTACTGTCAGTATGTAGAGAAACTGAATCTGACATTCGAGAAGGAGAGGAACAATTGCTGTTATTGTGATTGCTGTTGTGGGTGGCTTCATCTGATAAGGAATCTGCATCTTTATTATCTGAAACAAAGTTTGACAGTTTAGTCATGTACATACTGAACTTCTATAAAGTCAAAAAATAAATAACGTGTAATGCATATTACTAGAAAAAGAAAGTATAATTTCTTCATACACTCTAACACTATCAATAATAATAAGAATAATTATAAACATTATTAAATCGCCATTGCAAAGTTCAGTTTTGCTTCATATAATTTGATGGGATTTCTGTTTTTGTCAGCAATGGTTCCTGTTTTTTAAGGAACAGCTGGCTAAGTGCAGCCAGTACTTGTCTATTACTAAAATTCAACTTGTTACTCTTTGTGAGGTTTATTGGCCAGGTACCAATGTTACATTATATAATCTTTTCCAAAGGCCAACAATCAAATTATGTTTCACATGTTTGTTTTTAGATACCCCCTTCAAGTGCTTATATTACACAAACCTTATTAGCTTTTTTTCCCAAGTAAAGTGTTCAGCTCCATGTGTGAGAAAAATGGTAATGCAGCAGTACACAAAGTTGCTACTTGCTAACCTTACCATATAATTCCATTTATTTGAATCCAGTGTGTCCCTCATGTAGCCCAATGTTAATCATCTGCTAATAACGTCTCAATAGCCTTCATCACTGACTGTGATTAGTCAGGTTTTTTTTAAATAGACAAATACTTTAAATTATGTCCCACAATGTTTTAATACAATCTAGAGTTTTAATAAAATCAATGAAGTTTTTTTTCGATTCTTTAATAAAGTACGAAGTATTAAGCAAACATCAGCATTACTCCCTTCATTCCCCATATTTCTGTATCAGTGAAACTGCAGCTCAAAATAAAAGGAGTACTTGTGGCACCTTAGAGACTAACAAATTTATTTGAGCATAAGCTATCGTGAGCTATAGCTCACTACATCGGATGCATGCGCAAAATAGCAGTTCAGTTTATCTGAATGCCAGGTTATCTGAAAGTTTTGTATGTCCCCTAGTCATCTGGATAAACAGGAATGTACTGTATATAGTTATAACACAATTAGACAAAATATTCTGGAAGAAAATGGATCTTTGAAAAACCTTTGGATGGGCTCTAAATACTGTTATGTTCTGAAGAGTAAGTTTTATAAATATAGCAAGAGACGATCAACAATGTTTTTATGCCTAACTATAATCCAGAAACAGAACTCCGTAGTACTTTCATGAAGACCTAAGTAAGGCACGTATTCTGCACACATTTGTTCTTGCCTAACCTATGCATACAAATACCTGATGAGCAAGTACCAATCATCTATGTGCATGGCCTACTAGGCACCAAACTAGCCATGTGCATGAGCAAGTCAGGTTTTATACACATAAATTAGACAGGCAAATGTACATATACAATTTACCTTGCCTAACTTTAAAAATCTGGCTCCAAGAGACTAACTCAGGCACCAATAGGAATTAACTTGCCAGCCTGGCCTCTGGCTCCTGGGACAAAAAGAGCTTTTGGCTCATTTTATTAACCAGATATCAGATGCCAGAGAAGGCTTTGCTAACTGTCAAGATCATCTCCCTTTCTCACACTTCTTCTGCATGTGAGTGAATGAATGTTATGTGGGTCCAAAGCAGGGCAAAGCCCTACAGATCCATACGGTCTCATTGACCCTCATCCCTTTATATAGGGTGTCCAGAGTGCTTCTTGCTCTGAAAGGAACTGGACTGGGCAACATAGGAGAATATATAAAATGGGCAAAGAGCCATCGCTTTCCTAACCTTTAAAATTTTGTGTCCCAAAAATCTGGACTAGCCCTTACTCTTCTGACAAAATGGTTGCCCTGGCTAGAACAATTATCTTCCAGAGAACCAATTCTGGTTCTTCTAACAAATTTAATAATACGAAGTTTCCTCCTGAAAGAAAGAGTGTACAAAGTGGTTTTGGACTTATGAGCACCAGTCTGGTATGGCAAAAAGGCACCTGGCAAATTTCATTTTTCTGCAGCTTAACTTTCCATTTATTCCACAAAAATAGGACATTTATAGGCTTGGCAGGATTCAGTTTAAATTGGTAGTCATCAGTAAAGGTTGATTTTACCTGACACAAAGACATCAATGGAAAAAAAATCCATTGATAGCTACCAAGGAGTGCAGCTTCCCCCGCATTTTGCGCCCACAGGGACCCTGTATCCCAGCCATGTAGAGAGCCCTCTGAAGCCCTGCTGACACGGTTCTATGACAACATAGGGTGCCCCCTGCTGCAAAATTGTGAATTTTTTTTTTTAAATCTATAAAAATTGAGGTGGGGTGGAGGGTTAAAAATAAATCACTATTAACTACCAAATTTACAAAAAAATAAAAATCAAATTCTGCCATACCTAGGTATTTACTCAATAACAGAGGAATGAACAATCCTCAGAACCATATGACAGTACTCTTGATTTTGTGTGTTTTGTTATCTAACCTTTTTTATTATTGCTAAGTGCTACAACTTTTGGTTGGTTAATGGAAGTTTCTATCAGCGGTGGGCGCATTTCTGCCATTTTCATCTCTTCATCAGAGGAAAGTTCTTCTGACTCCTGCCAAAGGAAAAACAAACAGCTTTTATGCTGTAAATCTGTAGCGGGTTGCTTAAAATAGTTAAGTGAATGCTATAAAAAGTGCCACCCTACAGAAAGCCCAGATATTACAAACAACACTAATGAATGCTTATATCATAATTAAGTTTCCAGGTTGGCACCCAAAAACACAGGTATTCAAAATCATAAGTGACTTTGGAAAATCTAAAACAGCAGCTCTAGCAGAACAAAGTGTGGTAAGGAAAGCCTATAGGTAGGCTGCAGGGGCTCAACCTCCTACCTGAGAGTGCCCTCCACTTTGTGATCTAGTTAATCCTGAGGCAAAAAGTGATGCTATTTTGGAATCACTTTCAGGAACAGAAACTAGCTAAGTCCTTGGATATTTTGCAGAATTTCAGAGTTTGATAGCTTAGTCTCTCCCCTTTTTCTGGGCACTTCTATTATGATCTAATAATATTCTAAATTAAAGTGCGGAGCAGCAGTAAACTGAAATCAGATTTATATTCAGAGGGCAGGTATTTGCTAGGAAGTTTGAGTTCTGAATCTAGGTTTTAAGGCTGAATACACAAGGGAAAATGTTTTCTGCTTCTTTTGGTCAGGGTTCAGTCTGAGAAGCTGAAAATTCAACCTCTTTCTGAGGTGAAGAGATGGAACAGGAGGAGAGCAGGGTGAGATGATCAGAAGGCAATGTATGTTTTTCCTTGTGTGTTGTTTGGCTACCTCCTTCTCTAGCCTCTCACTGAACAGCTTGATTGATACCGGTAAACTTTGAGGGGGCAATATCAGTTGTACAAGCATCCATTTTCCAGAGATACATCCAAATAAACATTTTTAAAGTGACATTTGAAACCAAGGGACTTATAGGAGAACATTTAACTTTACCCAGGGAGATTAAACAAACAGAGTTCCAGCTTGACTGGTTTTGTGCAAGGCAGATGTCAGCTTGTCTTATTTAATCACACCAAGCCAAAAGAGCTCTGGTGAAGGTATTAAAGACCATAGCAGCTTGCCAAGATGCAGCTGAGCATAATACTTTGAGCCACTTCTTTATTTTGCTATCAGTTTGCTCTTTAAGAAAAAAATCTCCTTCCATGACGTAGATGGTTCTTTTAGGGGAGTCTGTTTCCTCCTAAAAATACTGCAAAATCCTTCTAGGAGGGAGACTTGAAACTGAAACCTGCAAGTTTAACATTTTTTGACACAGATTTCTTCCTGCTAGGAGTTTCAGGAAATTTCATCTGCAGGACTTCTGGTAGGAGCTACAGATGGCTCTTCTTCCATGATGCAGACTGACTGACAATTCTATTCCATAGTGCCTTTGGCTGCAGTAAGGAAGGACACAGCCTTATTGTGAGGACCAGCAAACACAATTTAGCCTCCCAAAAATAGAAATGTGTTTCAGTGTAACTGGGATAGTCACTCACTCTAACCATCTCTATCACTCTCCCCATGATTTTAATGCAGCAGATAAAACAGTTACTGACCTATACTAGAATTGTTATTCTTTGAGATACAATTGCAGATGTGTAATTCTACTCAGGTGTGCACATGCCCAGTATACCAAAGCCAAAGAACTTTGCTTAGCAGTACCCATCAGGGAGGTGCTTGCTCCCTGTGCCCTTGAATAGCCAGGGGAGGGGCTAAGGGCAGTGCCACCCCAACCCCTTTCAGTTCCTTTGCACCGAACATGAAGAGTAGAGACACCAATGCAGAGGGGATGGAGGGTGGATCATGGAATACGTCTGCACCCACATCTTGAAGATCAGTTACCAGTATAGGTAAATAACCATTTTTCCTTTGAGTGGTTACAGACGTGTTCCCCTCAGGTAACACATGCAGTACTCTTAGGAGATAAGGCTCGGAATCTACTTAAACAATGATTGTAGGACTGCTTTCTCAAAGTCTGCACCTGACTTGGATGCAATGGTAACAGCACAGTGCTTGGTAAAAGTATGTACAGAAGACCGGGTAGCAGCCCTGCAAATGTTTAATATCGAAACATCACTGAGGAATGCTATCAACATCACTAGACATCACTGAATGAGCCCGTAATCTCTGTGGAGGCATTGTCTGAGCTACTTCATATGTTGTCATAATTCAGGAAGCTATCCACCTGCAAATCACCTGTGCAGAGACCGCCTGAACTTTCATTCGATCCTCATAGGAAACAAAAAAATGAGGGGATGATTGAAAAGTTTTATCCCTCTCTAGGTAACATGCCAAAGTACCATCTCACATCCACGTGAAGTTGCTATTCATCTGCATTCGAGTGCAGTTTAGAAAAGAACACTGGTAAATAAATCATTTGGGTAAAAGGAAACCACTCTCAACAAAAGGTTTGATGCGGCTGTAGGGCTACCACTTTGTCTATGAAAAAGTGCGTATACAGGGGCTCAGCCATGAAGGCCTGTAGCTCACTTACTCTCCTTGCAGATGTTATAACAACAAGGAAGGCTGTCTTCTGGCATTGGAGGGACAGAGAACAGGTTGCCAAGGGCTTGAATAGAAGTCCCATAAGGAGGAGTTAAGCCAGTTTTAATGTTCCACCAGAGAACCATTTCTTTCATAGGTGGGAGGAAACGAAGAACTCTCTTAGAAATTTCACTACCATGGAGTTCAAGAAAATTGACTTCCTTTCGATGGGCAGATGAAACCTCAATGAATTGAGCAACAAACCAGAAGACAGAAAGTATAATAGGTATTCCAAAATGTCCTGAATGCTAGCCAGCGTCAGCTGAATTTCCCGAGCTAGTGACCAAAGTGAAAATTGCTTCCACTTGGCCAAATAAGTAGCCTTAGTAGAGGGTTTCCTACTAATAAGTAACATTGGTCAAACAGCTTCTAAACTTCATTTCTCCTCTTCATCTAGCCATGCAACCATTCTGTGAGGTCCAGACTGCTCAGTATTGGATGCTAAATCTGACCCTGGTGCTGGATCAATAGGTCAGGATAAAGACAAAGAGATATGGGTGGTCAAACCAATAGACTGAGGAGGCTGGAGAACTACCCCTGTCTCAGTCAAGCTGGTGCAGTGAGAATCAATCTGGCATGATCCCACTTAAGTTTGAGAATGACCTGTGAGATGACTGGGAGCAGGAAGACGACATACAAGAACACAAATCCCCAACCCAAGTAGGTGTCTGTCAAGAAACCTGGACTGAGGCCTGCTCAGGAGCAAATCTGATGTCTTTCATTGCAAACAAGAAGTGCCAACAGGTCAATAGTCAGAATGCCTCGTTCTCTGAAGATGGACCTCAACACACTGTTCTTCAGAAACCATTCATAATTCTGAAAGAAAATCCTGCTGAAGTGATTGGCTAAGAAATTCCGCACCCCTGGAATTGTGAGACCATGATGCATTCTCCCTGATACAGAACCTCCAAAACTTGACTGTCTTCTGACAGAATTACTTGTAGTGGCCTCCACCCTGTTTGTTCACATAATACGCTGTAGTACTGTTATGGGTAAGCATATGAACCACTGTATCTCTGATGTGCAACTGAAAGACTTGACACACACTGTAAATAACTTGAAGCTCCACGTCATTGATATGAAGAGAAGCTTCCTGATCTGTCCACAGTCACTGAACTTTCAAAGTCCCAAGATATGCTCCTCAACCTACTGTGGAGACACTACTGTTATGGTCTGTGGAGGACAGGTGAAGGGTACATCTTTGCAAACATTGATTTGATCCATCCACCACTTAAATGACTGCAGGATAGGTGGTGGCATTTTCACTAGGCAGTCCAATGACTCAGAACTCTGGCAATATGTGAATTTGAACCAGGCCTGAAGAGGACAAAGACGCAACCTCATATGCTGGACTACGTACTTACATGTGGCCATATGAACTAGCAACTTCAGGAATATATGAATCTTAGTGGAAGGGTTACACTGGTCAAACAGCTGCAGTAAGGAAGGACACAGCCTTATTGTGAGGACCATAGACAATGAATTATCTGAAATTGCTCACTTAGCAGAAACACCCTCAAACTTGTGGAATCTAGTAGGGCCCCCAATAAACTCTATCTTTTGTGTTGGTATTAAAGTTGATTTTTCTTTGTTTACAATCAGATTCAGATGATCAAAGAGATGCAGTGTGAACCAGACATGGTTGAGGAGTTAATCTCTGGACTTGCTCCTCAACCAATCATTCAGGCAGAGAAAGACACATTCTTCTCTTCCTGAGATGTGCAGCTACTACAGCTGTGCATTTGGTGAAAACCCGAGGAGCTCAGGAAAGGCCAAAGGGGAGCACTGTGTATTAATAATGCTGGCCTATGACTACAAATCTCAGAAACTTCCCATGACTCAGGAAAACTGCTACAAGGTATCTTGAAAATCGAGGGCAGCAAACTGGAAAAAGGGGTAAACAATGAGGTGGCAAGATTTGCAGACAATACAAAATTACTCAAGATAGTTAAGTCCAAAGCAGACTGCAAAGAGTTACAAAGGGATCTCACAAAAGTTGATAAATGGGCAACAAAATGGAAGATGAAATTCAATTTGATAAAGGCAAAGTAATGCACATTGGAAAACATAATCCCAACTATACATACAAAATGATGCCTTCTAAATTAGCTATTACCACTCATTGCGGATAGTTCTCTGAAAACATCTACCCAATGTGCAGCGGCAGCCAAAAAAAGCTAACAATGTTGGGGAACCATTAGGAAAGGGATAGATAAGATGACAGAAAATATCATAATGCCACTAAATGAATCCACGGTACGCCTACACCTTGAATACTATGTACTGTTTTGATCACCCCATCTCAAAAAGGATATTCTAGAATTGGAAAAAGTACAGAGAAGGGCAACAAACAATTAAAGGTATGGAACAGCTTCTGCATGAGGAGAGATTTAAAAGACGGGCCTTTTCAGCTTGGAAAAGAGATGATTAAAAGAGGATATGATAGGGGTCTATAAAATCATGACTAGTGTGGAGAAGTGAATAAGGAAGTATTATTTACTCCTTTCCATAACACAAGAACCAGGGATCACCAAATGAAATTAACAGGCAACCGGTTTAAAACAAATAAAAGGAAGTACTTCACACAATGCAGTCAACCAGCGGAAGTCATTGCCAGGGGATGCTGTGAAGGCCAAAAGTATAACTGGGTTCAAAGAAGAACTAGCTAAGTTCATGGAGGATAGGGCCATCATCTGCTATTAGTCAAGATGGTCAGGGATACAATAGTAATAGTGCTGACAGCCCCTCGATACTGATAAAGAGGCCAATCTCAACTGCCCACTCTGTCTTAGACAGTGCCGAAGAGACGACAGAGATAAGTCTGCAATCAATGCAGGTCATGCCAAGGACCGCCCAAAAGTAGTCCTGGCAGCAGAATGCTCTTGAATAATTGGGGTATCAGGAACCGTGAGGCAAAGCAGGTATTACGCTGCTTAGTCTACCAATGGTGTGCATAGAGTTAGTGCCAATGTCATTGGTACTGGACTCAACAGGCATCCCACAGCTGGTACAGGAGTCAATACTACAGCAGCCAACATGCTGCCTCAGAGTGGGTAGACAGCTCAACTCAATCTTGTGTACCAGAAGAATCACAGTGCCAGTCTTCACTCTTCCTGGAAGAGGAAGATTAATCTCCCCACACTCTGATGGGGTCCAAAATGCAGTCCATTTTGAGAGACCATTTTCTTGGACGTGATCTCTTCTTCCTGGGGGAGGCAGCATCGTCTGGCTGAGGAACATTCGCTTGCTCCAGCGTTGAAGATGTCTGAGGGACTGGATGATCTGCAGAGGTCTCAGGTACTGAAACAGGCCTCATGACCTGCTCAAGAAGCAAGTCCCTCATTCACTTGTGTTTTTTTCTTGAATTGGCAGGTGGAGCACCTTTCTTCAATATGCCCTTTTCCAAGGCACAACAAGCACTGTGTATGGGCATCACTATTGAGAATAACCCTGGTTACCAACTGAAAACAAGGAATGTTGTCGCTGTGTCTGATCAACTGGATCCTGGCATCTCCTTCACTTATTGGTATACTGCTGGCTTTGGAAAGTTGCTGTGCAATTGTTAAACAACCAACTTGTTGCTCTGATACCAAATCATTTTTTTTAAATGTCAAAAATAACATTTTCCAGAAACATTTGCAGCGGCTTGTCAGAACTAAGAACATGCTACTGGGAAAGGAGATACAGCTGTCCATAATTCCAAAGGGTGGCTTCTGAGAATGTGCAATATATATTGTTTATTATTTAATGAACACACATAACTGCACTTAATCTATGAAAAAATACAGTTTAAAAATTGTAATTTGAAGTAATTTTATTCACTGGTGAGTTCCACTGGTTTATGTCATGTCTCTCTAGCGGGTCCTAAGTAGAAAGAGATGAGGGACTCATCACACACCTAATACAAAGATTACAGGAATTCAAGATCTCTGCCTGAATCTTAACCAAAAGTAGCTGTTGTGAGTTTATAAACCTGCAGAAATTAAACTCAAACCTCCTTTACTGTAGATGTCTCTATTAATCACAGTGGGACAGATTTTTGAAAAAATGTCTCCTTTTTACATTTAAAATGTGTAGGGATAATTTAAGTCACTTGAAAGTCTAAGTTTCAGACTGCTCCCACAAATCAGATACTTGGATATCTAAATGACAGCTGTGGCCACAACCACCTATGCAACAAAAAGGGAGACAGTTAAGGGGAAGCAGAAAATCAGTACCAACATATTTATATCAGTGTTTTTAGTGGGGTTTTTTTTAAATTCACATATATTTCAGTCTGTATCTCCAAATAAACGCAGATAAAAACGTATTTCAAAATAATATGAAATGAGAAAAACATTGCATTACTTTGTTAATAACCATACTTACTTCCCAAATCCTCGCAATGCTAATGGGATGGGCATTTTCTGCTATTGTCAACATAATTTTTCATTGCTATCTTTCAGAATAGCAGATTCAATCCAACACGAACGCAATTCTTTTACTGCCATGGTGCTCATCACACTGCCATACCTCAAGCGTATCTTCATGGTTGACAATTATTTTCGTGTTCTCTAAGGTTTTAACATGTGCAGTCATCTGTGAATTTCCAGTGCTGTGCTCAGCTTCTGGTTCAATGGGCTTCTGCACGCAATTTTCCATCATATAGTTCTCTCTGTCTTCTGTTTTGCTCTTTGCTGAAGCAATTTCTGAAGTCTAGAGTAATTTAAAAAAAAAAAAAAAGATTAGTGAAGAACCACCCTGCAAAGGTTTATAATTATTAATGTTTTATAACTAAAGCTAATATTTTATATTTTGGGGAAGCCATGCAATGACATAAAACAGACTCAACTTCAAACAGAACTTTGACTGTGAAGCAAATACGAGAGAAAAAACCTTTCAGATTATTAAGACAGCTGATTATAAACTTTTTTTTTCCCCTACAGGCCTATTTTATCCAATACATACCAATATATTCTAATTAGAATGGCAGACAAGTGAACACATTAATCAAACACAACAAAACACATACAGGTGGACTGACAATGAGAGAAGTGAGCAGCTGTCAACACTATTCTCCCACCTTACCATCACACAGAATCAACATGTTTCAGCCAGTGAAGGATCCCCTAGATGCTTCATCATTGCTGCCTTTTTCAGCTTTTCCTATAAACCTTCTGGTCAGACAGGGGAAAAGCAGAGCCCTTTGTGATCATTCTGATTTCCAATTTGAGAGTCAGCAAATAAGGGATGCTTAAAGGCGATGGAGATGCATCTTTCGGAAGATTAAACAAGCTACTTTTATGATATGTCTAATTTATACTGGCCTCAAGAGCGAGTCACTTGGGTTGCTTCCTAAGCAGAGTCATTCAGAGGGCAGCAACTATTACTAACACAAAGCAGCCATTTATTACTGGCTCTTTTAAAGTACTGAATACATAGGTTATGATCTTTAATTTGACTTTTTTTTCCCCCTCACTGAAATATTTTTTTAAAAAAAGATTGAATTAGAAGGAATAAATCAATATATTGTTATGCAATACTATATTCCAGATCTTTGGGACAGCTGTCAAAACTGGAAGAGGAATTGATTCTAACCTTTACACCCACATCTTTTACTGAAACTTGCTGGCCTTCTTTCTTTGACTCTTTGCCAGCATCTTCAGTGGTTTCTTCATCTTTTAGTCTGTGTACTATCGTTTGGACTGTTTTGACCATATTCTTTAGTTCATCAGGATATGGCGTTGGATATCTCTTCAAATTACCCTCCTGTGAAACAAAATAAGAGCAACAAAACAACTTAAAACATGAATATTTAATCAAATATGAATTTGACAAGAAGGAATTAACAGAACAAACCCTGCATACCTATTTTGCCATTTGAATTATACCTGGATAAACCCAGGAGTGCTGAGGCTAAATTAGCTGGTCCCAGAAAACAGTTTGTTGTCCAATGCACAGAAGCCTGCCTCATCCTGTCCCATTAAAGTGGTTGCAGTTTCTCCTTGCCGTATATTTATAGAAAACTCAAAATACAGTCCTTAATTGCTGTGAGATGCCAATGATTCTTCCTAACTACTGTCCTGAATTTTTGCAAAGCATCATAGTTCAGTAGTATCCCAGAAAAACAGTATTGCCTTAAACCTTAAAGCTCACAGTTTAATAACGTGCTCCATTTTAACAACATATCCTATTTGGCCAGGCAAAGGAGACACCCACCGATCAAAAAGATTTCTCCCTTGGGTAATTTAAAAAATATGAGGGACAAAAAGAAAATAGGTTTTACACTTTTTAATTCTTCAGCTACTGGAGACTAATCAGTGCAGACAGAGGTTGATAGCCATTAGCAAGAGTAAAGGGGAAGAATTAGGAATTCAAAATGGAGTTGGCAATACTGACCCTGGGTGGTGCCTCCCTTTCATCTTTATCTTCATCACATTCAAATGCCACCTGAGCACGCTGTTTTCTCTGCTCCTCCCACAAAGAGGGATTGAAACTTTCATTATCAGATATGAACAGAACTAAATAAAAAACAAACACAATTCTAATAAATACAGGACACATTAAATGATATTAGAAACCATTTCTTTTTCCTTCCTTTTATTAGGTGGGGTTTGTATTTATACCTGTGCTTGAGAAGGTACAGGACCAGAAGTACCAGAAACTGAACACCTTCTATCCTCAGACCAATGCTATGCTGCAGCTCATTGTCTTGAGAACCTGCCTGTTTTCTATTAATAGTGACTTCAGCTGCAATCTACAAAAAAAATCCTCTGCAAAGCTGTATTTCAGTTTTCAAGTATTCTTACCAAAGGAACTCTCCTGAGCTGAGCTTGCCAATTTTGTAACAAATTATGCAGGCTGCTTTTCTGATATGCCTAATAAAGGCTGATATGCCAACACTCAACTTCATTTCACTAAGATTTACATATTTCCAGTAAAGAAAGACTTACATACAAATATGCCAGACTTCCAAATATCCATACTACTTCTATTACTATTATTACTACTACTGAGCCTTAAAAATAACATAAAAGCCCACTAAAAACATTAAGATAAGCACATGGTTAAGCAGGAGTTATGAAAATTACAACAGTTTTACAAACTATTTCTTATTTTAAGCAAAAGGAAATATCCTAGATTACCTTGTTGTCACCACTTACTGCAGCATGTATGTTCATGACAGACATTACATAAATTGGTTCTGTATTAATCTGTCAAACTTTACAACAAAAATTTCCTGCATTCCTATATATCACATTAGCAATGAAGAGGCTGCTCACATAAACAGCTGCTTTTCAACATTCCTATACTTGCAATAGAACAGTGTTTCTCAAACTAGGGTCTGTGGATCCCTGGGGGCCCCAGAAGGTACTGGGGAGGTGGGGGAGGAGCAGGGATCCTGGGCCCGTGCTGCTCATGGAAGTGCTCCAGGGTGCAGCGTGTTGACACACCCTGTTTCCACACCTCTCACTCCCTCCCGCACCCCACACACCTGCCCCAGCCCTGAGCCTGCGCCTCTCATCCCCTTCCACACCCAAACTCTCAGCCCAGAGCCTGCACCCCTCACTCCCTCCGACACCCAAACTCCCTCCCAGAGCCCGCATCCACTCCTGTACCCCAACCCCCTGCCCTAGCCTGGTGAGAGTGAGGGAGGGTGTGGGAGAGCGAGCGACTGAAGGAGGCGGGATGGAGTGAGTGGGGGCATGGCGTCAGGGAAGGGGGAAAATCATGGCCTTCAGTAAGGGGGCAAGGCAAGGGCTGAGTGGGGGGCTTTGAGGGGGTCTCTGAAAAATTTTAAATCAAATTGGGGGTCCTCAGGTTGCTGAAGTTTGAGAACCGCTTCAATAGAAAAATAAATAGTCAAGATGATTAAAATTATATGTATTGAATAAATAAGGTAAATGTTGACATTTCAGCAAAAGACATCTTTGAAGATAAATTTCAGTTGACTAATCTATATTTGGAGTGCATTACTATGCAGGTTTTTCCTACCTAAAAACAAATAAAGGATTCAATCTTCTAAATTCCACCTATAGTTCTTTTTGAAACCTGGTTTTGGGATGGTGACCCCAGACATCAAAGGGAGGTCCTCCCATCAATCTATTGGGCCTTAACCAAAAAAATGTATTATATAAGCCATTCCCACCAAAAGATAGCAACTCATGAATTTAGAGTCAGGTGAGCCCAAATGGAGACACTGGACTTTCATCCACTCTCTCCAACTTCACTGGCATGAGAAACAATTATTTGAAATGTATATCCTAATCCGGGTATTAGCAATAATAAAGTTACTAAAATTTATAGTTCTAAATATGATTCCCATACACATAGGAAGCAGATGTGTTAAGCAAGAAATTGCCATTTTTACTGTCACTTTTCTGACCACTACACTAATATATTGGGCATTTGTGCTGTGAAACAACGCTTTGTTGGCAACATTCCCTAATTGCCACCAATGTTCTCTCCAGTATTTTAATATGCAAATCAGTGTTACTAACTCTTGCAATTTCATTACAAGTCTTGCCATGATGTGATATTTTTCTTATGGTTCCACCTGCTCAAATGAATAGTGCATAGTTCTTTCATGGGAAAAAAACAAAAAGCAAGTTTCTAGCCTTCATGATTATAGAGAAAAAGGTTGAAAACATGACCCAAGCATAAAGAGCTTAAAAATTGGAAGGCAAGAAAAGAGAAATACCCTCCCTTTTAAAATCTTATGATTTTTAAGCTCATCTCATGCTCTTTTGGGGCCATACTCAGTTCCAACTCTGCTGATGATGGAATTTCAGATGGGGGGGGGGAACCTTTCTCCTTCATGACTGCTTTGAAGTGGAGGAAGAGCGCTTGCTCCTCTTTTCTGCTTCCTTATATGGGGTTGGAACGACTCCTCCCCCCTTTTGGTGATAATACTCTCACAATTTGGGATCAGAATATATGTTAAAAGATTATTAAGGTTGTGAAGTCACAAGGTTACAGAAGTTACTCAATTCTGACATTTCTTAACTTCTGAGTACTTGACTTCACAACCTTAATAATGTTACTTTAACTTTTAACGTGTGGGTAATTTCCTAGGTTCTTTGAAAAAGCAAACTTAAAAAAAAAAATCAGAAATTCTATTATGTGGCATCACGTTGATAACTACATGGTTAATCAGCAGAGTTGGAACTTTTACATTCACTGCACAGAACTCTGCTCCTTGAGCTGAAGAAGTAACTGATAACAGCAGTGGGTTGTCATCCTCCTTGTGGACTAACACTAATGGGGGAATGAGACACTTTGCCAGTAGGTTTCAGAGATATTTGCTGACAGCAGATGAATGGTGAGAAAAATGGAATCTAGGATTCCATTCCAAGCTCTGAAGTGGCCAGGTATCCTTCTGCTTGTCCTCCAACAAGCCTACCTTCTTCTGCCCTGACCCCTCCAACCTGTCCCTGTGCCACTTCTTCCCCACCCTGGCTCCTCATCCCAGACACATTCTTGTCATCTAGCCAGTCGCCTCCACTCCTCACGTCTCTTCCCAGTTATAGTCTCCTTGCCCAACCAGCCCTATTCTCCACACTCCCCGAGTCCAACTCTCTTCCCCCATTCTTTTTCTCTCACTCCTTGAGCTCCTAGTCTCCTTGCCCAGCCAGTTCCAGCTTCTGGCTTCTCACTCAATCTCTCTCCCCCCTATCCCCACCTCATAATCCTAGCCTCCCTGTCAAGGTTCCTATTGCAAACTCAGTCTCCCGCTTCCCCAGCTCCTTTTCCCAATCTCTTTGCCAAGGCAGTCCTAGTTCTCGCTTCACATCCAAGTCCTGATCAGATCTGTCCATCTTCTCCACTCTTATTGATTCTCTGTTCTAAATGTCCTTGCCCAGCCACTCCCAGTCTCCCAGGTTCTCATCCACTCTCAGTCCCACCCACACTCCCAGTTTCCCTCGCCAGGAAACTGGTCCCAAACTCCTTACCCAACTGGTGCCAGTCCTCCCACTCACTTGCCCCAGTCTTCCCTTCCTCTCCCTAGGTTCCTTGTCTCAATCTACTTCTCCTACCCCCACCCCCAGTCTAGCTCATCCTTTTTGCATCAATCAGGCAACTTCCTCCTTTACGTTACCTGGCCACCACCAGAAGAAACAGTCTACCTGCTCCCAGATCTGGTGCCCGGCCCCACCCTGGATCAAAGCAGATGCAAGGAAAGTCCTGCTGAGCTCGTATATCTCTGGGCTGGTGCATGCTCAGTTATTCTATGGCAATGGCACATGAAGAGTTTGGTCAGATGTAGAAGCTGGGAGGGGCTGGTGCATGCCCAGTGTGGACAGAATCTTTGGAAATTTTATCTGTAAAGTTCTAACATGTCTACCTACCATGTGCAACTTAGATTTTGCAAAGGCTTACAACTTGGACAAATTTGGGTGTTTTTTCATGGGGACAGCAACAGCACATCCCTGAAACAAAGGCCATCCCCAGACCCCCGCCAACTTTCAAGTTCCTGTGCCAAAGCATGGACATGCTAGAGCTTCTCAATGAAATGGCTTTAAGAACATTTTTTTTAGTATGGCAAAACAAAATATCTTTCCCCAACCTCATTCTTGGAAATGGCCAAACCATTCTGGATCAAACTTTAAAAAAAAAGTCAGTCTGAGGCAGACACCAGGCAGAGTAATTTCTAGGCCAAAAGGTTAATCTTTGGCAAAATTATAAGCAACTGAAAACAATATCTCTTATAATGGGATGAGTCAGGCAAACATAATAAAAGAAGGCACCGCCAGTCCTGACCTCTATTTCTCTCTTTGTCACACACACACTCTCTCTCTCTCAGGCCTGTACCCCCGTCCCCGATTTAATAATCCCTGGACTCGCTCAGTTCTACCTCTGAGAAGTTATTGTTCACATTCTTCAGACAAATTTTCATCAAATTGTTCTTGGTTTTAGATCTAAAAAGTTTTATATATTGAAACTCATGTTCTCTGAACTCTTTCCATTTTTACTTTCACTGGTCAGCATTTTTGACAAAAAGAATCACTCAGAAATTCCTACCATCCTCACTCCTTGGTTGCTGGGGGAACATGTAATTAGTAAGCACTGTTTTCTGTGTTTCAGGGTGGACTTCTTTTTGAAGGGGGATGAGCGGTTTAGACTGAGAAAAGAAAAAATACTATGAGAATATACATGTGCAATATGCAAATAGGATCTAAACATTGAAATCCCTGCTGCTTATCTACCCAATGCAGATTAGATTTTGAAGACTGATCTGTCTGGCATTATTTCCCATGTATTCTTCTCTGAAGGATTTTTACAAGTTATATAAAACAAAGTTATATCAAATAAATACATATTTAATAATAATAGTGTGTGAATTTGATAAACACACACTCTATAATAGTCTATTAGAGATGCATAAAATGGATGGATATGTATATACAACACAGTATTCACTTTCATTCTAGGACATTACATAGTCCCAAAATATTCTACATCTGCAGTGTACATTTTCAATCTGAAACTGCAGGGAAGTGCATAGAACAGAACAATTTTCGAAACTAAAATTTGATCAGGACAATAGGTTCAGTACCCTGCCTTACAAAAAATGTAAAGGATCCTGAAATTACCAGTGTGGTTGCTACCTCTGTTTTATATCGCAACTGAAAAAATGTATTTCTAGCAGCATAGTACCCCTTAACACCAATCTGGACACTGGTTCAGTACTGACTCAAAAAGAGAAGAGAGAGTGTTATCTACTAAATTACCTGCACTTTCAACACTGTTGGATTGCCAGAAGTATGAATGTCTCCCATTCATGTGCCACTCACTGCTGTTTATTTTATAAGAACTGAGAAAATTACAACCCAAGGTTGTCTTGGTGCATTTGCAGATTATCATTTTTTACCAACTAATTACTCCATAAAATTAACTATTTCTATTAAAAGTCACTTGGACAAATATCAATTATACAAACTTATTAAAAATACTTTTCACCTGATTGTCTGATAGCCACATCGCAGTCAGCTGTTGCAGCTTTGCAAAGCTATAGGGCAAACTCTTCAGTCTGTGAAAGAAACATCACAATATACAAGACAAAAATTTAGTCTAAGTATGGCTGTCAAGACTAATGGTCTGTTCAGAAACAATGCTATATATATTGCCTCTAAAAAGCTTGCAAAACATTTCAAGAAAATATTGTTAGATAAATAGAAGGGTAATAATTTGAGGGGCAAACCATTTAATTTCCAGTAAATGCTACGGCTGTGTTGAGAAAGATAATTCCATTTTGTGGAGGAGTTCAATATTTTGAAATCTGGTATTGTTCTGATTAGCTACAACCACTCACCCCCACAAAATGTCTAAACTGTCGCTAACGCAAAGGTAGGCAGGTAGGCAAGCTGGCAGGAAACTAGCTGTGTTCCACTGGAATCCTCCTTCACTTCCAGAGGAACTTTGCCAAAATCGAATGATCTCTGTGAAATGTTTCAATTTCAATGGAATGGCAAATTCCAGCAAAGAAATGTTTTATCACAGTTTCACTGACCAGTCTAGTAAATGCAGAGATGCATTCAAAGTACTATACAGTATACTGTGACAGTACTCTGTATCCTGCCTTGTACTGTTCACACATATATGGCATGCAAATCTTTCCTGAAATACTGATTCAGATAGTCTTACAAATTTAACTCCAAAAGAATAAATGCTGATGACTATGAATGAGATGAACCTGTGCCACACAAGGGAAAAGAGATTCATTAAAACCACTTGGGCTTAACAACTACAACATATCTGCTGGATTCACATGCAACTGGAAGAGTACAATAGCAATAAAAATGTGAAATAGTGCAGTTCTGCTTCTTGAATCACTCCCACTGCAGTGACTAGAAAGGAATAAAGAAGCTTTTACAAAATGTAGATGCGTCCAAAAATATGCAGTATGACGATTAGTGTGACAAATAATAAAATATAAATTAAAGGTGTTATTTTAAGTTTAAGATGAGAAAGAATTCCAATAGAAAGATCAAAACATTTTTGGAAGGGTGGAATGTAAAGGATTATATTTTGTACAAAATGTCTTGGAGAGACAATGCATTCAGATTCCAATCTCTGCCATGCTTCTGCATTTTATGCCATAATTAACTAAATGAATGCAATTCACAAACCTATTGTCACTTAGATTGATGACTTTTAATTTCTGCATATCACCCATTTCTTCAGGGAGAAATTCAAGCTTGTTGGAATGCAGAAATAGCACTGTTACATTTTTCCAGTTTCCAATCTGAAAAAATAAATGATTATTCAGCTTTACAACTCTACCTACACTGATCACAATATTAGAATGAACACATCTAATATTACATTTTATTTTGTATGTACAATTTTATTTGCTTTTTTCTTAAATATGAAAGGGAATATACCATTATAATACAGTATTAACTATGAGCAATTATTCTTTCCTTTATTTTCCATCATGTTGTTTATGAACTAACAATTCAGACATTACTTTTGCAAAACCAAGGTTGTCTCAAAATAGTTCAATACTTGGATTGCAATTGCTTGAACTCCACTATATGTACATCAATGAATTTTTAAAGCATTTTCAGAAAATCCACTCAAAATCTGTCACTTTGGTATCTGAAGTGAATAGAACTAAGGTAACGATAAAATATAGTCTAATATCCAGGTAATATGTGGAATAATATTGGCTCTGAGCAAAAACATACCTCTGGTGGCAGCTGTGTTAAAAAATTATGATCTGAAGCAAAGGTCCTTATGTTAGTGAGTTGCCCAATAGATGAAGGCAAAGCTTCAATCTCATTAAAGCTACAATCCAGTTCTTCTACTGATATTAGCCTGAACAAAATTAAAGAAATTCAAAATATCAACCTGATATATACATAAAAGCTTACTTGCTTTAACAATACCTAATTCTTAAGACAATTAATTTTCATTATAATTAGAATAAGTTTATTTACAATTAAATTTATGGATGAAACTCAAACGCTTCAGAAACCTAAATAACCATTCAAAAATTCAGATACTTTTTGAACCTGATCTACACTGATGCTCTCTCCTTATGTATTCAGGCTAAAGTAGACTTTTTCCTCTTAACTACCTGTGGCCTGTTTTTCTATCTCTGCTACCCCAACACAGTCCTTAAATCTAAATGGATGATGACCTAGATACCTCTTTCCTAGGGCTCAGTATCTCCACTTAAATTTTTTACGCACTGCATCATACAGTGCTGTTTGAAGCACACCAGATAATGGAAACATTCAAAGTGGACATGCCAGAATCAGAAGAATGTTAAGCTGGGGAGGCAATGAAGGGATAAAGACTTCTTTAGTCCTAAAAAGTAGGAACATGGCATGTAGAGAGCAGTCGGTGTCAATGTGATGATGACCTCATTAAGCAAACATTTTTAAAAGGTGAAGAAACAGGGCTGAGGTGCAAACTTAACTTATGGTTTTACACGAGCTGGTTCACTTATGTCTCACAGTAAATAAACTGCAATTTGTACCTAGCACCTTAGCTTTGAATTTTGATGTCCAAACAAAATTTAACAAATTTAGTACAGCTAGGCAAAAATAATAGAATGAATGAATGCCTGTATGTTTTTACTATATCAACTCATTTTTTAAAAAATTCTCAATTCTCTACAGTATTTACTTTATGAACCAATGATTTTTACTATTATGTAACTTGTTTAACTCTGATAAAAATGGTGAATACCTAATGACAATAAAAGATTAGTGGGTTGGCCCAAATCTGATTTGTTGACTGTTTAATCGGGGAAGATATTCATGTCTCATTTTTAAAATGGAATGTATAAAATACCTATTTCAGTTTATTTGAAATGTTTACGGTATGTAACTCAAGCAGCCACAAATATGAAGCTGGGACCTTTTGTATACACTATGTTCCTCTACATTTTAATTTGACTGCATGTTTTACTAAACGCATAAGAAAAGCTATGTTTTAGTCACGGATATTTTAGTAAAAAATTCATGGACAGGTCACAAGCAGTAAACAAAAATTCACGGCCTCTGATCTGTCCATGACTATATACCCCTAACTAAAACTTGGGAAGGGGGGCGCGGGTGCTCGGGGGGGAGAAGAAGGGTGGTCCGAGGGTACGGCAGGTGCTGGGCGGGGGAAGGGTTGGCAGGGCTGGTAGGGGGCTTTGCACGCTGCTCCCACCACACGCGCCAGCTGTGCAGTTCCCATTGGCCAGAGACTGCAGCCAATGGGAACTGCGGGGGCGGGGCCTGTGGCCACAGTCAGCACAAAGCCTGCTGGCTCCTCTGCTGCCTGGGAGCTTCAGGGACACGCCAGTGGGAGCCAGGGAGTCCCCCACCCCAAGGTAAGCACCCCCTGCATCCTCCAACCCCAACCTCCTCCAACACACCCAAACTGCTGCTGCTGGCCATGGGGCTGCCCGGCTTGGTCAGCTCCTGATTCAGCACCGGCCACTCCAGAAGTCACGGAAAGTCACGGAATCCGTGACCTCCATGACAGACTCACAGCCTTACGCATAAGTATTATTTTATTCTCCCATACTTCCAGTTCATTTCTCATATATACTGATGCCTGCATTTCTGAATGCAGGATTCAGCTCCTTGAAAATACAAACAGTTACATACAGCCAACTAGCAGTTGGCTGTGAAGGCTACTGTTGAACCTCATTATCTCATGAAGAGAGATTAGTGCAACCAGTCATACCAAGCAAAGATATAGGTATCCCATTACCACAGAAAGCAGATGATTGTTAATGAAGAATTTGCAGAAAAACAAGGCAAAGTTTTATACAGGTGAAAGACTTACCCTCCTATGGAGTCTGGCAAATACATCAACTGGTTTTCATCAATTTTAAGTGTTGTTACTTTCTTTAGTGAACCTGTTGTAAAATGAAATCTAATCAAAAAAGAGTGTTCAAATAAGAAAAGAGTGTAATATCTTCAAATAAAGGAAGTTGCAGTTAAGAATAAATGTTACTGGCAAGTCATGTTGTTTTCCATATTACCTGAAAACTTCGGAAACATATATGCTATGTATCTCTTGAGGAAATACACACATTAGTTTATAGAGTTTTATTTTCAGCTTATCATATATGTCAGCCACACAGAAAAGATAAACCCCTCATCTCTAGTTAAAGTTAATACTTCGCCATTCATTTACAAATTTTTTTTCAAAATTTGTGATAAATCTGCAATCCCAGAATGTTACTCAATATTGCTGCATTATTATTTTATCCAATGTCTTGCATATTTATTAATAGAACAGTTTAAGATTACTGTTTTGATTTTGGGTCCATAGGCTATTCCAAGTTGTATTCCATGAAGTTTTGTCCAATAGCTACCTTAATTTTTTTTAAAAGCGCATAAATTAGAGGATAATACAAACCAATGGACTCTGGAAGTTGCTGAAGTGAATTACTGGATAACAGCAGGTCTTGTAGGCTTTCACAGCCTGAAACACCTTCTTCAACCATTTCAATGTTGTTTTTAGAAACATCCAAGTAGGTCAGCTGTTTCAAGCTGCCAATTAACTAAACGTGAGGGGGAAAAATGGGTTAATTCTGCAACTTCAATCAATGAACAAAGCCATTATCTCTTACAGTCTACTGATTCTAAAGCCGCGTTTCTCAAACTGGGATCAAGACCCAAAAGGGGGTCACAAGACTATTATAGCAGGGGTCACGAGAGAGGTGGGTGCTGGCCGGGTGCTCAGCTCTGAAGGCAGCACTGCCACCACCAGCAGTGCAGAAGTAAGGGTGGCATGGTATGGAGGGGGGTTGTCACAGCCTGCACTATTTTTCAAAGGAGGTCCCAGCAAAAAAGTTTGAGAACTCCTGCTATAAAGTATCATGCTGCAAGAGAAGATACAACTAAGTATTATTAGCATCATGGTGTAATTTGATATTAAATAGCCAAACTAGATCATGCTACTACATTTATTTTTATAATATATAAATATGAGAATGTGGAGTATAGTTGTATGCATGCCTGCACAGTTTAAATGTAAACAATCCACTTATTGGGGTTTCTTTTTAAGATTAATTCGTTTTACAATTCAGTCTCTGGACCAGGAACACTCCTTAATTTAGCATAAGCAGAGACTGTACCTAATGTAACATGGAAGTGTCATAATTTATCATAGGTGAAGCAGCATTATTGCTCTTCAGGCGCTCAACTTTCTCCCTGATGCGTACAGTTTTTGTAGAGTTGAACCCTACCTTCCCCTAAAAAGCAACTCCAATGGCAATCATTAACTGGACTAGATTGAGGGATTAAACAAGCAAAAACCTAAGCTCTTTATATTTTTACTTTAACTTTCTTATTTTTCTACATGGCTCAAGCATACACAAATGTTTATGAACACTAAACCAGCTAAAACACCATGTGTCACTTATGGACAGTTTTACCAAACTTAGGCTGTACAGTATAGCAGAAAGGCTTTAAAAAAATCTTATCCAAGGAATAATTAATTGAAATGGGAAAAAAAAGACTAAAGATGGCTATAGATCAGTTCCCAGAAAAGTGCTGTAGACACCAGTAGACTGACTACAAGCCTCAAATGTCAGAAGAGCACTACGACTTTGTAAGTCTGAAAGCAAAATACATATTGACCATACTTTGAAGTACAAGTTATAAAAAAAAAATCAGCAGTGAAGTTCCAAAATAATCAATTTGCTGTAATTGTAAGAACATAAGAACAGCCGTACTGTGTCAGACCAAAATTCCATCTAGTCCAGCATCCTGTCTTCCAACAGTGGCCAATGCCAGGTGCTCCAGAGGGAATGAACAGAACAGGTAATCATCAAGTGATCCATCCCCTGTCTCCAATTCCCAGCTTCTGGCAAACAGAGGCTAGGGACACCACCCTGCCCATCCAGGTTAATAGCCATTGATGCACCTATCCTCCCTGAACTTATCTAGTTCTTTTTTGAACCCTGTTATAGTCTTGGCCTTCACAACATCCTCTGGCAAAGAGTTCCACAGGTTGACTGTGTGTAGCGTGAAGAAATACTTCCTTTCGTTTGTTTTAAACCTGCTGCCTATCAATTTTATTTGGTGACCCCTAGTATATACTATTTATTTTAAGGCTCATTAGAACAGGAATAAAATGTCAGTGTGGGCCATACATAACTGTAACTGAGATCCAGAATATAGAGCCTGACCCTAAATCTATTACAATCAATGGGAACATTTGCACTGGCTTCAATTGGCTTTTGGGTCAGATCCATAGTAAAATTCTTAAGTACACCCAATGGAGATACTCAAAAGCGATGAATAATAATTGGCCATATTCTATATCTACAGTAATCATTAGAATTTACCAAAATATATCTTCTGGATTGCAGTTTGCTCTCTAAAGTACAATTTCTTCCCAGGGGGGAAAAAAAAGTAGATATCCCTATATTAAAACTAGGATTTGGATCTAAATCTTTACAGAATTGAGGCATAGGTAAGAATCTAAAATGACAGTACAATTACTTTCACTGAAAGGAACTGTTTATACGTATCCCACAAGAGATGAGCAACAGCATTCAAAAGGGTTACTTAAGCAAAAGCACTTAATCTCCTGGCTTTGTGGTACTGTTAAATATTCTTAATTTAAGAAGTTAATTGACAAGACAAGTACTACTACACAGTTAAAATACAATGCATTTAAAACATCAAAAAGACATACCCCGGGGAGAAGAGTTAGTCTATTACCATCCATCCAAAATTCCTTTAACCCACTCAGTTGTTCAAGTACTTCAGGCTGTTAAAAAAAAATTTTTTAAATCAGATACAAAAGAACAGTTTAAATGCAGCAGTGAAACAGTCAATTCAGCCATTTGAATAGTCTCATTTAATAAGATTTTTTAATCCAAGTTTTAAATTTATACTTGATTTGTGTGGAGCCACAGAACACAACACAGATAACGAATTTACAAAATGTAAGTCTCTGACAAGTGTAAAAATTTGGCTAAAATTTTTAAAACAATCTTTACAAAAAACTTAGTTTGTTTTCCTTTCACAACACACATTAAATAAATCTTACATGTACCTATCGCCTTTCATACTGAGAGATCTAAAAACATTCTATTAATTTTACACCTCAGCATGGCTATTTATTCCGCCAGTTGAGGTCTATTAGATGCTAGACCAGGCGAACTTAAAAGCTGTAGCTTAAAACCTGTAACACTATAGTAGCAAATCAAAAGGTGTATATGGCATAAATGAACCATTATATCAGCGAAGAAAATATTTTAACAATGAGATCCTATTATAACTTTCCTCCTTAATTTGTGATAGGCCTCAAAGGAGGACATATAGAAGACAAAGGAATGTAGAATTTGTTTTCCCATTTAAATACAAATGTTTTCTCAAACCCATGGAAAGAGGCAATACCACTTGACAAAACACACATATGTATGCTTCACTGGAAATATTTATACTGTGTTCCTGAAAAAACAGAGAGAGTATATGATGGAGGTATTGGCTCCAATTGTTAAGTCTGAGTTGAGTTTTGCACTTAAAACGTGGATTCAATCACTTTATTATGTATGAAGAATACAGCAACCTCTTCCCAAAATTACGATTCTTACTACAAGAACAGAATTAATTTTCTGAGAATTCCCAAGCAAGTCTTAATTAGTTCATGAGTGAAGATTTAAAGTGGATTCCTTAAGAAATTTAACATTCATTGCCAAAAGATCTTCATAGAATAATGCAAACTCTTTAAACTTTTTAAGTAGGAAGGAAAACAGGCATACAGGGATGAAGTGACTCATCCAAAGTTACAAAGCAGCCCAGTGCCAGAGCTAGGAACAGAAACCAAGTAATCTGATCCTCAGTATACTTTCTTAGAACACAGGCTAGTAGTGCATAGGGAAGTGCCTGGTACAACAGCACTCCTCAAACTGTCCCCCCACACAGACTTACTAGTGATCCACAGAGAGTTGGCCGATCACACGGTGTTGGCTCTTCATCATGTTTCCAATTGCTAAATTCCATTATAAGACAGCTAAAAATACATTGAATACTTTCCTAATATTACTTTTCTGTATCAGCAGTTGCTGTAGTTGCTACAGAGACATTAAGGTATTGTAACTGGGAGAGGAAGTGCTTGTCTGCAGCATTGTGAATGGGAGAGGAGGCAGTCTTCCCTATGACAAGGTCTGAGAACCCCAAGCCAACACTATTGTGGGCATTACCCAAAACAGCAAGTAAATAATAATTTCTCTTGAGCCCAAATAATTTACACTCACTATCTATCAATAGAAGGTTCCTCTTTACAGTTTATATTTGCCTGCCATACTGAAGCAAATGAAGACTGGGACCATTTAAATATTTTGTCACCAAATAAAAGAATTCCTATGCCTGCATATTAAAATGCATCTTCTACCAAATGTCACAGTCCTATCACATCATTAGGGTTTTTTAAAAGGAAAAGGGAAAAATAAATATTTTGCCAGAATTTTTACAATAGATTCCATAAAGCAGAAAGAAGTGTATGCAACATTTGTTTAGTAACATAGCTTGTAGGCGGATTTTTACATTTTGATGTTGATTAAAAATAGATTTAAGGATAAAGGTTTAGGAAAAGATTCTAAGCTCTGCTACTTAACTAAAACTCACCACTTCTGTGAATTCATTACTTCCTAAGTCCAGTCTCTCTAGCTGAGTCAGTCTGTTCATGGTTCTGCACATGGAAGGAATTAATAAGGAATTAGATTTAAAAAAATACCAGTTACATCCAATCTTCCTGTATTCATACTAATACATCTTTTTAATCAGCATTAAATAGTGATGCAGTTTTGTAAATAGACTGCTACGTAGTCAGGGTAAGATTTTCATACATTGTTCAATTGAATAACTATACATTAATGATCCCGTTGACTAAATCACACAAAAGAAGTCAGAGCTTTAAGTAATCTAGTGTCAGCTCACTTAATTTTTGTAAATTAAATTATGACCAATCATTCCAAGTCATTCAGTAAAGCTACTCTCCACCCACTTACACTTCCTTCCATCTCTCCCAACTCATTGCAATCACTTCAGAGTTCTCTCTTGTTACATCATCTTTGGTTGGCCCAGGTCATCTGGACTCAGGCTCAGCACTAAAAATTTCTGTGTAGATGTTTGGGCTTGGGCTGGAGCCCAAGAGCTGAGACCCTCACCTCTGAGCTGGAATGTCTATACAGCAATTTTACAACCCTGCAGCCCAAGCTCTGCAAGCTCGAGTCAGCTGACCCAAGGTCAGATGAGAGTGTTTTATTGCTGTGTAGATGTACCATCTATGGCCAGAACGCTCGTTTTCTATCTACGTTCCCTCATCAATGTGAGCGTTGCATAATGGAGCAGTCATATTATACAAAACACAACCAAAATTTCAATTTAGTCAAAAATAAAGAATTTAACAGACAGTTTTAATTAAGCCTTAGACCCCAGTACTGCAAACACTTAGGCCCATGGATAACTTTACTGATGCTAGCAATATCATTTACTTCAGTGGGACGACACCCAGCTTTAGTTACGTGCTTATGTTTGCAGGAATTGGCCCTACATAGTGCTAAAGTAACCCTCCCTAAAAATCATTTGTTCCCCCGAACCCCCCTTTTTTTTTTAGGAAGTGGTCACTGCATTGTTTTCAATAACAGTTACACTTACAATCAGAAGTACACTTAAAAAGCCAATGAAAACATTTCCAAACTGGCTTCTTAGTTTCTGCATATATAATTTGTCTTTACTTTCAGCTATCAAATAAACCGTCTATGCAATGTTCAGTACTCTTGCTTTCCTTTCAAATAGAAGACCTATTTTTAACATGCATTACAATAGTTCCAATTCTTCAATCTCTAAATATTGGATCAGTTTAAAGCTACATAATGTATTTGGCACAAACTAAGGTTAATTTAGTTGCTTGACATTACTCACTCACTTTGATTAACAGCTTTAATAAGTGCTTTTTGCTTCAGTGTTAAATATTTTACTCAAACCTAATTCAGTAGGAGTACTAACTGTATGTTAATATGTTTGTCCAATGACATCTATGATTAAAAATAAAAATCAACAAGTATCAATAAGTGTGAAGAAACTAAAGGAAAAAAATACAGAAAAATCAACAGGAAAACAAGCAAGAAAATTGTTTAGGCTCTATAGCAAAATATTTATTCAGGCTGGTGTACCTCATTAGCACCAATAAAGCATTTTCCCCCTTTTGCATCTACTTTCCAAATGTCTTTTTTCCTTTGCTATTATTTAGTTCTATATTGATTTTTTTCATCCAAACTCATTCTTCACAGTTATAAAGCACCTTTATTTATAAACATATATATGGACTTTTAAAAGTATTTTAATTTAGATGTTTGTTACAGTCCCTGCCTTCGCTTCATAATTTAAGGTGGGCCATGCATTAATCTGCTAATTATATCACCTGCAAAGTAGACACAGGGTGCTGAGAGTTTTAGCAGCTATGCTGGGCTTCCTCCTTAGCCATATCATATATTGATAGTGCTACTCTCTAATGCCCCAGATCAGCAAGGTACTTTTGCATGATGTTATCTTTAAACACACAAATAAAACCAATAGCTTTAAGTACCTTGCTGAATTGATCCTAGAAGATGTGGAAGAGTTATGGCAGCAGCTGTGTTGCTAGGAAGATTATGGTGGTGCTAGTCAAGACTGCATAGCTAAAGCTGAATTTATTTTTGTGCATACAGAATGAAATCCTGGCCCCACTAAAGTCGCTAGCAAAATGCCCATTGACATCAGTGGAGCCAAGATTTCACCCAGGAAGCATTACAACATTCCTGTCAACATTTCTATCCAGAAGAGAACTACACTTAAGTTACTGATATATTCTCTTAAACTTAACTCCATCTACATGTAGGTTTTCGTCTGGGAATTACCGATATATTTGCATTTCAACTGTAACTATATGTCAAACGTCCCTCACTTTGAGGGATGTCAGTTTACATATACCAGAAATAAGAAATCATGAAGCTAAAGGTAAACAAAATTTTTTACGTCAAATGAATTAATATCACAGCATTTGAAGTTCCCTTTCTAAATAATGTTTTCAATACCACCTTTTTTGGGCCATTGTCACATGCTGACAGGTGAGCCCTTCACCATACAGGGCAGGGGTGGCGAACCTGTGGCTTGCGAGCTGCATGTGGCTCATTTACAGTTAAAGTGCAGCTCGCAAAGGCCCCCTTCCCCCAATTTTCTGCCTACTAGACTGCGGGGGAGGGGGTGAATAGCCTCAGGCCTTCTGCCCTGCAGTGGGATGGTGGGACTACAGACTACTGCGAGAGACAACTGGTGCCTGTTGAGTGTGTGTGTGTGTGTGGGTGGGTGGGTGGGTGGGTGGAAGGGGGGGCACAATTTAAAGGTTCAGTCATTCCCCTCAACAGCTTGAGTCACACATCCCCAGACACACCTCCCCTCTTACCCACAGCAGCCCCTCCCTGCAGCTCCCAGGTGTTAGCTCTGTGAGGAGAGGCTGCAGCTCTCCCGGCAGCTTCCAGCTGTTTGCTGCTGCCTCTCCTCACAGCCTCAGCTCCAGCAGCTGTTGTGCAGGGAGGGGGCCTGGCTGCATCATGTGACAAACTGGAGTCCGCAAATCCTGGCAAAAATCTGGGGGAGGGGGTGACACATGACCACACCCCCGGAACCCTGGCAGGCACACCCTGCACAGCTGAAGCCCCGAGCCCTGGTAGGTGTGCTCTGACTCTCGAATTTCTGAAGATTGTCATATGTGGCTTGGAGGGTTGTAAAGTATGGCCACCCCTGGTGTAGAGTACCTAGACACAATGTGCAAAATAAGTCAATCAATTCTGTCCAAGAAAGGATTTCAGCTGTATGCCATTACTTGCATATATCTCAAATGAAAACAGTCTTAAGTTAAGAAGGATCACCATGTGGATTAGATGGAAAATTAAATTACTCAGGGCCTTGCCAGACCACAGAAGTAACAACACTGTCAGATTCCTGGGTTAGTTTGTCTCATGCTAGAATAAGGAGAGCAACCCACAATCAGTGCCTGAAATTAAGAGGTGAAAGAAGGGACCAGAAGTGATACACAATCTAAAAAATAAAGCATGCAGTTGAATTTTATTATTAAGACAACCCCAGATTAAAATTTTAACAAGCATTTTACAGCTGTGGAAACGTGACTGGGGGATACTCACACTAGCTATGTTAAACAATTTGGTGAAGTGTTTTGGAATACATCTTGCATAACAGATTTCACAGAACATAGGTATGTACTGTGTTGTATTTTATCAATAATAAGTGTATTCATGATCAAAGTTGTTCAAAAACAATCACATTCACCCAGTCACTCTGAACAATAAGCATCTACTAATCCCACATACATTGATTTTAATATTAGAATTTGAATAATATCCACAAAAGTTTTCAACAGTAAAGTCGAAAAGACTTAGTGCCACTAAAATAAATTTATGCATACACACAGAGAGTGCAGCAATGGTACACTAAAATTTGTCAAGATTTCTGGAGAGGGAAATTGATGGGATTAGAATTTAAAATATTTTCAGCTGGAATCATAACATTCACAGAGCTGGATTAAGACACAATTCTTGGGATGCAGTCCCAGTGACTGGGGGAAAGAGGAGAAAATTAACACAGTACCGAATCAGTAAAAACTCAAGTATCTGAGGCAGAAGATCAAGGAGTCCACTGGGTTAGAGAAGAGAGAGCAAGAGCTAATTTGGAAAGCCAGGACAAGGAAGAGACTGAAAATGAGGAGGAGGAAGAGTTTCTGCAAGAGGGCTGATTCACCAAAACTTCATGATCAAACCCAAAGGAATCTTGGGTCAATTAAGGCTCAATCCACTTTTTAGTAGTCATTAAGAGTTTACTGAAACTGAAAAGCAAGCAGGCATGTACCTTAAATATTCCATCTGTACTTACTTTGGCAACATTTTTAACTGGTTTTCTCTCAGTTCCAATATCTGGAGTTTAGTTAACCTGTAATATAAACACATGATAGAATGATTGACCATTAAAAGGTAAAACATTTCTATTTTCTGACGAAACCCAAACTTTGTGATAGAAACAGAAATTGTATTGAAAGTTATTTTTAGTTGTACAAAAAGTCATTTAAAGACCAGGAATATTTTTCACTTAAGACTGCAAAGATAGTCTGTACAAAAAGTCACACTGTTGTAATCTCACCTTTTCATTAGATTTTTTTAAAACTGGATCCCTCTTCTGATTTGCACTTGCTTGAACACAATTGTTCTCCTCTACCCACAGATTTTTTATACATTTCAAACAATTTTTAGTTTATATAAATTCTCCTGAGATGTCAAAACAAAAGGTTGTTTGAGGGGAAAGGGCAGGATTAAGGAAAACAAATTAAAACACAATTTCTGCTATAGGGACTATGTTAGACCATATTGTACATTCTATACCTATACATAAAGCTGTGTTAAAACAATACCTCTGGTCTCTATTTCCACAAGTATCAATCATAGAAATGTAGGGCTGGAAGGGACTTCAAGAAATCATCAAGTCCAGCCCCCTGTGCAGAGGCATGATCAAGTACACCTAAACCATCCCTGACAGGTGTCTGTCCAACCTGTTCTTAAAAACCTTCAGATGGGGATTTCACAACCTCCCTTGGAAGCCTATTGCAATGTTTTACTATCCTTACAGTTAGAAATTTTCCTAATATCTTACCTAAATCTCCCTTGCTGCAGATTATGGCCATTATGTCTTCTCCTACTTTCAGTGGACATGAAGAACAACTGATTACAGTTCTCTTTATAACAGACCTTAGCATACTTAAAGACATGTCCCCTCTCAGTCTTCTTTTCTCAAAACTAATCATGTCCAGTTTTTTTAACCTTTCCTCATAGGTCAGGTTTTCTAAAACTTTTATCATTTTTGTTGCTCTGCTCTGGACTCTCTCCAGCTCTTCCCTAAAGCGTGCCACCAAGAATTGGACAAAGTACTCCAGATGAGTGCTCACCAGTGCTGAGTAGAGCATACTGTTAATATACCAAAATATTAGTCTTTTTCACAACTGCATCACAATGCTGATTCATTCAATGTGTGACCCCTGCGGCCCTCAGATCCTTTTCAGCAGTACTACCACCTAGTCAGCTACTCCCCATTTTGTAGTTGTGCACTTCATTTTTCCTTCCTAAGTGAAGTACTTTACATTGTCTTTACTGAATTTCATCTTGTTGAATTCAGACCAATTCTCAAAATTTGGTATGGTCATTTTGAATTCTAATTCTGTGTCCAAAGTGCTTTCAAAATCGCTCCCCTTTCCCAAAGCTTGGTGTCATCCCCAGATTTTATAAGCATACTCTCCATTCCATTATCCAAATCATTAATGAAAATATTGAATGGTATTGTAACCAGGATTCACCCCTGAATCGTATCGGAACCAGGACTGACCCCTGCAGCACTCCACTAAATACGCCTTCCCAGTTTGACAGTGAACCATTACCAACTACTTTGAGTATGGTTTTTCAACCAGTTGTGTACTTTATAGTAATTTCATTTAGATCACATTTTCCAAGTTTCCTTATGAGAATGTCACATGGGATTGTCACTAAATCAAGATTCATCAGGTCTACTGTGTCAGCCATCTGATCAAGTGGCCACTGGATTCACCTTGGACTTCCCTTCCCAAGTTTCCTTTCTAGTCAGCTCATTAATCCATTTTTAAGTTTTCTATTTGGAAACTGCCTGACATTTCTTACAGTAAAGCCTTGATGCAAGATAAATAACCTCTCAGTCTCTGAACTCAGCTGCTTGGCCAAGATAAATTTAATGGGGTCTTGACATCCAAGTAATGTAGCACACCCTCTGGAATTGACACGGCTTCTACATTTCATTTTTATATGAAATGTAGAAACTGCCTTACGTATAAATTCAGGCAGGGTCATGAGGACAAGAGTTCTGCGTATTACCTGCTGGCAGTCCTTCTACATTACAGAATAGGACATTAAAGTTCCCTGACTGTAGCAGAAGTAATGGCAAAAAAATTAAAGGCCATGATATGCAGCAAATAGACTTAAGGGGATCAACAGAAGGTGCTATGAGAATATGGAGAATAAATTTAAGTTTCACTGAATATTAGCAACCAAATTTAAGGGAGAACTGGAATGCCTATTAACAGTATAATTTTTTCTCCAAAGCTTTCTCACACTTTTGGTCACATCTGGGTGATGTGCACAGAAAAGTGAACCACCACACCTTATAAAACTAATAGCTACGTTGTGTCTTTATGGAACTGGTATTCAACTCCAATTCTGCCCAGCTTGCTGGAACGGGAGGATATCCAGAACTGCAGATTGAGAAGGAACTATTTTTTGCTCTCCTGTATCAGAAAGGGAAACAAGCGTTCTTTAGTCTCATATAGGACAACAAAGTATATTGTTTTCAGATGACTATTCTAGCAGACATGACCTTATCTGGCAGCACCTCCTCCCTTTTTATTAAAGGTTTGACTCCATCATACCCAGATCACTTGTGCTAGTGAATTAGGATTTCTAAGAAAATTGACAGGTTCCAGAGTAGCAGCTGTGTTAGTCTGTATCTGCTGTAGCTCATGAAAGCTTATGCTCAAATAAATTTGTTAGTCTCTAAGGTGCCACAAGCACTCCTTTTCTTTTTAAGAAAATTGAGTTTGCCTGAGCAGATCCTTTGTGACAAGCAGAATGATGGGTATTTCACCAGGCATATCTATTAGATCTTGGTACCATGGCATCTTTAGCCAATCTATGGCTACAAAATTAAACCTCACGGAAACCTTCTGCAAGATTCTGTCTATCATGGCCATTAGAACATTTGTTTTGCTTGCCCAAGGCTTCTTGAACCTGCTGAATGATCTCTTTGCCTTCCTGCTAGACTTGAAGGCCCTTTGGTCCACTTCACGCTCACCTCAGTAACTGCAAATCTCCTAGAATAACACTGTTTTCAGAGTGGTAGCCGTGGTAGCCTGTATCAGCAAAAAAACCAAGGAGTACTTGTGGCACCTTAGAGACTAACAAATTTAGGTTCCTGTTTTAGTGTTTTTGGTGTGTGGTTGCTGGTGAGTACTGGCTTTAGGTTGGGGGGCTGTCTGGAAGCAAGGACTGGCCAGTCTCCCAAGATCTGAGAGAGTGAAGGATCGTCCTTCAGGATAGGTTGTAGATCCTTGATGATGCGCTGGAGAGGTTTTAGTTGGGGGCTGAAGGTGACGGCTAGTGGCATTCTTTGTTGGGCCTGTCCTGGAGTAGGTGACTTCTGGGTATTCTTCTCGCTCTGTCAATCTGTTTCTTCACTTCAGCAGGTGGGTATTATAGTTTTAAGGCAGCTTGATAGAGTTCTTGTAGGTGTTTGTCTCTGTCTGAGGGATTGGAGAAAACTAACCCAGAAACCTATCCTTGCAACAAAGCCCATTGCCAACTCTGTCCCCATATCTATTCAAGGGACACCATGATAGGACCTAATCCCATCAGCGACACCATCAGAGGCTTGTTCACCTGAACATCTACCGATGTGATATATGCCATCATGTGCCAGTAATGCCCCTCTGCCATGTACATTGGCCAAACCGGACAATCTCTATGCAAAAGAATAAATGGACAAATCAGATGTCAAGAATTATAACATTCAAAAACTAGTCGGAGAACACTTCAACCTCTCTAGTCACTCAATTACAGACCTAAAAGTCGCAATACTCCAACAAAAAACCTTCAAAAACAGACTCCAATGAGAAACTGCAGAATTGGAATTAATTTGCAAACTGGACACCATTAAATTAGGCTTGAATAAAAACCGGGAGTGAATGGGTCATTACTCAAAGTAAAAACTGTTTCCCCATGCTAATTTTTTCCCTACTGTTACTCACACCTTCTTGTCAACTGTTTGAAATGAGCCATCCTGATTATCACTACAAAAGTTTTTTTTCTCCTGCTGATAATAGCCCACCTTAATTGATTAGTCTCATTACAGTTGGTATGGCAAAACCCTTTTTTTCATGTTTGTGTTCTCTCTCTCATATTATTATATATATAATTATATATATATTATAATATAATCTTCCTACTGTATTTTCCACTGCATGCATCTGATGAAGTGGGTTTTAGCCCAGGAAAGCTTATGCCCAAATAAATGTGTTAGTCTCTAAGGTGCCAAAAGTACTCCTCTTTTTTTTTTTTTTTTTTTACGAGTATCACTGGAAATGATCTCCAATTCTTCTGACCTCATCTGCATCTAACGCTGCCAGACCACTTCTTCCCGCTGTATGAATCACTAACAGAACAGAGACGTTGTTTCTGTTGCCTTCCTTAGACTTATTGCATTTTCTCCTATGTTCAAGTTATCTCCTCAGCTGGTTCCACCTACTGAGACAAACACATCAGAACTCTGGGAGATACAAAACCTCTTATATGTACGGGAAGGATGAGGTGATCAAAAGAAAGTTTTACTTCATCTGCTGGCCTTCAGGAACTACATCCAAATATCTTGACTGGTATACGGGAATCGAACAGAGATGGTTATTTAAAATGGAAACCCTTAGACAACCTTAACTATAGATGTCCCTATGTATTCCACCTATATTAAGTATGTAACGTCTATGCAGATCATAGCACACTACATATATTTTACATGTTATTTTACCACAAAAAGGCAACAGAAAAAACCTCCTTGCACTGTTGGGAAATGGAAATCTCTCCTTGCAGCAGAAAATATGGTATGTATTATGAGACACTAATCCAAAATGCATAAAATCAAAAAGGAAAGCAACATGACACGTGTCTCAAAAGTGAGTTGTGTAATACTCCTGCAACATCTGGGGTTCAAACTTTTAACAAAAAACACACACTTCATTCAGTCATACCAAAATTCAGTTTTTTAGTATCCATTTTAATATTTTAGATAAACTTGGGGCTTCATTAAAAAAAATGTTTATAGATCAACTAACAAAGCTAAAGTAATTTTATTTCATTTTAAACAATGGGCCAAATTCATACCTGGAGTAACTGTTTATTTCAATTGAATATTCCAGGAATTATTTTGTCCACTGTTATCTAAGCAGCCTGTACACATTACAGCTCAACTTTTAAACACAAAAATTTAAAATATTTAATACCACGTATGAGCACCACAGTCAGCAGAAAATTAGTTCAGTAACTCCATTAAATCTGATTTCCTGTCTGTTTTGGTTTAAGATCCTGCATCAATACAGCTCAACATCAAATATATAGTTTCACTTTCCAAGAAGATATGCTTACAAAGTCACATTACAACCACCCCTTTTACTTCCAAATAGAATTATATATATTTCAGACATTTTATTTTTTCAGCATGGTCACAAGTTCTTTAATTCAGAAAAACATTTTAAATCATAAATACTATTAAAAGCAGGAGGCTAAAATAATCAGCATTCTGCTCTGTAGCAACCTCTGAATCTTGCAAAATTATTTTTGTAAAATTGAAGAGAACATTAAAAGATTAATGCCTCAAAATCTTAACACTGCATTGTTAGTTTATGTAAAAGTACAAAATTTATGGAAAATTAAGATCTTTTTAAAAGACAAGGTGGGTGAGGTAATCTCTTTTACTGAACCAACTTTTTGAAATATGGACTGTACAACGCTGGCAAGGTAAGATTAAAAATGAGTTCACAGCACTGCCATATTAATTTATTTACAAAAGTTATGGAAGGTTGTCTACAGCTAGCTAGTGCTGAGTTATAAAATGATTCTGAGCATCAAAGATCACATGTGCCAGAGGCTGAGGCTGAACTCCTTGGTAACAGGTCTATCAACAAGAAACTTAAACCTGAGCAGCAGCAGCGGCTGTTGCTTTACCAGCTCCATTTCTATACACTTCAGAGTGCTTATCAGTGACTAGAAGCAGCAGTAGAAAAAGTAATGGTTTTCCCAAATGTCTTCTTTTCATGAAAAAAGTGAAAATAGAAGACACAATGGAGTAAAGTAGAAATGAATGTGGCTTTATTCTGCCCCTTTCATTCTTAAAATATTCCAATGTGCTCTACAAAACAATGAATCAGAAGCTGGGAATGTGATGTCTATGTAGGCATATGCCATAACCATTATTTGACAAGATATACAGTTTTGGACACTAGAACCTATTTTATTTAAAAGTGCTGATCTAAACACCAGGATTATCATTGTACTCTTTTTGAATAGAGCTATGGGCTATAACTTCCAATGGGACAAAAACAACAGTATAATATCTCACCCAAAGGCTATCACACCTATAATGCTGCACAGCTATGTTAGTATTAGATAAGAATCCAAATGCAGATATTAGCCTTGCTTAAAGGCACAGCCTACAGATTTGTATATTTAGACATGAATGAACCAATTTTCAGAAGTGCTGAGCACCTGCCACTGAAATGGAATTTTGTATATACTGCAATGGAGGCTAACTCCAGAATCCTGGCCAATATTCATCCTTACAGTAAAACAGAGTCTTATGTCTCTGACTCTATATGTTAATGAATACTGAATACAGAATGACAGCTGCATACTATTGGATCAGTAGGAATTGAGACTAGTTCTGTAAGGTTTCAAATTTGGATTGTAATAAACGAAGTCAGTACTAATTACTAAAATGTCACATAGGGCAATTTCATTAAGGAGTAATTTAACCTAATTGTAACAGAGTTGTGGAGGACGTGCAAGTGTTCTAATTGTTATCCAGCATCTACTATGTAGCTGAACTAGAGTCACAGGGGAGCCACCACGAAGCAAACTATATTTTATATATATGTATTTATTTTAAAGAAAAAAAATATGAGTGAAGACCAAAGCCAAGCACAGTGAGAAATACTACTTTGACATCTGATTTGTATGACTGAGGAAAATGTGGAGAGTAGTGTGAATATTAACAATTTATTCTACTACACCAACCTCTAAATTTGTAATGTGTTTACCAGATGCCAAGTATTGCTCAGCCTGAACTTTATTATTATGGACTGTATTCACAAAGGCAGGGCCTCACTTATCAAAGTGAAATCTGGAAAGAAATCTGGAAAGAAGAATTCAGAAAGTTTTCTTTATTTTACACATTAATTTTTTTCCATAGGCTTTGGAGGAAGCAAAGCAGTTTCAAAACACTTCTTACACATATGTATATATTAAATACAATCCTTAGATACAAATTAGAATTAATGTATATAATTATCCAAAGTAAAAAGTGAATCGAAGAGACCACAGTTTTTTGCACCTTACCAATTTCACCACCTGCTTTTATCTAAACAAAATAGGTACTGAGAGTACCTACTTCCTATAATTTCCACTATTCAGAGGAGAAAATTAGGACTTCACGAAAGGTTTCTTCAAGCATCCTGGATTTGCCTTAAACAATGATTTAAGTTAGAAGCATACACAAAATGTATTTAAGTGTAGGGTCCATCAAAATTAGACATTTGGGTCAAGAAATGAAAGTCATTCCTTTGTAATCATACAAGACTTCTATTTCAATATCCAATGTTGTTGTAGCTGTGTAAGGCCCAGGATATCAGAGAGACAAGGTGGGCGAAGTAATATCCTGGTCTATTTCAATAGTTGATAAAATAACTGCAAAGTGGCTGATGACCGTTTTCTTTTGGTTGAAAAAACAGGATCTACATAGAATAAAATATAGCTGAGCAGGGAATCCACTGAGTAGCTATAGAAGGCTACCTGTACATACCCTACACGTCAGGAAAAGGTAGGTCTCTGCACTGCTGCCACATGAGATGGAGTAGAAGGCCACTTTGGAGGTGGGCTAAAGGTGCAGATCTGTGTTTATGAACAGGTTGAAATAGCATCCACAGTCTAAGCAGGAGGAAGATGTTTAGCAGATCAGTACCTTGATTCTGGTTTTGGGGGGTGGAGGAAGTTGGCTTTCACCTCCTCAACCATTCAGCACTCCACCTATATAGGGCTTTATGTGGTGGAGTATAGTACATCCTTAATGTCTATCTCTGCCTTTAAATAAATTTATATTATGATTAAATGAAACATTTCCTTAGAGAAGATCTGAACTAATTAAAGAAATACAGAATTCTTTAGGAGATTTTAATGTGCAATTCAGATCTGAATAACTATCCTATTTAGCTTCACTGTCATAATGCCCTATTCCTGTGAAGTGCTAGGCTCCTTCAACACTCTTTAACCTCAGGTAGGTTTTTGGCAGTGAAGCTAAAAAGGACAGCCATTCAAATCAGAACTAGACAGTGAAACCTGTTGGAGTGTTAATCTATATCAATTTAACTTAATTTAATAAGAGTTGAGTGTGTTTAGCACCTAGTACCTCACTAGATCAGACTGTTATGATTTGTCCCAAGCTTCTGATTTTTGTAGACTGCTACCAATGAAATTATTACAGTCAAATGCTAGTATCAGAATGGCTGGTCTTTTAAGGGGAGCTGAGCTCAATTGCATCCCATCAGCCGGGCCCAATCAGACTGATCAGCTGCCCCTCACCTGAGGCTGTAAGGCTAGGGATCACATGATAGCTTGAAGATCAAATGGTTCTCATAAAAGTGAGCAAGTAGCTTAGCTGAGGATGGGAGCTGCAGGAGGTAGGGAGACAAGAGGTCCTGGGGCAGAGGAAAGAACACAGTTTATACATGATTCTCAGACAGATAGCCTGCAGAGTGTAATCCTGCAGGCAAGCAGGCTAGGAAGGAGATGGGATCAGAAAGGTTTGCCTTGACTTGACTCCCAGGCAGATAGTCTGCAGAATGTAATCCTGAGGGGAGTAGATAGGCCCCTGCAGAAGACTCCAGGTCAGGGGGAAAGGACACAATTGATGTTTTGAACTTTTCCTTAACAAGTTTATTTTGAAAAAATTAAATCAAGTCTTGATGAAAAGGACAGAAATCCTGTGGCTGGAAGAGTGCTCTTTGGTGCACCAGCTAGTGAGATAGCCAACTGGTTTACATTTAGGCTCTGTCTGACATTGCTTACTCCAGATAAATTAGGCAGACATCACATGACATTTATACTTTGTTTTCACATTCAGACTAATAGGTAACTAAAGCTCAGCTGTGCTCAGAAAACTTGTAAAAAAGCACACTAATCTGCTACAAAAATATAATAGTTTAAATGTGTATCAAAGTGAGCCTCAAACAGATGCCAAAAATCTGCAGAATGCACAACCAAAAACAAAAATATTTTTAAAGCACGTTTTGTGGGGTTTATTTTAGTTCTAATTTATTCTCTCTCATTTCTAATATTTTCAAATATGTAACAAGTACAGATGAAAAAATTTACTTGTCTTGCAATTTCTAATTTCGCTCCATAATTCTATTCATACACAAGACTAATTAACTAAGTAACTGAACAAGCACATTACTAAACAGGAAATCTTACTGTATGGAGTGTAACTACAGCAGTCAGTCCCAGGATATTAGAGGAAGGTGGGTGAGGTAATATCTTTTATAGGATCACTTCTGTTGGTGAGAGACAAGCTTTCGAGCCACACAGAGCTAGTCTTCAGGTCAGAATAGAAGACAATAGGTAAGAATAAAAGATAAGTTCCACTAAAAGATGCTGCCTCACCCACCTTATCTCAGGAAATTTTACTGTAACTGTAGCAGTTTAAAGCCTTTTTAAAATAAAATATATAAATCAATTGATGGTATAAGGTCTTAATAATTCCTGTTCAGCTCTATTAGCCTAGAAGTTAGGGTGTTTTAAGTCAGCACCTGTATATTTTAAAAACCAAGGCTGAGATTTTCATAGCTATTAAGGGATTTGCATCCCAATTCCCATTAATTTTAAATTTTTAAATTATTATTATAAACACTTTTATATTGCAGTACCACCTATAGGCCTCAACGACACTGGATCTCATCATGCTGGGTGATGTACAAAGACGATAAATTGAAGTTCCTGCCCCAAAAAGCTTATAGTCTAAAAGACATAGGTGGGTGAAAATCAAGCATGCTGGGGTGTGGTGAAGGAGACAAGGTAACAAATCAATTGCACAGGATGTGTACAATTCTTAGCCAGCCAGTAGGTGGAATTATGTATAGTCTCTGATAAGTCCTGGAGATTGTAAACAGACAAAGGTGACAAACCAGGTTTCTTCTAAATAAAGGGGAAAGAAAATATAGTGGCAGATGCCATGTCCAGGAGAGAGGGCTCTGAAAGGCTGCCTCTGGGTTAGCCACTAGCTAACTTCCCTGTAACTTTTTAATGGGAGAGGTGTGACGCTAAAAGCATCTCAAGGCAAGAGGCTCACTGGAATCAGGTAGAGAGTTTCAGCTGGCCTGACTAGTTCAGAGTACATCAATTCACTATGGTTATAATCTGCATCTAAAAAGATGTCATGTGATAGGTAATTGGAAAACTAAAAACTCACTGATCAATAATTCTTGCATGATGTTATATACACAGTGTGCATTAAAAGTAATGGATATAGGCTAGAATGACTAAAATGTATTTAAACCAGACATATTGGGAGAGTTGGTAAATATATCAGCCCTAGACAAAGGTATGTACATTTGCTTCTTAGACTAGCCTGGTCACCAGGCAGAGACAATGAAGGTCCATTTACATAGTAGGTAAACAAAGCTATCAAACTAACAAATATAAAGATGGGGGGAGGGGCTGAATCTCAAGTGATAAGCAACTGAGTCAACAGATTGTATACAATATTATTGTATTATAAAAGTGTGTAGAGTGAGGTCTTTTATGAAAGCCTATGACACACTGGTGATTAGTATCGTTGTGAACTGTATGTATTAACATTATATAAGGAATTATGAGTACCCATTGATATTATCTTTTACAGTTTGTGTCCAAACAAAGGAAGATATAGGTCTCTCCCAGACAGGAGGGAAAATAACAGCTATTTACTTATCTCCGATGTAAATTAAGGATGGTGGAATCAAAACAATGGAAATCACATTTACATACGTAGGGATTGGAAGCCCACACGAAGGGAAAAACAGCATGAGGTTATCCTGCCTTCTGAAACAAGTCCATTGAACTTTGGAAGATATAAGCAAGGGCAGATGCCATCTTTGGCATCCATCACTAGACAGCCACAAGGGCCAGAGCTCTTGCAAGCTGAGAAAGATTGGTCCTTCAACCAAGGAGAGAACTGAAAATAGGTGAGAAAACAGCTTAGGCAAAGTTCTTTCATCTAGGAAGACAAGGGAACCAAGCATCTTGTACTTCTGTGGAAGATCCCAACTGAGGGGAAGTCAGCCAGGGCTGGGAAGAAGGAAGATTGGTGAGAGAAATCATCTTGAACAAAGCCTGTACCTTGCAAGATTAAGTTTTAGACCATTAGATATGTATTTTCACTTTTAATTGCTTGTAACCATCTCCACTTTTATTTCTTTTACTTGACATCACTTAATCCTACGTATATTTTGTTAATAAATTTGTTTTATTTTTTACTATAAACCAACTCAGTGCTGTGTTTGAAGGGAAGGGTGTAATTACCCCCATTATTTTAATAAGATGTAATGGGCTTCTGTCTCTTTGAAGGAGCAACAAACCTTAATATTTGTCTGAGTGGCCCAGGTGAGGGCTGGACACTTCAGGGCACATGGTTTTGGGGAAGTTTGGGGATGTGGTGTGTTGGGGTCACTTGCTGGTTGTAACCAAGTCTGGTGGAAATGGGGTTGTGAAGGTTTTGGGGTCAGCTGCTGAACCAGGGTTGTCTGGCACACAGACTGTTACCTGTTAGCTGTGAGTATCCCAGGCTCGGAGCTACAGCAGAAAAGCATTGTAATGCACCCAGGGTCGCAGGATAAGTAGTGACACAATCCTTTACTGGTCTGATTTATACCCAGAACACCATGACAGTATGTCTACACTTTAAGCCAGAGGTGTAAATTCCAGCTTGAGGAGACATACCTGCACTAGCATAAAGAAAATAAAGTGTAACCATGATAGTGTGAGTGGCTAGCCACCTCGAAGACCTACCTAGAGTCTCAGATGGGATCCTACTTAGGGTAGCTTGGTCCTCCTGTTGCTGTGGCTACACTCTGTTTTTAGCATGCTAGCTCAATGAGAACTAGCAGAGGTATGTCCTCAAGCTGGAATTTACACATCCAGTTCAAAATGTAGACATACCTCATGGCTCAGTTCTAAGAGTGAAGTGAAGAAAACAATCCCTCTCAACCTATTTGTAATCAAAATGTTTAATGTACAGTGTATCTGATTTTTTAAAATACTGAATTCAGGAAATGAATACATACAAAACAGAGATCTAGGCCAACAACCCTAAAAGTGGCAAAGAGTCCTGTGGCACCTTATAGACTAACAGACGTATTGGAGCATAAGCTTTGGTGGGTGAATACCCACTTCTTCAGATGCATGTAGTGGAAATTTCCTAAAAGTGAGTGTCTCAGATGACTACTAAATGCATCGATAATAGACTACTTTTGTTCTTGCTTTTCACTGAGCGCCTACTGGCCTGCCAAACTACTTCAGCAACTGTAGAAGAGTAGTGCTATGCTTCTGCTCTCTGCACTTTTCTGAGCACTTGTTTACGGAATTGTATTGACTAGGATTATAGGATCCTAGTCACTTGCACTCCAAGGATCAGATCCTCAACTGGTGTAAACTGATGTAGCTCTGAAAGAAAAGTTTGGGTGAGATATGGGAGGAGAAAAGGGTTGAAAGAAAGAGCCAGACAGGACAGGGAAGGAGAGTGCAACAAAACAGAAGTGGACAAACCAAAAGAACCAGGAGGAAAGGACAGACAGTACTGGCCTAAAAATAATGTTCTTCTTAACTATATTATCTTATTTTTGCACTGAAAAATTAACCCGGAGTTTAAAGGGTAGGGTATAAGTATTTGCCTCATGTTAAACTCTGATTTAGAGCAAGTTTGCTTATAGGGTATGACACTGCACCTCATATTCTTCCGTGATATGATCATGATATGATTATGGCATAATTATAATGCATTTTGTACACGATGGGTCATGTGAGCTGTCACTGGAAAAGTTATGATTCGCTGAATAGGATTATCCTATTTGTATTCATGTATTATTTTTGTATCTAAAGTTAAGAATATTGACTATGTATCTGTATTTCAACTGTGCTTACTCTGGGTGACACCCACAACTAGCCTTTCTGGTACAACAATGAAGAAGCCAGACAGTGCTGATGGTCCATCAGCAAAAACAATGGACCCTGGAAGAATTTAACCTTCCTGTGAATGTTTTCGCCAGCCTGTAAGCAATTGCTGCTCTGACTCAGCAAGGTATGCAAGGGCATATGACCAGGCCAGATGACCCTGGACTCCATCTTGGATACCAGGGTTTTTTCCACAAACTGAGGTTGGGACAAAGGATTCCCACCACATGCTAAAGCTATATAAGGCAGGGAGTGACATCCTCTCTTGTTCTTCAGTCACTGTAGCCAGACAGACAGACAGCCAGCCCCCCCCCCCCCGACCAGCATTGCTGGGAAACGGAAGCCAAAACCACAGGGCACTTAACATGAATTCCAGCACAGCCTTTGAAGCTGTGAGAAGCACAGGTGTGCTGCTACAATGTGCCTCTGGGAACATATACAACAATTGGGCTCACAGCAGGCAGAGGCGCTGTGACAGACATGGCTCTTAGCCCCTACTAAACAGCATGATGCACACACACCAACATCCTAGGTGGGAAAATATTTACCCTAATAAAAGGAATGTCCAGTAGTCGACACTTATTGTTTCTCTCCCTTGCAAGTGTAAACTACTCTTGCGAGAGCTGGCATCACCCAGATAGACCAGCCCCAATTTGGCACAAGAAAGGAGAAAGAGAATAAAGGAGTACAGAGGTATAAGTAGGGGACCTACAGCACCATGATTTTTGAGTGCTTTTCACTATCTATCTGCTGGTCAGATAAGTGACAGCCTCCCAAGGCTTCTGCAGCTAAGAGGGTCCCTAAGCCTTGTCCCTTATTCGTCTTTCCGCGGAATTGAGTGACCGATCCTGGCTTGGCACCGCTGGAATCGAGAGATGCAAGGAGGGTAAGAAGCACCCACACCTGATCTCCTATCTTTAGTGTACACATATTTTGAAATAGAGCTCTATACTTTGTTTTCTTTCTTTGGGATTGTAGCTTCAGTTTTGTAACTTGTTTGTGTGTGTAACATCTCTACATTTAAATAAGTAGGCACTAGCAATTTTGTAACCACATGATTAGAATCTAGTTTAATAAATTTTGGTAACCATTTATGCATAAGCCTGACTTGTTTCTCTGGTTTACTGTAAAGCAGCCAACACAATTAAAGAACCTCAGCCGTTTTGGCTATAAAGCCTGGCCATTAGGTGAGAGTACTAAGAGCCTAGCGTTGAGTTGTGCCGCCTCCACGGGGCAAACTCTTGGGGCACCTGTCAGTCAATCCTGACTGCCCGCTGCGAAGGAGCTCTGAGCTCTAGCAGTTAAAGTCACGGGTGTGGAGAGGCTCTTAGTGCTGCCACTGGGGCACCTGTCAGTCAGTGTTGACTGCCCGCTGCGAAGGAGCTCTGAGCTCTAGCAGTTAAAGTCATGGGTGGTTAGGACCTTGGGGCATCTGTCAGCCTAGCCCGGGCTGCCCGCCGCGAAGGGACAGTGCGTCCTAGCGGTTAAAGTCACAGATGGTATAAACGGGCATAGCTGGCACCTCACCAAACATCCCTGGCCATCGGCTAACAGTCACCACACCAAAAAACTCCTGGAAACACCTACGGAACAAAAGACTGAACTGGGGGAAGTGCTGGACCCAGGCTAGGGGGATTTCTAGCTTGTGTAGGAAAAACCTAGGGATTCAAAATTGCAAAGCAAGTGTAGCTTGTGCCTTCAGAATCTGCAGCCCACTTGTATCATCAGTCAGGGTGTGTTAAGCTTAGTTTGTGATTTTGTTTATTTACTAGGTAATTTGCTTTCATCTGTTTGCTATCGCTTATAATCACTGAAAATCTATCTTTTGTAATTAATAAATTTATTTAATGTTTTAATCTAAACCAGTAAGTTTAGAGTGAAGCACTTGAAAATCTTAGCTCAGGGGGCTGCTGCATTTCCTCTTCAGATTGGGGGAGGGGTGACCTCTGAGTTTACACTGTACAGTTCCCTGTGCAGTGCAAGACAGTATAATTTTGGGTTTATACTCCAGCGGGGTGAGAGAGTGTCTGGGAATCTGGTAGTTATTTTCACTGTAGCCTCTCTATTGTTGATTCATGCAGTGGCTGGTCAGAGAGTCTGCATGTAACTGCAGTTGGATGTATCCCTGTCTGTGTGAATGCTGGTGAAAGTGCAAGCTTGGAAGGCTTGACAGCTTGTCACAGCAGCACAGTGTGAGAGGGAGCCCAGGCTGGTGGGTCAAAGGGCTCAGTGGTACCCCAGTTCCAGGTGACACCCTGGGGGGAACCCATCACACAGGGTTCTGTGAGTAACTGATAGCGAATATGTTATGTGTTCCCAAGCACTAATAGTTCAGGAATCACTGGTTTACATAAGTTTACTAATGTGTAAAAACATCTGTGTGTCTACCAGAAACGGATGGAAAGTTCATAAATAGACTGCTGAAGACAGACATTGTTTTGCTCCTTTAAATGGTGACCAAGCTGTATTTCAGCAAGATTAGTTTCTCATACTTAAAACCAGACAGACTTACCTCATGAAGTGAGACAAGCATCTAATTATTATTTTCCAGTAAGTGATGTCTGGTAAGGTTTCTCAAGGGTACGAATAGAACACTCAGGAAGATCTACCAAAGAGTATGTTGGGGTTTTTTGTTTTATTTTAAGCTATGTAATACATGAAAAACTTGTTGGAGATTTATATTCCACTACTTGCTTAAGAGGCAGCAAAACCTTTTCTGAATAGTTAAGAAGAAAGAATTAATATTGTAGGGTTTTCAGACTCAAATTTAAACTTACCTGCCAAAATTGGCTGGCAAAAACTCAAGGAAAGCATCATTCAGGTACAGCTGTGTTAGGTTTAACAGTTGGGAAAATCCATCTGGAAGCCTAGATAAACAAAAAAAAAATTTAGGTAGTGTTTTTGTTTCAATGAAGCATAGGTAATTATATCGTATTCTCTTATAACACAGTATAATTTGTTTAGTATAGCATAATGAACATATATGCTAAAATTAAGGCTTATCAGCATTTCTACAAGGCTGTCTCAGCCTGCACTGGGCTAACTGTTCATACAAGAATCAGTTTCAAGGCCCTTGTTTTTCAATGCTATGAACAGGTTATGGTCTAGTTATCTGAAAGGCTTGTTTTCGCACTGCAACCCACTGTGGAAGATGCACTCAGTAGAGCTACCGAAGCTAACGAAAAACTAGTAAAACTTTTTGAGTTAGTTTGTTTTTTAAGGGTGGAAGTGGGGTGATGGTCATTTTCAGCAGAAATCCCACCTGTGCTAGCACTACTTCTAGAAACTGGGCCAAGCCTAAATCTTGTCACCAGGGAGACAAGAGCCATCGCTTCTGCCAAGTCTTATCCAAGGAGACGAATATGCAAAATGGTCCATGGTTTGTGCTCCATGAAATAAACTAGACAGACTGGATTCTTTTTAATTAAGCAACTTATATTTGAGGAAGACTAATGTACATTTGTCCACCTTCTTCAGAGAACTGGCAACTTCTAAAAATGTTGGTAATGGCATTCAAATGTTATGGCTGTAGGTGCCTAAGAAATAGCAGTAGAAACAACAGAAATAGCAGTAATTTCCTATTTTAAAAGATTTGACTTCGACATTAAAGTAAAACACAAAAATAATGTTCCCAGTCAGCCGAGAATCTACACGTTTCTGCCCACCCTAGGAGATGGTATTGTGGTTCCCTGCACCTTCTGTAGTTTTAAAAACCAAAAGTTTATGTAAACATTAGTGTCTCTATAGTAAGGTAACACAATGCTTCCATTAAAAGCTCAGTTTAGGGCCAAAACCAAGACTTGAAAAATACACTCCAATAGTGAAAGGGAAGCCCAAGAAATTGTCCAAATCATACTTTCCTGAACAATTTCAACTTTAATCTTAAAAAAAAAAAAAAAAAAAAAAAAAAAAAAGGGGGGGGGGAAGAGGTTCTAACCCTTATAGTCTTACAAAGATAACAAAAATCTGACCCTCATGTAAAGCAGTGTGTGCTATATCAATAAATATTTACTTATTTATTTATCCTTATCCAACATACCCACTCAGCCCTTATGCCTACAAAGTTCAATAGTTTTAAACTGACTAGAGCGTAGTGGATCATCTGATCAATTAATCAATACAAATTTAGTACAGTTTACCTTCTACTTAATTAGCAATAATTATGTAATTATACAGTTACACATTAAAATATAAATCATTATATAATTATATATGTGCATGCACGTAATGTTGGATTTATTTTCAAATGGTATTTTATTAAGGTTATAAAAATTTTAAAAAATGTTAATCCCTTTCTTAATTTTTGTATATATCTATTGAAAAAGATGATGTGTATATAACTACACACAAAAACTATGTTAAAAGAATATCAAGGTTGCAAAATCAAGCAAAAGTAAGGAAAGTAAGGAAATGCCAGAATTAAGGTTGTCTGTGCAACCCTAAGTCACCTCCCATATGTGTATCCATTAAGATACTGTCTTTAATAACAAGGTCACTTCCTCCCTCTGCTTCCCCCTGAACTCCTGTCTCATTCAGTGCACAGGACAGATGGAATTCACAGAACCAATAGCTATTCTTGTTTTATCCTTATTTTTCAACATGTGACACTGTCTTATTTACTACACATATTCAAACCTTGCTCTGAATACTGAGCTCCTCATAGGCTTTTTCCATGGCACTCTTCACTAAAGTATATGAGTGCTTCCCAAACATTAATGAACTGATTGGCACAACAACCCTGTGTGTGGTGAGGTGGTATGATCCCCATTTTAAAGATAAGGAAGTGAGGATCAAAGAAATTAAGGTCAGAACTGTTCATTAATTTTGGTTGCCCACTTTGAGATATCTAGGACTTGATTTTTCACAGTATTTAGCATTATATAACACACTGTGTTCTAGCCCAGTGATTTCAGTTGCACCTATTAGTACTCACCCAAGGATTTCAAGTCTGCCACCCAGAAAATAAGGAACACACAATTAGTGAGCACCTATGAAAAGTTTGGTTTAAGTAACTTGTTTAGCATCACTCAAGAACTCTGTGGCAAAGGCAGGGAAAGAATCCAGTTTTTAGAGCAGCATTCAACTGATTTAACCTAAGTCCATGCTTTCTCTTCCCCATTCACTACACACCTTTCAACTGCCTCATTCACTAAACTCCTTCCAAATTCTGCTCAAATGAAGCAGGGCTCCCACTAGGGTGGCCAGATGTCCCAATTTTATAAGGACAGTCCCGATATTTGGGGCTTTTTCTTATATAGGCTCCTATTACCCCCCACCCCCGTCCCGATTTTTCACACTTTCTGTCTAGTTACCCTAGGTTCCACAGACAACAGCCACATTCATTACACAACCCTGATAAGTTTCCAGAACACTGTCCATCCTGTGCACTCAAAGATGCAGAGGTCCTGTGGAAAAACACAGTACATAATCATGTGAAGACTGCATCATAATGCAAATGCACAAGGGGGCTGAATTAAGGTTGCACAGGTTACCTTACTTTTGAGTGCTTGACTTTGCAACCTTAACATGCTTTTAGATGTAGTTGTGTGTGTAAGGTTTTTTTTTTCTTTAATTGAAAAAAAATAAAATTCCATCCTGTGGAACCATACTGATACCCACATGGTTCATCAACAGGGTTGGAACTCTTAGATCCACAGCACAGGCCTCTGCCACTTGAGGTAAAGGAGTAACTCAGAACAGTTGTAGGTTGTGTCATCCTCTGTGTGGATCAGCCTCTAGATCAGTGGTTTTCAACATGTGGCCCATGGACCCGTGGGAGTCTGCACACTATGTCTAAGATTTCCAAAGGAAATCCAAAGCACCTCCATTTGAAATTTTGTAGGGGTTCTCAAATGAAAAAAGGTTGAAAACCACTGCTCTAGATCCATTGCTATTTGCTGACAGGGGAGACCCAAGAACCTTGGGTTCAATTCCAGATTCTGGAGGGGAGTATGTTCTTGTGGGCACACTCTACTGCCCCATTCCCCTCCAAGTCTGCCCATTTCTGCCATTGCCTGCTCCAGCCTGTCCCAGTGTCAGTCCCGTCTCTCCCTCAACAACCCCCTTATGGTCCCAGTCTCATTTCCCTGCCTCAGCTCCTTGTCCCAATCTATCTCCCCATCCTGGCTCAGTTCTTGTCCGATCTGAATTTCAATCAGGCTGCTTCTGCCTCCATGCTGATTGGACACCAGAAACAGTCTCACTGTTCTTCATTCCAGTGCCACAGACACCTCTAGCAGCCAAGAGCAGCAATTGCAGGGAAATTCTTGCTCAGAGCCTGCAGTCCTGGGCTTGGGCCTGATCAGTGCAGATGGACTCTGGAGAATTTACCTGCCAAACTCGAACAAGTTGCTACTATACAGTAATTATTATTATATTATTTATTTGCTGTGGCAAATGAAAATTTTCAAAAGTTTATAACTTGGCCAAATTTGGGCAAACAGTCATACAAACATTAGATAGCCTGGTGTAAGGGACATGCTATCTCCCTGCTAAATTTCAAGTCTGTGCTTCAGAGCATGGGGGCACTAGCACATCACAATGAAAGAGTCATAAGAATTCAGTTTGTTTGTTTTTCTCTTAACCATGGGCAAATATATATTCTTCCTCTAACCCTGTTTGCAGAAATGGTTGAATTGTTTTTGCTGAAGCTTTAATCAAACTAGGGTTACCAACTTTGGTTGGACGAATTCCTGGAGGTTTCATCACATGACATTACCTTTAATTAAAGATTAATCTTTAATTCCTGGAGTCTCCAGGACAATCCTGGAGGATTGTATCCCTAAATCAAACTCAACCTGAGTCAAACATCCAGCATAGAAAATTTCAGCCTGGACAGTTACAGACTGGCAAAGCTGTAAGCAACTGAAAAAGAGCATCTTATAATGGGACCTGCTGGGCAACTTTAATTATGGGAGGCACTACGAGCGCCATATGTAGCTATACAGACATACAAGGAAGTTTAGGTTTTGTTATCAGAATGAAAAAAAAAACAAAACAAACACTTACTTTGAAATTGGATTTACACTGGCCTCAACAATTGCCAAAACTTTACAGTTTTTGATGTTTTCTGGAAACTCCTGTATGCCTGTTAAATAAAGAACAGAAAAAACTATGTTAAGTTATTAAACTCAATCACAGGCAGAAAAATGTTTAATTTAAACCATAAAAAAACTAATTCATTTACCAATTAATGCAGTGGTTCTCCAATTTTTCATTTCGAGGACCACTTCATATGAGAAATATCCTTTTTCATGCACTACCTTCTCTCACAATACCTGTTTGATACCCACTATTTGTTTCTCAAAATGCTTCATTCTGTGCTCTATCAGGAAAGGCTCCCACCAACACTCCAGAGAACCACTGCAACAGTGATTTTCATAGATCAGTAAGGCAAATAAAGGGCCTGATCCAGAGCCTTTGGGTCAGCCTTCAATCAATTACACTAAGATACATTTTCAGTAACTAATTGTGCTCCCCTTCTCCCCTGCCAAATTTAGACAGACTATAGATCAAGACCACCTGATGGGTTTATGTGGCCTGCAAGACATGTTCAGATTATGCAGAATATAAACTTCATTCCTTTAAATAACTAAGAGTCTGGCCTTCATGATTGCAGAGAACTTCCAAATGTTAATTAAGTGTAATTGATGCTGTTGTCTTCCTAACTCTGCAAACAGCCTGAAACAATGATAGGCTTTGTTTTCACTGCCCAGAAAAGCATGTTTTTTTTCCTCACAGGATAACAGGCATAGAAAATAGAGGCTGCTACAGGCCATTACAATTTGATCCCACTGAGGGTTACCAAAAGAAACTACACCATTTGCTCAAGAAATTCCCTGAAAAAGCACAAGAACAAATCTGCACAGACACACCCCTAGAACCTCAACCAGGGGTATTCTATCTGCTACCCAAGATCCATAAACCTGGAAATCCTGGATGCCCCATCCTCTCAGGCATTGGCACCCTGACAGCAGGACTGTCTGGCTATGTAGACTCTCTCCTCAGGCCCCACGCTACTGTACTCCCAGCTATCTTCGAGACACCACTGACTTCCTGAGGAAAACTAAAATCTAGTGGTCATCTTCCAGAAACCACCATCCTGGCCACTATGGATGGAGAAGCCCTCTACACCAACATTCCACACAAAGATGGACTACAAGCCGTCAGGAACAGTATCCCCGATAATGTCACGGCAAACGTGGTGGCTGAACTTCGTGACTTTGTCCTCACCCATAACTATTTCACATTTGGGGACAATGTATATCTTCAAGTTAGCGGCACTGCTATGGGTATCCGCATGGCCCCACAGTATACCAACTGTTTTATGGCTGACTTAGAACAACGCTTCCTCAGCTCTTGTCCCCTAACGCCCCTACTCTACTTGCGCTACATTGATGACATCTTCGTCATCTGGACCCATGGAAAAGAAGCTCTTGAGGAATTCCACCATGATTTCAACAATTTCTATCCCACCATCAACCTCAGCCTGGACCAGTCCACAAAAGAGATCCACTTCCTGGACACGACAGTACTAATAAGCGATGGTCACAACCACCACCCTATACCGGAAACCTACTGACCGCTATACTTACCTACATGCCTCCAGCTTTCATCCAGACCGCACCACACGATCCATTGTCTACAGCCAAGCTCTAAGATACAACCGCATTTGCTCCAATCCCTCAGACACAGACAAACACCTACAAGATCTCTATCAAGCGTTCTTACAACTACAATACCCACCTGCTGAAGTGAAGAAACAGATTGACAGAGCCAGAAGAATACCCAGAAGTCATCTACTCCAGAACAGGCCCAACAAAGAAAGTAACAGAACACCACTAGCAGTCACCTTCAGCCCCCAACTAAAACCTCTCCAGCTCATCATCAAGGATGTACAGCCTATCCTGAAGGATGACCCATCACTCTCACAGATCTTGGGAGACTGGCCAGTCCTCACTTACAGACAGCCCCCCAACCTGAAGCAAATACTCGCCAGCAACCACACACCACACAACAAAAACACTAACCCAGGAACCTATCCTTGCAACAAAGCCCGTTGCCAACTCTGTCCACACATCTATTCAAGGGACATCATAGGACCTAATCACATCAGCCACACCATCAGAGGCTTGTTCACCTGCACATCTACCAATGTGATATATGTCATCATGTGCCAGAAATACCCCTCTGCCATGTACATTTGCGTAGAGACTGTTTGGTCTGGCCAAAGAATAAATGGACACAAATCAGACGTCAAGAATTATAACTTTCAAAAACCAATCAGAGAACACTTCAACCTCCCTGGTCACTCAATTACAGACCTAAAAGTCACAATACTCCAACAAAAAACCTTCAAAAACAGACTCCAATGACAGGTTTCAGAGTAACAGCCGTGTTAGTCTGTATTCGCAAAAAGAAAAGGAGTACTTGTGGCACCTTAGGGACTAACCAATTTATTTGAGCATAAGCTTTCGTGAGCTACAGCTCACTTCATCGGATGCATCCGATGAAGTGAACTGTAGCTCACGAAAGCTTATGCTCACGAAAGCTTATGCTCAAATAAATTGGTTAGTCTCTAAGGTGCCACAAGTACTCCTTTTCTTTTTGAGACTCCAATGAGAAACTGCAGAATTGGAATTAATTTGCAAACTGGACACCATTAAATTAGGCTTGAATAAAGACTGGAAGTGAATGGGTCATTTCACAAAGTAAAAACTATTTCCCCATGCTAATTTTTCCCCCGTCTGTTACTCACACCTTCTTGTCAACTGTTTGAAATGGGCCATCCTGATCATCATTACAAAAGTTTTTTTTCTCCTTCTAATAGCCCACCTTAATTGATTAGTCTCATTATAGTTGGTATGGCAAAACCCATTTTTTCCATGTTCTCTGTGTATATATATACCTTCCTACTGTATTTTCCACTGCATGCATCCGATGAAGTGGGTTTTAGCCCACAAAAGCTTATTCCCAAATAAATTTGTTAGTCTTTAAGGTGCCACAAGTACTCCTCGTTCTTTATGCATTAACTAGTCCACCATAAAATCCTAATGCAGACATGGCACTGTAGTTTTGCTGTGAGGTAAGTTAAGACAGGCCAATCACAGGTGGGGATTCAGCATTAGCCTCACCTAGCTACCTCTCATTAAAGTTTTTATTAAAACTACAATGCTTTGACTCCAACAGGATTTTACAGTGGGACAGCTAATGCAGATTAGTTATCCCACTGTAAAACAACACCACCTGCTGCAGTGAAGGTAACTTCAGAGGTGGAAATTTTCCTACCTCCTATTAATTTCATTGGGATGGTGACTCTAAAGCCCAATTTTGACTCTTCAGTGTCAATGTAATATTACTCACCCCAAGGCAAGATTAACTGTCCTGTTTCTCAGGTTCAGCAAAGAGGGTTACCATTCCTCAGCACACACCACCACCCTCAGCCTCAAATTAATTCATACCAGTAAGTGAGACAAGTTGCAGCATTTGCTGAGTAGACCAAAATATTTAAATATTTACAACATACAGAATCACAAATGATCATGTAAGCAAATGCAATGTGGAGTGTAGGAGTGAAGCCCACGAAGAAATGGGAAATAACTTCTGCAGGGTAGGAAATGCTCAGGGGTGAACAGAAGAGAGAGGAGAGAAACAGGGAAAGAAAAAGAAGGGTGGGGAAGGAAGAGAAACAAAGGGCTACCTTTGTGATGGTCTAAAGGCATGGCTACACTTGCAGATGTAGAGCGCTGTGAGTTAAACCAGCCCTTGGAGAGCGCAGTAGGGAAAGCGCTGCAGTGTGTTCACACTGTCAGATTCAAGCACACTGGCGTGGCCACATTAGCAGCTCTTGCAATGCCACAGAGAGCAGTGCATTGTGGTAGCTATCCCAGCATTCAAGTGGCTGCAACATGCTTTTCAAATGGGGGTGGTGGGGGTGGAGTATGACAGGGAGTGTGTTGTGTGTATGTGGGGGGAGAAAGGGGGAGTTTTGGGGTGCTGAAAGTGTGTCAACATGCTGTCTTGTAAGTTCAGACAGCAGCAGACCCCTCCCCCCCCGCCCACCTCGCTCTCACACACTCACAGCAAGCAGTATTCCACAGTAATGATTGCTTTGTCCCGGTGCTGATAAACATGCCGGCTGTCAGAAACAGAGTTTTGAAAGGGGATATCTGCATTCCTACAGCCAAGTTCAAAACAATGACAAGAGTGGCCACTTGACTTAAGGGGATTATGGGACGTTTCAGGAGGCCGATCACAGCGCAGTAATACAACACCTCACTCACACTGACGCTGGGGCGTTTCAGCCAAGGCGCAGCAAGCATTATGCTTCTTGTGGAGGTGGATTATCAGGAGTGCTCCAGCTGCAGAGTCCAGGCGCTGTAAGTGCCTTGCAGGTGTGGACAGGTCGGGAGTTAGGGTGCCCGGGGCTGCTTTAATGCACTCTAACTTGCATAGTATAGCAAAGCCCTAAAAGTAAATATTTTCTCACTGAGTGACTCTGAATGCAACAATAAAGTATTGAACCAACAGCTAAATATTCAGCAAACCTCTAATTCAAATCAGTGGTAGTCCCGGTGTAGATTCAGGTAATACTGTCAAATCCACAGGAATAGTGCTATGGCCCCAACTTTTACTCCTGGGGGAATTCTGCACCACTGCACATGCACAGAATTCATGTCCCACACAGATTTCTTTGCTTCCCTGCCACAAAAAAAAAAAAAACTTTCTGACAGGGAAGCAAAGGGAAGCTGCAAGAGAGTGGTCATGCACCACTCCCCAGCAGTGCAGGTGCATTGTTTCGGGTGCACAGAGCAGCCAGCAAAGTGGTAAATCACGGGAGGAGCAGAGTTGGGGACACCTCAGCCAGTGGCTCCTACTCTGTGCCAGGCTCAGGTACTAATCCTGGCTGGGCTGGAGAGGACAGAATTTCCTCTTCCCCTGTAAGGAACGGCCCGGGCTGGGTCAGACCCACCCCCAGAAACCTCTCCAGCTGCAGGAAGCGCTGAAACCCCCACTTCCTGCCACCATTGCTCCTCAGCCGTGGCGGGGGAGGGGGTCACTGTACAGGGAGCTGCTCCCCCACCGCCTAATCCCCATGCATCCGGACCCACCTCATACCCAGATTGCCCTGCCAAGCCTCACCCCCTGCACCCAGAACCCCCCCACCAACCCCACATCCCAACAACCCTCACCCCCTGTACCCAGACACCCCCTGCTGAGCCCCAACCACCTTCACCTAGATCCCCCTGCGGAGTCCCACTGTGTCTGTACCCAGAACCCCTCCCTCCCAACAAGCCCCTGTTTATCCAGATCTCCCTTACACCCGGGCCCCCCACCAAGCTGCCCGCACCCAGATTGCCCCACACAGAAGCCTATCACCCCACACCTGGATCTCCCTACGCTAAGCCCTCCATATTTGTATCCTGCTGGGCTGAGCCTGCCTGCCTACAGCTACTGTGCTTGGCACAGAGGGGCAGGGCCCCCGGGTGTTTCTGGGGCAATCCTGGTCCTTGCGCGGGGTGGGAGGGTGATCTCTTACCTCTGTGCAGTCAGTGGTTTGTGCTACCCACTGCCATTCTGGAGCCTCCAGATTTATTTATTGACAAATGAAATCGGCAGAATTTTGAAGAATTTTCCAATATTGTGTGCAGAATTTTTAATTTTTTGGTGCAGAATACCCTCAGCAGTAAGCTTAGGAACAGTCTCTAGGAGGACCCCTTCAGTGTGCCAGACTCCATAGGGGGTCCCACTCCTCCTCCAGGGTAAGCCATGCCGCTTTACTGCTTCCTTAGATTGGGCCTTTACCACTCCTGCTTTACACTGTGAGCTCCATTCTGTGAGCATAGTAAGACAGAGCCCTGAGGGAAACTTAACCTTAGTGAGCAATGAACCTCCCACAAGCATCTGCCGTGACAGTCAGTGATGTAGCTGACTAGAACACAGCATAGGAAGATCTTGGATAGCACAGAGAAATGAAGGTTACCGCAAAGTACATTCTAGTTAGCCAGAGCTCAAAGCTCTCTCCCGCTGTCAGTCTGACTTCCTCAATCAGACTTCCCAGTGAGCATCCCCCTGACTCCTCCAGTAGCCAATACTTAACTTCCACCTCACAAGTCCTTAATATCTAAACTGGGGAGATGTGGCTCTGCCTCCGTGCTGAGAGGCAGGGAGTCTAGATCTCTCTGGGTCACTGGTTACTATGTGTCCACATCCAGGCAATTGGATCTGCCACTGTATTCTCAAGAGCTCTGCTGATATGGGACCTAAGGCCCCAGACAACCAGGCATCATTCACACCTGTGTCTTAGCCTGCCCCAAGAACATACACAGTCTCTCTTCACCCACCAGGTAACAATGCAACACACAGGGGAAACTGAGGTATACACTGGCTTCATAAAAACATTACAAAACATTTGGCCGTCACAAATATACCATGCCCACTGAGATTAATTAAAAAGAGAAACCATCTCTATCCATCAAATAAGTTTGACGCCCCTTCTGAAGAAGAAAAATGCATTTTTTAATACTTAACATGTAGGTATGTAAAAATTATATTATATGTAAACTGATGATTACCACAACTTAATACTTAAACAACTTTTTAAAAGAAAGTTACAAGTAGACAAAAATTATGTTTTTGTTAAATTAATAAAGCCCAGAAAATAAAAGATGGGGATAGCAAATGGAGCTGGGGAGTTGGGATGGGGACTAAAACAGAACTACAATCGTTTTAATTATATTTTCATTAAATTTGTCTTCTGGTAAATTTGTTTTCTGATCTATGCTGTAATTCAACAACAACAACACAGAGATGAAAAAGTTCCAAAATTAAAATATTGGCTTAGTACTCTAAACTCGTGTGTGTATCAGAAAATCAAAACATGCATAATTTCCATGATCTACGTATTTACAAGTTTTACAAGAAAAGAACAATTTTTTTTATTCTTATGGTTCAAACAAAAACTGAACAAATTTAACACACGTTTTCCAAGAAAAGTTCACTTTTAAGAGTAAGCAGAGAAATTTGTATCTCAAAAGATTTTAAATAAAGTTATCAGGAATTGAAAAAAGCTAGAAACTATAACTCATAACTATAGTGCTCCAAAAATTGTTATACAACAAAAGGTTATTTCCAAAAACCTGAAATACCCAATAGCTACATTCCACTTGCAGCATGAAGTCTCTATTTGACCTGCATCAAGTAATGCCATCCAAATCTCCTGATAGAACAAGCCTAATACGGCATGAAACTTTAAACCAATGTATGAGATATACACTATGAAGAATCTTCTGCGAGGCTTGACTAATGTTCCAGATATAATTAAGGAGGCCTCTTGAAGTCATCTGTCATTAACTGAGAGTGTACCTCAAGATTTAATGTATTGCTTAAGGGTGTCACTTTTCTGCTTAAAATGAAGGAATGGTATTGGGAATAACTTCTGTTACAACCCTGGCTGAGCTCATGCTTGTGGTCTGACACCAGGCTGCTGTACTGGACCGAACCTTTGGATCTCATGTGCCTTTAAATTTACTGGGTCTGAGCAGCATCCAGACACTGTCTCTTATTCCAGCCTCTCTGGCACACACCAAGCCTACAGACACCCTGTACCATCTTATTGGGAGGCTGGACCGAGTGATCCAGCTATCCAAGGCCTCAAGACCAGTGCTGAACCCCTAATTCTGCCCACCAATTTAAGCATCCCTTTCCCAGAGCTCCACCCCTTACTGTTTAACCCTTTAAGCACCCTGTGATAGTTGAAAAAGGGAGCACACAGACTTTACAAAGGAACTTCTAAACAGACAGACAAAGCACAAGAGATACAGATATAGATAAAAGTAACAAACACCTGCACGTAAAACCCCTCTCCCTCTAGTGTCCTTACCACTCTGAAAGCCCTTTGGATTTTGGTTGGTATCCTTTCAGGGTCCCAGTACCCTCCTGCATCTCACTCTTCTTGCTCATTCTTCTGGTTGTCTACAGAGGGACAGTGAGAGCACCCGGGCACACAAAAATCTGGCCCTTAAATAAAATTTTGGCCTCCTCTGTCAGGTGACCTTCGGACTTGTCAGGTAATCAGCTGCTGAACTCACAGGCCTCTCCTCCTCATGCATCTAAACTGGAACTAGTAGTTCCCATGGAATTGCAGACAGCCTGCTGTTCTAGCATAAACACATTTGAACAGCAGTCCATCAAGGCTGAGGAATTTTGATTACTTTCCCATTGTTACCTTTTCTGCTAGATGTAAGAAATTCTTCTAATATCTCCTGGGTGACCCAGCTCAAGATGGAAGTCACAGGGAAAAGTGAAGGGCACAGTACAGTTTACAATCCAATTCTGTTCACAAAACAGAATGGTGTTTGTAGATTGATTTAGATTTACACTAATCACCCAACTTTTTATCTAAAACCAAAAGAATATCTGGTGAGCAGACACAGAGGACTAGACAAGTGAGCTGGCAGAAGAGAAGAGTAGATTGGCTGGGAGGTAGGATTTTTGTTGTTTTTATTAGATAAATGGATAGTTAAGTATTCTGAATGAAAATATCAGCTATTGATGGACTGAGAAAATACATTTAAAGGTTTTTTTGGTGGTAATTTCTTGCTCATAATTGACTTATGAGTGCAAGACAGTGCAGTCTGAGCTATGCAGATTGGCTGGTGGATGCGCTGCTGTAACATCATCTATTCTATTTTTAATTAGAGAAAGAAAGGAATGTGTGTTTTGTTATGAACAGCTCAAACAGGAACTGGTGATTTTCTACAGCATATAACTCAGCCAAATGTGAATGAATTTCCATGAATCTACTTGTACCCTCCTGCAAAATTTCAAAACCCTACTGCAAGCTATGGAAGCAACAAAGCTCTCCAAAGAAAGACTACAAGGTTTTTTTTTTTAATAATGGAAAGTGTTAGGCAACCTTAACACTTTTTTTGTATTTATAAAACCAAGGCCACAACTGTGCATGTGCTTAAATGTTAACGATATGAACAGTCACCCTTTAATGAACTACTCAAGTGAGCAAAATAAGCATTCCAACATGAGCATGGTGGATAAAACATTTATTTTTTAAAAGAATGGGATAGTAATCAGTAAGTTTTAAGGTGGCTGGGAAGGCACCGGATGATTGGTGGCAAAATATTTCTTAGGCATGGCAAAAAATGCCAAAGGTGACTCTGCTTGTAAAAGGTATGAACCTATCCTCTCTACTCCCCTGGTGGTTTTGGAGGGAAAAAAAGGGAATTACTAAGCCAGAAGTTGAAGTACATAAGAAAAGTGTGCAGGTAGCCCATTAATTAATGTATTTAAAACTTTGAAAACTATCAAGAAACCAAATTTGAAATGGCACAAGGAAAAATAAATTAGGCCAAATCTCAGTTGGCATTTCTCTTGGCAAGCAAAACACCTTAATTTGGTTCCACTTACTTGAACAAGGGTATACTAAACAAACCCAATTTTTTCAATCTTCCCTCATATGTCATATTTTCAAGACCTTTCATAATTTTTGTTGCTCTTCTCTAGACTTTCTCCAATTTGTCCACATCTTTCCTGAAATGTGGTGCCCAGAACTGGACACAATACTCCAGTTGTGGCCTAATCAGCATGGAGGAGAGCAGAAGAATTACTTCTTGCTTACAGAACTCCTGCTAATACATCCCAGAATGATGTTTGCTTTTTTTGCAACAGCATTACACTTTTGACTCATATTTAGCTTGTGATCCACTATGACCCCCAGATCCTTTTCCGCCGTACTCCTTCTTAGGCAGTCTAAACAACAGAGGGACAAAAGAAAAACCAGTTAAACGTATCTTTGTAAAAGTTTTCAATGTTTTTATGAACTCTGCACATCCAACATGTTAATATAAGGATGAGCAGGTAATAAGTTTTTAAAGAAACTCTGAATACCTAAAATAGATCCCCTTGGGGAAAAGACAGTGAGAGACATTAAAGGGAAACAAGCAATTAGTGAACTCAACTGCAAACAGAAATGCAGACCTTGCTGGGCTTAAAAATAAATTCTTTAGAGTTCTCAAAAATATCAACCTATTTACATACAGTACTTTAGTTTTCAATTAATTCTAGATAGCTTCTAGTGATTGTGATGAGGCCACTACTACTATGTTTTAAAAAAACAACTGAATTATTAAGCATTTTTTCTCTCATCTCCTTCCCAAGCATATCATTTACCCATTCCAAATTAAGGCCAGAATTTACACACAAACATATTAATAACTCTGTTGTTGCTGTTATTATTAGTTCATCCAAGAACTAAGAAAAAGGAGTAAAGCAGGAAGCTAGCACAAGAGACTTAACAAGGGAGAGCAAAAGGTGAGATGGGGACACTTCACTTGGGAGCATATGAGAGAGAAGGTGCAGTACTTGAACAAGACTGGAATTGTGCATCAGGGCTATTGCTCTTGGATCCTTTTGATAAGCAAAGAATACGTAGGTATTTTGCACTTGACTTTTTAAATGCAAGGAGTTCTACCTTAGGCTAGCTGAATTTCTTCATAGGAAGGTGGATCCAACACCACTGGATCTACCAGCAGCCTGCTTAGCCAGTCTGCCACACAGTAAGTTTGCCTCTGATGTTGAAGGCATGCAAGCATAAAAGAGGATTCCTGCCCAGATTAGAAAGGCTTGAGGTATCCAATGGAGGAGGATCCCCTATCTTGTTCCTTCCCACCTGCTGTTGCATGACAGCCATTTTGTTGTTGTTTGTAAACTAAAATCTGACATCCGAAGTTCTCTGAATGAATTGCAAGAATGCTTCCCAGCCTTCCAACCTGGCACATTGTCACCATTATCCTTACTAACCCAGAGATCCCTGCCCTAGAGAAAACCCATTCTAGATTGGTCATCAGTCCTCTTCTCATGGTGAATTAAGAATCCATGATCTTCTAGGATCTAGACAATTGTGAAGGTGTCATAAAGGGCCCTTTCTCTTGAAGGTGCTTATGTAGTCTGCCATCAAGTCACCTGAGATCAGAAAGGGTCTGTTCAGAGCTTTAGAGGTCCAATAGTGCCTGGATGTCAGAGTTCTTGGGAACTAAATAAAACTGAGAAGACCCTATAGTGGTTCTGTCTCTTCTGTTCCACCTAACTAAAAGCTGAATTAAAGTTGTATGTGCAAAGAATAAGAATTCTTAAGCTCTGTTGATAAATGCATGTGTCATAAAATCTGAGGTAATTCTATCACCCATCTTGCTTTACTGCAAACATGTCAATACTATTATGTTGTGTCATGGCTCTCAAGTCAGCTACAAAAATATTTTGGGTGTCCTTTATGTCGCAACCACAAGGCATGGTCCAGCCCCTTCATATTGAGAGCTGCTCTCAAAACTATGACATGCAGCAAACCTACTGATGCAACTAAACAATTATAACAGGTCCACAGCAATGTTGTATGTAAAGGACTGACTATCTGATTTAAACAGATGCCTAGTATGTTTTGTGGCCTCACACTGAAGCGGCATGTGCTGTACTGTTGAGACTCAGCAGCTGATTATCTCTACCACCACAACACAGTGATTTTGAGAAATCTTAATTATAACATGCCAATAAAATTCTGGTTACTAAAGAAAAAACACATCTCTCTACTAGGCTACTAATGATATAGTACTCCTGATTGCACATGAAGGGCTTGATGCTGAGCACCCTCAACTCTGATTGAAATGAGAACTGTGAACTCTAAGCATATTGCAAGATCAGACTCTAATGGCACAAACAAAGCAAAAGATGGAAACTGTTTAAAAAGATAACTTTAGACCAACGACCAACCTGATCCTGAACTCCTTTACTGCGTGTAACTATTTTTAACCCTTAACATGTGCAGTGCCCAACACAAAAGGAGCTTGACCTTGACTGGGACCTCTTGGATGTGTTGTGACAACTGGGCCTACACATTTACTCAAATTGTGAGCTCAACTGTAAAAAGTAGGTAAAGGTACGTAAGATGTTACAATAACCTGGAACAACAAATGTTGACGAGTAAAGGTATTAAAGGGAGACAGAATAACTGAATTAGTCTAAACAAAAAGGCCAAGTTGACTTGATTCGAGGACTGTGTTGAAATTATGCTAGTTAAAAACAGGAGATGTGGAACCAGAAGTTAAAGAAACAAAATTGGAATGTCAGATATTAAGACTAATTGGTGGACAAAATGAGGAGATGGGCTATTCCACCCACAGTTCCCATTTGGTCTTGGGGTCTTTAAAAGAAAGATTTTTTGGGGAAAGTAGGAAAGAACAATGAAAGACCAACAACAAGAACAGACTGGAACAACAGGTGAAAACTACTGTAGTGAGCTTCACCATTGTGGCTGCCACCCAGACCATTTCCCAGGTCCCCAGGCCTTCATCAACCTGATTCCTGAGTGATCTCCTGGCTAGAATGGGCCAGAAAGAAAGGGACCCAGATGATATCACCATGCCTACCTGCTTCAGCTGAATCCCAAACCCTACCTGAGATAACAGTTACCACCATCTTTGCTACCATCTAAGGGTATGTCTACACTACGAAATTAGGTCGAATTTATAGAAGTCGGTTTTGAAGAAAGCGTTTTTATACAGTCGATTGTGTGTGTCCCCACAAATGCTTTAAGTGCATGTAGTCGGCAGAGTGTGTCCACAGTACCAAAATGGAGCACTCTGGGATAGCTCACGGAGGCCAATACTGTCTAATTGTGTCCACAGTACCCCAAATTCGACCCGGCAAGGCCAATTTTAGCGCTAATCCCCTTGTCGGGGGTGGAGTAAGGAAATCGATTTTAAGAGCCCTTTAAGTCGAAAAAAAGGGCTTCGTCCTGTGGATGGGTGCAGGGTTAAATCGATTTAATGCTGCTAAATTTGACCTCAACTCCTAGTGTAGACCAGGGCTAAGAGACTATCAATCACGGGGTCTTTTCAATCTCAGATTAAATTTTAAAAACCGCAGCACCAATGGCAGCCCATCCCAACTAACTTTTCTTTTCCCCACAAGGACAGTTATTACCATCTTTGATACTATCTAAGAGACTGTTGAAGTGGTTTCTCCTTCTAAAACTTTTTCCAGCCAAAGGAAAGGGAACAAAAAAGACTGTTAAAATGAAAGCCTTATTTGATACTTTACATTTCAAATGTTAATTGTTTTTCCTTCTTTCAATGTTTTCAATAAAAGGTTAAAATGATTTTTAATGAATTGTTTGTCATAGTACTAAGCAGGTTTCTCTATACCAAATTCTGAACGTTGATTAACACTGTTTAATGTTGGATAGTGACTGGGTTTATGTTAACACCTTTGGTCCGTTTATTCCATCTAAATTAATAGAACAGATACTACTTCAATACAAACAATAAACAATATCTATAAGGCAATTAGAGGACTACTTTATATTAATATTTATATTTATAATAATCTTACCAAAGGAGAAAGGTTGCTAAACTGAACTGTAAGAGCTCCTTTGTTGCACATCATGTTTACTGATCAATTTTCTAATATCAAAATAAAGTTTCAGGATGAAGACCATGGTCAACAACTCCACGCACTGGACACACTGGAACCTTCTTCCAGAAAGATAAACTGAGTTTGTGCAGGAGACGGAGCTTTCTTGGGGACTGTTTAAAGATTGTGGAACAAACTCCCACAGGAACTAAGGACCACCACAAATCTCATTACCTTCCATTCCAAGTACAAGGAGTGCTTCTTTAACCTTGTTTTCTCTAACATACACACAGGCAGTATATACACATTTAAAAAAAAATATGCCCCCAAAACCAAAATCCTACCAAAACAAAACACTACACTGCACACACAATTTCCCCCTTGGGTACAGAATGAGACAGAGAACATATCACATGTGACAGATGTTAGTTATGTTACTTAGTGCACTACTAACACACAACATCGCTGAGGGCAATATATAGACTGGAATCTCAACAAGTTACTGATATAAATCCCCAAAAGACAATATTCTTGACCATCCCACTGAATGTTGATGATTAGGACACAAAATATAATTAGGAACCTGAAACTCTATTTTGCACTGTTTAGCCATTTATCCTCATCTAAAATCAAAACTTCACTGCACTTGGCCAGATATCTACAGAAAATCTCATATCCTGAAATACCCGTTTATAAAATTACAGGTCATGGGCCATATAATCAACTGAGATCCAGGCCCTTTGCAGCACTCAAGTGTCTCAAAAGGGACAGACTTTGGCCGTAAAAAGCCAGTCAGGAATTGCCCTGGTGCAGAAGGCCTCTTCACCACTGTAAAGAAGACTGATGCAACTCCTGGTGCCAGCCCCATCCTCCCACACCTGCATAGCAATTGTATCAGCTGTAAGGAGGGAGCATGACTTCTCCATCACATATTCTCCGATGGCATAGGTTCCCTATTGGACAGAAGTTAGAGCAACTCTTCAGCTACTCTAATCCTCAGCAGGACCAGAGCAAACTGGCTCTGAGAATCAGGGAGCCTACTTCCCTTCCTCTCTTCTAGACAAAAAATCGGGTCCTATATCTTTTTGAGAATAAGTGATCCATTTTGTTTGCAAATCACATCGTACCAAATTTTGCAAAAGACACAGGCTGTTTCTTTTTAGTGAAAATTCTCCCTAATTGAAACACTTGAAATAAAAGCTGCACTTGGTACTCTACCGGTATCCTGATCAGGAAACAGAACATGCAAAGGTGGATTTGAAGTACACTCAGCCAGACTGCATACTTTGTTAAACTGGTGAAAATCCAGAGCAACTACCTTGAAATTTCTCCAGATTTCATCTAGCGTTAATGAGAGCAGAATCTGACTCACATCTTTAAACAAATATTGGCAAAAGTAAGTTAAAAATATACATAGTTGAGATTCAGAAAGGTTATGCATGTTAATATGATAGGCAACTACTATATTAACTGGATAGCATCCTTATCCAGTTATCAGAGTATCACTGATAACTAAGTTATTATGATTCATTAAGTCATATCCGATAGTTAACAGTCTCAAAATGTTATGGCAAATTTGAAAAAGAATGTGTGGAAAATATTTGATTAAAAGAAAAGCCATACATGGCCATACAAGAGTACAACAGATATAAAAACTATTATATCAATACTTTAGCATATTGCTACTCTTCTGTATCAAACATGACCAGCATCAGCTGAACTGCATGTTTAATATTAGAGTACACTACGTGTATTAAGGAAAACGTCACAAAAGACTTGTTAAACTTTCATATGAAACTGGTGATGAGCACCTACAAAAAACATATAAACTGCATATATAGTAACATCTACTAAGGAAGAGTAAAGTATCAACATAAATTTGCTCAACAGCCAAGTATATATCAAGTATCCAAATACAGAAATGTTAATCCACTGCGCTTGATATATAAAACAGACGGCTCTGCAGTAGCCTTATGTTTGATTGTGCCTCGGCAAAAGGCATTAAAAGCATCACTGGGCTTAGCGACACTTACATTTTATAGCGCTCTAACTTGCTGGCTCAAGGGTGTGAACAATCACTCCACTGAGTGCAGCAAGTCAGAGCGCTTTAAAGCACTAGTGTAAATAGGCTCCTCGCGCTGGGAGCCGCGCTGCCAGTGCTCGGAGCTAATCCCCTCGTGGAGGTGGATTACCAGGAGCGCTGGGAGAGCTCTCTCCCAGCGCTTGCAGTCGACCGCACTTGCACGTCAAAGCGCTGCCGCGGGACTGCTCCCACGACAGCACTTTGCAGTTTCAAGTGTAGCCATGCCCACTGCCACTAATCTTATCCCCGTGTGTTTTACACAATTTATTTGCTTAGTGAAGACTAAGTTATTGCTTATCTGTGAGAACAAGACTCCTTTTTCCATCGAAGTGTGGCTCTGTAAAGTAATCAAAGGGGAAAATATATTTAAAGATGACTGGAGGGGGAAAATGTTTGCTGTGCAGTAAAATGTATTGGCTACAGGAACAAAGTCTTGATTTTGTGTATATACACTACAGACGTAAGCTTCAGCTGGTGTACATAAACTTTAATCGTGCTACTGTGAGATATGCCAGCCGAGGATCTGGCTTTACATTCAGTTACAAATAAAGAACAGAACAACTCTTAGAGGTAAATTCCTATTAAATCAATAATTAAGAATATGAACAACTCATATACAAAGAAGTCTGACACTGAAGCTGGTCAGCAGTTAATGCCCTGTTCTTAAGAAAAGCTTCTTCTACCACGTTACCTGCTAAAAGATGTCTATCAGTCTCACTCAGTACTTTTAACATTGATAAAAGCCGTCATTCAAAGCACAAAACTTCATAACAGTGGGAATAAGGGATGAGAGTAATGAAAAACAAACCTATTTTGCTGCTGTTTTGCAAGTACTATGAATTCTAAAGACTATTTCTGGAAGTGAATTAAATGACTGTTCTCTGGGTCTCAGTGGCTTTAACCATCAGGAAGTAGGAGGCAATATTTATCAATCAATTGTACCAAACCCCCAGGCCACCCGCTTTCCTTCTGCTGTTTACCTCCCACACGCTAGAAGCATGGAGTTGCAGTCACTTCTGTCCTCTCTTTGCTATCCCTTCTTTCATCTCTCCTTCTAGCAAGAAAACAAACTGAAATGAAGATACAAAGAAGGAAAAGTAGAAGGATAAACACAAACAGGCAGGGGAGAAAGCCTGGAGAAAGAGAGATGAGAAAAAAGGGTCAAGAAGGGCAGTAAGCAAGATGATTCATTCTATCTCTTTCTTCTCTTCCTTCTGTCCCTAGTGGCCAGAATTCCAAAAATTGTTTCTCTCCCCACCTTCTAGGTTGATCACTAGATGTTCAGAAAGTAACCCCTTATCTTCCCAGAGAACTGGTGATCCTCCTGGCTTTGAGAACAGCTTGTCATTAAACTTCCTTTCTTGTAACCATCAACTCCACAAACAGAAGCTGAGAGTTGAAAGTCAATTTCTTCCTTCCTTATGCAAAACCACCAGGAACAGATTCTGTTACACCTATATAATCTCTATTGTCTTTAACGGGGTAGTTTTAGTGCATCTCAGGGTAGCAAGTTTGTCTCTCCCACAGCTAGGGTTGGATTGAGACAATCTGGGGCCTGAAGTATACCATGACACAAAGCCTCACCATGGCCTTGCACACCACTTGGAGTGGCAGTGGCAGGGGCCACTCCTCTCCCAGAGAGACAAGGACACTGGCATGGGACACCTTTCTTCCTACCAGAAGCAGCAAGGGCCATCTCTGCCTCTCTCAGAGTGAACTCTAAATTCAGAAGAGTGTGTATGTGCTCTTCCAGACTGTATCTGCTTGGATGGGTGGGTGGAGGGAAAGCTATGCCCAGTGGAAGAGCAGATATACACTGAGTACTTTTGAAAATCCCATCCACCATGCTTAAGTGCCTAATAATGCTCAGCTCACTTTGAGTAGAAATGGAACCTTCCCCCTACCCACCCACTTTTCTCCAGTCATACATACTCTTGTTGGGGTGGTGCTGGCAAGGGCCCTCAGTGCAACCGATCTTGGAGTCAACACTCCATTGAGATGAACAGGGCTGTTCAATCCTTTCAGAGCTATTGTTCCAGGCTTATTACAGACTCAAGATAGGTTTCACAGCATCGGTTACACTCTGATCATGTTTTACGTAATCAAAAGAGCTAGAGATTCACTTTTTTTAAATAGAAAACCAGTGCTAATGTAATCACATGACTCCATGAGCCACAGACCCAGGCATGGATCCATAGTATTTATGCCTTACTCTAGCTCTGCCTTTAGCCATAGAGCACAAAGTTTTTGACACCTACAGTATGTCCCATCAGTTCATGTTCTGAGCCCTTGAGAGATGCTGCCAATTGATACAACTGCTTTACTGGTAAGAATCCCAGCAATTTGAGTCCTCACTGTTTGTATATGGTTGGTCACATATACATATATATACACATACACATACATATATATATAGTGTGTGTGTGTGTGTGTGTGTGTGTGTGTGTGTGTGTGTGTGTGTGTGTAAGAAAACCTGTGCCTTGAAATCTGTGTAAATACTCTACTTGTATCAAGAAGAACAACTCAGATGGCTGGAGCTCTCGTTTATTATAGATTGAAATGTAGTAAATAAATGTACAAGCCATAGGCACCTATCACCGGTAATTCAACAACTAGTATTATCATTAAAAAAAAAGGGCCAATATTCTTCATCTTGCCAGAATCAAAAGGTAGGAATAGTAACTCCATCTTCAAGAAAAAAAGCCCAAAGTCTCAGCAGGCAGGCAAAAGTCAAAAGACAGAAGCCAAAAATCTTGTTAAAGAAAAAAAAAAAAAATCACATCCTGTTGTGGTAAGAAAGACCCAAACACTAACTGGTACTGAATGCAGTGGGATTATAAATAAGATTAAGATTCTGTCACAGGTATTTTTAGTAAAAGTCAGGGACAGGTTGAGGGCAATAAACAAAAATTCAGGAAAGCCCACTACCTGTCCCTGACTTTTATTAAAAATACCCTGGAGTAGAGAGAGGGCAAACAGAGCACTGCTGGGGCTTGCAGCTGCTCCAGCCCCAGCCTGGCAACTGCTCCTGCGACAGGGGCTGACTGCTGCTGCTCCAACCCCACAGGGGCTAACCCAGCCCCAGCCAGTGCTCTGGGGCTGGCCACCAGCCAGCTATTCCAGCTTCTCAGGGCTGACTGCTAGCCAGCTGTTCCGGTTGCCACTGCTCCAGCAAGCCCAGGGCTGACAGCTACTTCAGCCCTCTCCCAGAAGTAATCACAGAGATCCCGGAAAGTCATGGAATTCATGACCTCTGACAGAATTGTATCCTTAATTATAAAATACGCCACTCATGCTTTTGTTGGGAGGGAGGGAGGGAGGAGAGTTTATGTTCCACTTGTAGTCACACATGCAGCTATTTGAAGGATTGAGGATCAAACATAGTACATAAAGGCAGTGCTACTCCTGATTATTCTTCTGGAGATGAGCTTAGCAGCATTCATGCATAATTAATTTTTTATTCTGATGATGAGCATAAACCTCAAAAAAATATTAAGCAAGACATAATACATTTTGTTGCACCTAGAACATTAAAAATTGGCTCTATTTACAACTTCTTTCATTTCCTGAGAGGATATTAATTTAGATCTAGTCCTTACACAAAAAGTTTGAGATCTCTCTTACCCAGATCCCAGTCCTGCAAGATGCTAATTTCATACAAACTTGTCTTCTACTAAGCCTGAAGGAATTTAAATTGATACTCCACTCCATGCCGGACATGGCCTATAAAGGCCATCAACATTCTCTACAACTGTATGTATTATAGAAATTCAGATCCAAGTGTGATGAAGGAACAAAACCTTGCTACAATATTACATCTTCTGCTATGTCATTTATGTTGCCTGTTCACAAGGCCCACAGAAGAGTCCAGCGCCCTCAGAACAAAAAACAAAACCCATCTGCATGGTGTCTATCTTAGTCAGCACAGCTGAACCTTGGTACACCTCTACCCCGATATAACACGACCCGATATAACATGAATTTGGATATAACGCAGTGAAGCAGCACTCCGGGGCGGGGGGGGGAGGCGGGTGCACTCTGGTGGATCAAAGCAAGTTCGATATAACACTGTTTCACCTATAACGCAGTAAGATTTTTTGGCTTCTGAGGACAGCGTTATATGGGGGTAGAGGTGTATATCCTATTTTGTACATATCATAAAAGCATAAGTCGAGGAAGAGACCTATAGGAACATCACTGAAGAGCCTGCTATCCAATATGGAAATCTGATACTAGGAAGAGAGCTATAACTGTGATAATGATGATACTTCTAAGATCAGCAGCTCTGTGTCACCCTTCTTTCTACTGCCACATCTCCTATGTCTCCCACCAGTACGACCTACTGACTTGTAAAAAGATTTCAGCCTGCATTACATGCTCCATTACTATTGCAGAAACACAAGTAATTAACATTCTTCAGATAAAATGCTCTGCTCTGTACTCATGAAAAAATGAGATGGCAGCTATAGATCTAATGCCATTTTCTACAGAAGAAAAAGTCAAATCACTTTCGCTTCATTAAGCCATGGTGCATTATTTCTCTTTTTGGAAATTCCCAATATACATTAAGTTGTACAAAACAGTCACGCAGGTATTGGCCTTTTCACCAGTGTCATGAGGACAGTATTTGCTCACTGGCTTCGTTGTCACCATTCACATTAAACATTTACAATAGGGACAGAATGAAAATGGTACTACTTCACCCCAAAATCTTTAACAAATCTCATAAGGTTAAAATCTGCAGCATGAACCTCATAAAAGGCTTAGAATACCTGACCTTGAAGAAAAGTTAAAAAACTGGGCACCTTTAGTTTTGAGAAAAGATGAGGAGGAGGTTGGGAGGTGGAGGAGAAAAGGATCTGATAACATCTTCAAATATGTTAAAGGCTGTTATAAAGTGATCAGTTGTTCTCCATGTCCACTGAAGGATAGGACAAGAAGTACTCAGCTTAATCTGCTGAAATAGAAATTTAGGTTAGATATTAGGAAAAGCTTTCTAATAGGGCTGTCGAATAATCGCACTTAACTCATGAAATTAACTCAAAAAAATTAATCGCAATTAAAAATATTTACTGTGATTAATCACAGCTTTAATCACACTGTTAAATAGAATACCAACTGAAATTTATTAAATACATTGGATGTTTTTCTACATTTTCAAATATATTGATTTCAATTAAAACATAGAATACGAAGTGTACAGTGCTCACATTTTTATTACAAATGTTTGCACTGTAAAAATATGATAATAGTATTTTTCAATTCACCTCATACAAGTACCATAGTGCATTCTCTTTATCATGAAAGTGCAACTTACAAAAGTAGATTTTTTTGTTACATAATTGCACTCAAAAACAAAACAATGTAAAACTTTAGAGCCTACAAGTCTACTCAGTCCTACTTTTTGTTCAGCCAATCGCTGAGAGAAAAAAGTTTGTTTACATTTACGAGAGATAATACTGCCTATTTCTTATTTACAATATCATCTAGCCAGCCCTCCGTGGAGAAAGAGGTGGTTAGGGACTATTTAGAAAAGCTGGACGTGCACAAGTCCATGGGGCCGGACGAGTTGCATCCGAGAGTGCTAAAGGAATTGGCGGCTGTGATTGCAGAGCCATTGGCCATTATCTTTGAAAACTCGTGGCGAACGGGGGAAGTCCCAGATGACTGGAAAAAGGCTAATGTAGTGCCAATCTTTAAAAAAGGGAAGAAGGAGGATCCTGGGAACTACAGGCCAGTCAGCCTCACCTCAGTCCCCAGAAAAATCATGGAGCAGGTCCTCAAAGAATCAATCCTGAAGCACTTACATGAGAGGAAAGTGATCAGGAACAGTCAACATGGATTCACCAAGGGAAGGTCATGCTTGACTAATCTAATCGCCTTCTATGATGAGATTACTGATTCTGTGGATGAAGGGAAAGAAGTGGATGTATTGTTTCTTGACTTTAGCAACGCTTTTGACACTGTCTCCCACAGTATTCTTGTCAGCAAGTTAAAGAAGTATGGGCTGGATGAATGCATTATAAGGTGGGTAGAAAGTTGGCTAGATTGTCAGGCTCAACGGGTAGTGATCAATGGCTCCATGTCTAGCTGGCAGCCGGTGTCAAGTGGAGTGCCCCAGGGGTCGGTCCTGGAGCCGGTTTTGTTCAATATCTTCATAAATGATCTGGAGGATGGTGTGGATTGCACTCTCAGCAAATTTGCGGATGATACTAAACTGGGAGGAGTGGTAGATACGCTGGAGGGCAGGGATAGGATACAGAGGGACCTCGACAAATTGGAGGATTGGGCCAAAAGAAATCTGAGGAGGTTCAATAAGGATAAGTGCAGGGTCCTGCACTTAGGACGGAAGAACCCAATGCACCGCTACAGACTAGGGACCGAATGGCTAGGCAGCAGTTCTGCGGAAAAGGACCTAGGGGTGACAGTGGACGAGAAACTGGATATGAGTCAGCAGTGTGCCCTTGTTGCCAAGAAGGCCAATGGCATTTTGGGATGTATAAGTAGGGGCATAGCGAGCAGATCGAGGGATGTGATCGTTCCCCTCTATTCGACATTGGTGAGGCCTCATCTGGAGTACTGTGTCCAGTTTTGGGCCCCACACTACAAGAAGGATGTGGATAAATTGGAGAGAGTCCAGCGAAGGGCAACAAAAATGATTAGGGGTCTGGAACACATGATTTATGAAGAGAGGCTGAGGGAACTGGGATTGTTTAGTCTGCAGAAGAGAAGAATGAGGGGGGATTTGATAGCTGCTTTCAACTACCTGAGAGGTGGTTCCAGAGAGGATGGTTCTAGACTATTCTCAGTGGTAGAAGAGGACAGGACAAGGAGTAATGGTCTCAAGTTGCAGTGGGGGAGGTTTAGGTTGGATATTAGGAAAAACTTTTTCACTAGGAGGGTGGTGAAACACTGGAATGCGTTACCTAGGGAGGTGGTAGAATCTCCTTCCTTAGAAGTTTTTAAGGTCAGGCTTGACAAAGCCCTGGCTGGGATGATTTAATTGGGGATTGGTCCTGCTTTGAGCAGGGGGTTGGACTAGATGACCTCCTGAGGTCCCTTCCAACCCTGATATTCTATGATTCTATGATCTGAACGAGAGAATAAGTGTTCGCATGGGACTTCTATAGCTGGCATTGCAAGTTATTTACGTGCCAGATATGCTAAACATTTGTATGCCCCTTCATGCTTCAGCAGCCATTCCAGAGGACATGCTTCCATGCTGATGACACTCATTAAAAAAATAATGTGTTAATTAAATTTTTGACTGAGCTCCTTTGGGGAGAATTGTACGTTTCCTGCTCTGTTTTACCTGCATTCTGCCCTATATTTCATGTTATAGCAGTCTTGGATGATGACCCAGCATGTGTTTGTTTTAAGAACACTTTCACTACAGATTTGACAAAATGCAAAGAAGTTACCAATGTGAAATTCTTAAAGATACAGCACTCGACTCAAAGTTTAAGAATCTGAAGTGCCTTCCAAAATCTGAGAGGGACGAAGTGTTGAGCATGCTTTCAGAAGTCTAAAAAGACCAACACTCTGATGCGGAAACGACAGAATCCGAACCACCAAAAGAGAAAATCAACCTTCTGCAGTTGGCATCTGACTCAGATGATGAAAATGAACGTGTCGGTCCGTACTACTCTGGATCATTATTAAGCAGAACCAGTCATCAGCATGGACACGTCCTCTGGAATGGTGGTTGAAGCATGACACATCAATATCTTGCGATGTTGGCTACAACAGTGCCATGCAAACGCCTGTTTTGACTTTTAGGTGACATAGTAAACAAGAAGTGGGCAGCATTATCTCCCGCAAACGTGAATGCACTTGTTTGTCTGAGCGACTGGCTGAACAAGAAGTAGGACTGATTGGACTTGTAGGCTCTAAAGTTTTACATTGTTTGAACGCAGTTATTTTTGTACATAATTCTATATGTGTAAGTTCAACTTTCCTTATGAAGAGATTGCACTACAGTACTTGTAATGAGGGAATTGAAAAATATTATTTCTTTTGTTTTTTACAGTGCAAATAGTTGTAATAAAAAAATATAAAGTGAGTACTGTACACTTGTATTCTGTGTTATTGAAATCAATATATTTGAAAAAGTAGAAAACATCCAAAAAATTTAAATAAATGGTATTCTAATATAGTTTAACAGCACGATTAATCGCGATTAATTTTTTTTTTAATCATGCGATTAATTTTTTTAATCGCTTGACAGCCCTACTTTTTAACTATAAGGATAGTTAAGCTCTGGAATAGGCTTTCAAGGGAGGTTGTGGAATCCCCATGACTGGAGGTTTCTAGGAACAGGCTGGAGAAACACGTCAGGGATAGTTAAGGTATACTTGATCCTGACTCAGCATAGGGCTGAACTAGATGACTACTTCGGGTCTCGAAGCACTACAATTCTATGTTTCTGTGATTGACTGCCACGTTACCTATATGCCAGCAATCTCAGAAAGTGACTGACCAGTTGAAAGATTACATCTGAGGATCCATGGGTCTGGAACGCAGGTGTGCAAACTGCTGTGTCGACCCCACCACCCAACAGCTCTGGCGAAGAGGTAATGACAGTCTATGAGCCCTATGGGTTCGAGCATGACTGGATGTCCTGTCAGTGCCTACTGCATTTCCTGAGTAACCCAGGAACAGTATTTAAGGCCTAAGGAAAACGCCTAGAGGTTGTCTGTGCAACCAGGCGGATCCTCAGCTTACTGCTGCAACAGACTTTTCTGTGTGCTTCTGATACCTTGCCTTGCTCCTAGTTCCCGGCTCCAGCCTTGCTCCTGATACCTTGCCTCATTCCCGATCCTGGTTCTTGGTCCCCTGCTCTGCTCCTGTCATCTCTTGCCCTGCCTCTGTTCCATTCACTCTACCTCAGCTGACTGCCTTGGTTCTGACCCGGTGCAGCTCCCGACCCCAATTCCCAACGATTCTATAGCATGATAATAGTATGGACTGCTGATTCTAGCTTTAACAAGGTTTAGTCCAGATGGTCATCAAGCCCCCTTCAAGCCAGGACACGGCTTCGATCCACATCTTGTAGCCAAGATCTTGACATTACAAGTTATATTAAAAATGACGCATTATGCGCTTGCAACACTAACAGACCCAAGGTTCAAGATTTTCTAGCTTCCAAAAAACTTGACAAAAGACCCACTGTGACAGAATGGGAACTTGGGTGCACTTGAAGGACAGAAAAGTGTTAACAGAGCAAACATTTTTGTTCAGTTAAGCACTACATAGAACATAGTTGTTCCAACAATTTCTACTTCCTTGTTTCTTCAGTACATTGCCTAGCAGTCCTGCTACTCAAAATTTCAAAAATCTACCTTTGATGAAATGACAGATTTCTGCTCAGCAAATCCAGCCACAGGTCGAGCATTACATGCCTGCAATAGTGTGCTGATACTTCAATGAACCACGTAAGGATATTAAACACCTGTCCAGTTCAATACTATTAGGAAACCAAATCATGGTCACCTTCTCTTAGATTGCAAAATTATCCACTAACAAGTATATTCTGAGAAGATGTTTAGCATGACAGATGAGATAAATAAGCCAATCTGATGTAAGCCTATGCAACACAAGAAAATAGAAGTTTTTGTAACAACCTTTAATTGTATTGCTTAAGATAGCTCTGTTGCCAAGAAGTGACTTTTTACCAGGCTAAAATAGTAAAGTTCCCCAATGTTGCTAGCAAGGCCCAGAATATTTTTGTAAATGCTGCGTGAAAATATTCATGACTGGAAGTATGGGTGAAGATTAACAACAACAACAACAACCACCATTGATCCTGCACAAAGCATGTAGAAGCCTAAGGAGGAATGTAATCTGCTGCATCTCTTAACTGGCACCCCAAATTTAAGAGATGTGTTTTTCAGCACTTCTAAGTCATCCCCTACTGATTCCATGTTTTTTGTATTATCAGGACACCTACACTTGCAGTTGGTGGTACTCTATATGGTATCATAGAACTGTCAGTAAAACACTTTTCAGACGATTTAAAAGTCAGCTTGCTCACCCCTCAACTCTGAGTGGATCATGTTATTGGGGTATCAGGCCTATAATCCCCATTTGCTCTGAAGATTTCCAGTGAGTTGTCATGGGGTGGAGCGACCCAGAAGTTGCAACCTTAAAGATCCAAGTAAACAGGGAAAAAGGTGCATCTTATGTCCTGAAGCTAGCTGAAGGAAAGCGGAGACCAAGACTTCACAGGCCATGCCAGCTGGCCTAGCCAAGAGCCAAAGAAAGCCCAACGGCATGAGATACCAACCAGATGACATCACCTGATCCTTGAACTGCAGTCCTAGCCCTGAAGCTAAGACCATGCAAGCTGAAGAGACTTCTTCTTTAAGTAACACTTATTTTTTCCTTTAGTGGAGACATCCACAATATTATTTACTTTTCCTTTTTAAAAAGTGTGAATGAGTGTGTGAATATCAAAGAAATAGCATGTGTATATATAGATTAAATAAATCCTACTTCAAAGCACTTTGTGCTATCCTGGGCCATAAGAATGTTGCAGAAACTGTTGTATGCAATAGCTGTGCCGGTCCCAGGATATTAGAGAGACAAGTTAGTCCACTAAAAGATATTACCTCACACAGTCTGCCCATAAAGGGGCAGACAGAGGTGGTCAACCACTCTGTATCACAGTGAATAAATCAGATGGGGAAAGAGCCAATGGTGAAAGTCACCTGGTAATATGCAGCTTTGAAGGGAACTCAGCACTACTTCTAAGGGCAGGGAAGTAGATGGTGTCTCCTTAAGTTTCCAGTGATACCAGTTAATCAAGTCTTATGCTAACTTCATGATTTAAATCTCGATTGTGTTAATTTAATGCTTTGGACAGTTGCTGAGTCCATTCCATATGGTCATCAATTGGTTGATTTATTAACTCAATTTCAATTTCAGTTGTAGCTCCAATTCGCTAATTGTATTGCTAATCCTTAGATAAATAGAAATATTTTTAGTATTTAGTTTTAGCGACAAGTTTAAGTGACTATGTTTGTTTTTACTAATTACACAATAAAACCAAAAAACCAAACAGCTGGTGTTTATTTCAAACACAACAACATGGGTCACAAAATCCTCACTGAATTTTAATGGACATTGAGAAATCATTTAGGAACTCCTTGGCTCTAATCCTAAACTAATACCTTTATCCCTAACACAAAAATAATACAAGAGACCAGGATCCAGATTGCTCCCTAAACATGAGCATATGTTGTTTTTGAAAGTGAACTGAACAAAATTTAATTACTCAAGTGTATTCTGGATAGAGACACTGAGTCACTGTAATGAAACTGGCAATGACAAGATATGTTACTCGTAAGGTCCTTACTCCCCCAGGAAGGCAGAGACTGAGGCAATGGCAGCTACAGCAGCAGCAGAGCACGGGGAGTGTCATGCCATCAAAGACTCAGGACATTCAGGTTGCTTTCAGAATCCTCTGATGTCCACATGCAAAACTGAACTGAACTATATGTGAAAGCAGAAGGCAGTAAAAAGCATTTTTCTGGTGATTAGAGAGGGACATTTAAAGAAAGAGTGAGACTTAAGGCATTAGAAGAAACCAAAAAGTAGCACTAACATAATAGGAAGGGTTAAGAACAAAAGTAAAATATATGTGGGATTTGCAGAGCGGAAGGAGGACATGCTGGATTAGCACTGGTAGAGATAGTTGGGTGAGGCCCCTGGAGAGAGAAGTGGGAAGAGAGAAAATAATGGCTTGGGGAAATCCAATATATGTAACTATGACAATATTTTGCTTATATGTTGTTTGTATGTTACTGTTAGTCTAGGCTCTTTAACTGCAGGATCTGTTTTTTGTTTATCCCAGTAAGCATCGGGGCTTTATTGGGCTAGGTGCTGTACAAACATTCAACCATTATAAAATATAAATTAAAAATATAGCACCAATAACTGTGTGTTAGTTTAATTGCTCATGCCTCTTCTATTTGATGAGAGTGGTGCCTCACCTAATTTTTCATTGTGCCTTGACAGTTAGGGGTTTGCGTTAGCCCATTCTCTGTAACTTCAATTACACTCTGTCTCAAGAAAACATTTTACCAAAATGTTGAAAACATTAAATACAGATGGATCAATTAAAATAATCTGTGACAAAATTAATCACTGCCTGCTTCTCAGTGGGTGGAAGAATTACAGATACAAGTACAATGAGACCCCAATTCACCAAGCCATTTAAGCACACACCTAAGTGCTTTGCTGAATCTTGGCCTACGTTAGGGTAGCATTGTGTCTCAGAATTGCCATGGCAGGCACAGGGAAGAAAATAATACCACTGTTGCCAGACACATGCACATTAGGAGGATGGCCTGCAATATGAGCCTGAATACATACTTTACTGCATTTTATCTGTGAAATAATATTTTCATTACATATATGGAGAAAAGGAGTTCATATACATTTTGTATATTTGTAAGATACTTTTTAAAGTTCACAAAAGCTGTCTCCACTGGATTCACCCATTCCCATTTGAACTTACCGAGTTGGCAAAACCAAAAAGACTGCCTCCCAGAATGTATATGATGTTAATGATCCACCAAACACTATCCTGGTGATGGTTTACTGGAGGACACCAAGATTCCCCCTCACACCACCACCCCTACCTAAATTTTACAAAGCTTTTTAGGCACTATTTGAGAGTTCTGAAATATCTTTTTCCTTACCAATTTGTCTTGTCTTAATTGTACATATATACTGGTTTGTCCTATCAGGATTGTTGATGAATGTTGGACTGCTGTCTTATTCCAAGTAAATCAAATTTTGGGCCTCCTAGCCTTAGGATACATTTAAAATAAAATTTTACATCAATCCCCAATTTAAATTAGAAAATAGGAAACCTTGATTTAAATCATTGACTGTAATCATATTTTTTGGTTGTACAAGATTCAGTCTCATTGGTTGGTATAACCATTGAAACGTTTATTATTTACAACTAAATGTAGCTAATTGCCAGGAATAAGCTTTGAGGATACAAGGGGGAGACAACAGAACTTCCCCTGGTGCAGTAACTGCAGCTAGGGAAAATGAGAGTGATGGGGGGGGGAAAAGAGAGAGAGAGAGAGAGAGAATCTCCCCCTTTCTTTACATAGCAAATTGAAAAGCCTGGGACAGTTTCAAATTTATCACACACTCTGGAGGGAACTCTAGAATCCCTTATCTCACCAGCCAGGATGAAAGGGAAGAGACAGACTCCTTTTCTGGCTTTTACCAAGCTTCCCAGAAAGAGTCTATCTGGGGATAAAATGTAGCATGTAAAATTTCAGGAAGATTGGTGGGGATTTTTTGGTTGGGGATGGAAGAGTTCAAATTGTGGTGAGTGACTGAAAGTTAGGTTTTATGATAGGAAGCTAACTTCAATCTTAACTATGAAGTAGCTACTACTGCTCCCATAACATTTAAATTACAAAAAACAAAGTTATTTCACAGTTTGAGATACCAAATTATACAGCTACTGCCTCCTTAAAATACTTTATGCCTCAGTAACAAACATTCTTTGAGTAGATCTTTGTACGCTTAGTTAAAGGTTGCATTATTTTGGAAGGACAACTCTCTACAGCTGGTAACTGATCAGTTTCCCCTTGTCTGTGAGCTGAGGAATTTGCTAGCCCTAGAACTAAAACAAAGAAAACCTTCTGATTCATTTAAATATAATTTAATAACTGCTATACTGGAAACAGTTATTTCTTTCAGCAGTTCAGGCTCGACAGAAGAACACTTCTTTTAATTTATAATTCTTGCCATAGTGGAAGTATTTAAGGATGGTCCTTATTTAGTTAACACTATTAATTCACTTGTACCAGGAACATCATCATAATAATAATCAAATTACTATATTTCAATAACAATGCAGTGTTCATTAGAAAATACAATAAAATAGCTCAAATATAAAGCTGGTCACAAAGGACAATGAGAGGGAAACCAATATTTCCACAACAAGATGATGATGATTATTATTATTATTATTTTTTTTAATTTAAAGCGGAACCCTTTGTAACTCTGTGGAGTCATAGTTGGATGAATGGACATGTCATCCAAATAAAGCAATAAATTTGACACAACTAGATTATGGAATTGTGCAGAAATAATTAGCTTAAATATACAGAATACTCATTAACATGACTAATCTGACACTTGGATCTCTCCTTTCTTTAGAACTCTGGACTTCATTAGAGACATTCAGGAAAGAGATATCATGTACAAAACAGACATCTACAATTTCCATAGCAGGCTTCATTATGCATAACATCAATTTTATCCTCCTATTTGGCTGTATTTGCATATTGTAATAAACATTCTATATCCTTTAGTTTTACCCCTTTGAATGCCAAACTTCAGATTAAATTACATGCGCAGAACCTACAATATGGATTCAAGATTGTCTGGAAATTGTGCTCCTTAATACCAGAAACTGGAGACGATAGCAGAAATACACTACTAAACAATACTAGGAGGCCTCCAGGTTGAAAAATCTTGTAGAGAACAGCTATTTTCCGATAATACCTCTTGGATAACAAATGATTTTCTTCATTCCCTGGAAAGGCAACAAAACTTTGCTCGGGCTTTGAATGTTTTTAATAGTTTTCAAACAAAACCATTAATCGAAGCTGAGAAAACTTCACTGTGATTGTGGTAAATCCAACCTCCTGTTATAATGAATTTTTTTTTAAATTGCTATGCATTGTATGAGAATGTTAATTAAGCCAAAGTATGTTAATCTGCAATTGGTCTCCCATCATTAAAGTGAATTAATGAGGTGATACTGTACTGTATTCTGCAGCAACTTAGTTTCTGATCAGGCACACCACTTTTTCCTATAAACAAGAAAAACAAGTCTGCTAACAACATTCAGGGCCAGATTAACTCTCCTGTGGGCCCCGGGCTATAAGATTTTATGGGGCCCCTATATACAAGTCTTTTTCCTAATTTAAAACAAAATCACCACAATTATGGCATTGAGGCCATTAACACTATACTAAACTTGCCTTTTAATTAACATAAAGCCATTCTGTGGTCACATTTCAGTCTTAAAACATGTAGAATATAGTTAATTCAAAATAGCCTACTTCTTACCTTAGAACAGCTATTATATTAGTTTGTTTCTGGGAGGGAGTTTGGGTGCAGGAGGGAGCTCCAGGCTGGGGCAGAGTGTTGGGGTGCAGGAGAGGGTGAGGGGTGCAGGCTCTGGGAGGGAGTTTGGGTGCAGGAGGGGATTCGGACCGGGGGCAGGGGGATGGGGTGCAGGAGGGAGTGCGAGGTGCAGGCTCCAGCCAGGAGGTGCTTACCACAGGCAGCTCCCGCCAGGCGGCGCAGCAGGGTTTAGGCAGGCAGGCTGCCTACCTACCTACCTACCTGCCACAGCCCCACGTCACTCTCAGAAGCGGCCAGCTGCTGGCAGATCTCTGCGTGCCCCTGGGGGGAGGGGACAACGTGTCTCTGTGCTACCCGCGCCTGCAAGCGTAGCTCCCATTCGCCGGTTCCCAGCCAATGGGAGCTGTGGGGACGGTGCTGGGGCAGTGCGCGTCGCCACCTCCCCTGCCACGGGCCGCAGAGACGTGCCAGCAGTCAACCACTTCCAGGAGAGTGTGGGGCCACAGCATGCAGGCAGCCTGCCTGAGCCCTGCTGTGCTGGGGCCCGCCTTAGCCCGGGGCCCTAGGCTGCAGCCTCTAAAGCCCCTGTGTTAATCCGGCCCTGACAATATGAAATGTTTGAATTTGCTCCTGTTAGCCCACAACTACCAATTTGATAAACAAAAAAAACAAAAAACAAAAAAACCAAAACTTTAAAATAAATATTTTAAAAACCAAAAATTCAATCAAGAACATTCAAATTTCTGACTTTCCTATTACACTAAGAATTAGCTGTGTTCAGCAGTTAATTTTATTAGTATTAAGCAAAATAAACCATTTATATTTGGATTCAGCAAATGGAATCCACTGCTGAAACAATATACAGTAAACCAATAATGGTAATTATTACGAGCTCCTGGTTATTCTCTGCCTGTTACCAGTCACAAAAAACTTGGATCTCAATATTTCAGACTTCAGACTGCTACTTAACAGCCCCGATCCTATAAACAATTATGCATATGCTTTGCAACTAGGCCACTTAATATAAATGGGCCAACTCAAGGTAGTGCAGTTGAGGTATGGGTATGTTTAAGTTTGCAGGATCGGTGTCTATTTCATTCCCCTATCAATTTTTTTTTGTACTGAACTTCAAACTAAACAGTTTATTTCATTTTTGATACCTCTGAAAACAACAAATGTCACACAGACACATTACAATCAACATGTTTTTCCATACAGTAAGTTTGACGGTCACTTAGGTTGGTGATTTATATTTAATATTAAGACAAGTGTTTTCTGAAAGTAATAATAGTTGCCTCTGGGATTCTGTATATTCATACTGTTTTGCCCTTTCGCTCCTCTAAAACGTAACAACAAATAAAATAACTTACCATTCTTGCTGACATCCAGTTCCCTGAGATTAATGAGATTTGCAATGGATGCTGGCAACGTTGTTAGATCATTGTCTGGCAAACTCAGCTTGTGCAGGGATTGACAGTTAAAAAGTTGCTATTGAAACAAAGAAAAAAGTGACTGAGCATCTTTCCATTTTCTTTATGTCTTTTGTTTTTAATTCTTTTTAACTTCTGACCGTCTCACTAGAAAATCAGGATATTTGTGAAACACTGAATTACAAAATGTGCATCAGTGAAAAGCTGTAACCGTCCAGAGCCAGCAAGTGTGGCAAACGCTTATATTAGATGCTCTCTACAAACGCCTTCCAATGCTTCAGAAATCATTAACTAGAGCTAATATGTAGTAATGAGGAATACTAACAAACATTCACTTTTCAGAGTCAAAATGCCTGACAATTCTCAAATCTATAAATAAAAAAGCAGAAGCAATTGTAGGAGAGAGAGAGGGCACGCGCGTGCCTGGAGCACTGGCTCTGGTGCAAAATTTGAGGCCTGCATCAGAGGCTGTAAAGCAGTCAGGCCATGTATTAAACTAAATGCTTACAAGTTCACTGTTTGTTACATACACTTGGCCAAGTTGTTGCTAGTGTACTAGGCATTAAATATTTACATAAATATATTTTAGAAGGCTAGTACAAATATACCCCAATCTAGTACAAAATAATATGCATAAATAGAAATGTTTTGTCCAAGATATCAGAAACAAGTGGAGATAAACAAAGGACATGAAACACATAAAGTGGTACCTAAGTTGTTTATCTCAGTCTATAAATGTCAGGGTATCTCACCTGAACCCTTTATGTCGCTGAGGGGATAGCAAAAATTCCTGATAACTGAGCTGCTCCTTGCCATAGTGCACTCGTGTTAATGAATAGGGCAAGTTGTGCAGCTTGTTAGAACTGTGCCTTAAGGGCAATAAATCTGGCCAAGCACCTTTGTCACCAAACTGTGCTTGTGGTCTCTCTCTATGAGTAACATCAAGGTCTGCAAAATTAGCAGGCTGCACTCTCTACTAGTGCTGATAAGACCAGAGTTCCAAAAATAAAAGCACTAAACAGTAACAACATTCCCCTCTTCTACAGCAATTACACGTGCTTCCACAAATAAATACAACTGAAGTCTGCATTTAAAACCATCCATTTTGGAACACAAGCTTTAACACCCACACAGGTGGGTGTTAATTTTTTACAAAGGGATGAAGTTCATCTAAATTGAATATATTTAAAATAAATCTAAAATTATGCAGCCTCCTTATTTTCCCCTCCCTTAAAAGGCAATACTAAAGAAGTTTAACAGAGTGTGTGTGTGTGTGTGTGTGTGGGGGGGGGGGGGGGGGGGGGGAGGAATGACTAACATTTTCAAGTTATTAAGACGAGCAGGATAGTCTGTCTGTGCATATATATGTGCATGGGTTAATTTAAGAGAATAGACAGCCAATGGCATCTGTAAATATTAACAACAAAAATTATTTGTATTGGAGTAGTGACTAGAGCCAGAGCCCCATTTTGCTAGGCACTGTACAAAACATATAATGAAAAGATGGCCTCTACCCCAAAGTGCTTACAATCGAACTATAAAAGACAAGAGACAGCTGGTGAATAGAAAGAGATAAAGTTGAGGGGGAAAGCACAAGGAAACAAAGGAACGATGCTGACCAGCATGTTAAGCGGTGCCTGGCTGCCTAAACACTGTCAAGGTTTTTGTACATATCACAGCAGAGTTTTAAGGAAGGATTTGAAGGACTACCAAGTGTTTTCGTACGTATTTATGGGGAGTTCTTCCCACACGGGAGAAAGCATGACAATGCCTATTGGAAAACTTTACAAATGGGCAGCCAAGACAATCTGAGGATCAGAGGCAAGGGTCAATGTTTCAATAGCAAATAGGAGAGGACAGGTAGGCCAGAGATAATCCATTGTCCATGGACAGTAATTCCTCCAAAAGATTAATATTGTCATCTGTCATTAAATAGTGCATAACACTGGTGTTGAAGATTTGGTTCCTGATAATCTTGAGTAAGTCACAACTCATTATCATGATCTCTTTTGCAACATTTCCCCCGACTTATGTTCAAAGAGAATTCTGAGGAAGAACTGGCCAAACAGTGAGAATGTGGTTGGAATAGATAAAATTTACTTTAACTTTTTAGTGACTGCCCCAACAACTGCCATGAATATGAGTGAGAAGTCACTGGATTGCATTGCTCACATAATAAACCATTATTTCAACCACAAACCATGGAACAAGTCCCAGGAATTTGATATTCACATAACACCCAAACCATAAGTTTGGATGATGAATTATTCAAGAGAATAACTCTAGCCTGTGTAGTGACACAGTACCTTTTCTTCAGATATATGGACCTGTTACAAATCAACTAGCTTGCACCATCAGTGCTTTCATTAGTTGGATTTCCTTGGGTAATGTACTGGATAGGTGCTTTGGTTGGCATACATCTTTTGGAGCCATTCCTTTTTCTTACTATTTCCAACAAGACAATGTGCTCAAAAACATATCCCTGCGTGCAAACAGCTATATAGATTTTTAAAATCATACTAAATTTATTTAATTATTCATGTGAAAAGAATGAAAAACATATGGCACAGGCAGTGGGGAAGAGGTTTACAAAAGTGAAAAGTTTTAAAATTTTGTTTTTTCATCTTCTGTATTCTCATACAGTGGTCCATCACTGGGAGTGTGGAGCCAGTTAGAGTTGGCTGGTGTAAAAACTATATGGCTAACTGTCCTTTAAGTTGCAAGGAAAATAGGAAGGTAGAAGCCAACTACAAGATATGCTTGTGCAGGAATGATTGATCCTTTCTTCTAACAGATTTACCTCCAGGAAGCTGTACTAGTAATTGAGGTGTTTTGCAGCTTTAGGAAGCTTCAGTGTTTAGTGTTAGCTGGAAGACTCCATTTTGAATCAAGTGGATATGGCTCATTGGTCAAAACCTACTGGGGAAGGAGCTATGGTAGATAAAACCTACTCTAGTCCTAAAAATTTAGGATACTTTTTTTAAACTTGGGAGCTTAAGTCCCACTTTCACGTAATTTAAGCACTTAGGAGCATAAGAGACTTTCAAATTTTACACATCAATCTAGTTTGGGAGGTTATCTTAGGCAGATGTCTGTTACAGCCTTGAAAGACTGAGTAAGCTTGATGTAGGCAGAAGCCTGCCTAGCTTGAAAAATTGGTTCTAACTCTGGGGGTTCTCTCTTTAGCTGGAACACATGCAATGCAGCTACCAAGAAATTTTTCTAACTTAAGTTATGTCAGTTCCTTGGGGACATATTTTTATTTATATATTTATTTTTAATCCTCCTAAGTCTCCTTCTACCTTTCCCTTTCTCAATATTTGAATCTATGATTCACAGTTCACATTAGTGAGACAGATACTGGAATACTGTATACAATTCTGGTATCCACATATTGGAAAAACTCAGAGGGTGCTGAGAAGAGCCATAAAAATTATTTGAGAGCTGAAGAAAATGCCTTATAGTGAGAGCGTCAAGAGTTTAATCTTATAAAGAGCTTAATTTGTTTACCTTATTAAAAAAAGATTGAAAGGAAAACTTGATTACAATGTATCTTCACAGGGACAAAATACCAGGTACTAAAGAGCTCTTCAATCTAGCAGACAAAGACTTATCAAGAACCAATGTCTGAAAGCTGAACCCAGACATATTTAAACTGGAAATAAGGCACACATTTTTAAACAGCGAACATGACTAACCACTGGAGCAAACTACCAAGGGAAGTGGTAGATTTTCCATCTCTTAAGTCTTCAAAAATAAAGACCTTTTGGAAGATATGCATTAGTCAAGAACAAAAGTTATTGGCTGTAATACAGGGGGTACCTGAGTGAATTTAACTGCCTGCGATATACTGGTCCCTTTTGAATCTATAAATGTATTCATTAGATCACTAGGTCACATGGTCTTCCCCCATATTTAATAATGGGCTCTTCAATCTAGCAGAGAAAGGTATAACACCATCCAACGGCTGGAAGTTGAAGCTAGACAAATTTAGACTAGAAATGGGGCATGCATTTTTAAACAGTGAGAGTAAATAACCATTGGAACAATTTACCAAGGGTTGTGTGGATTCTCCATCACTAACAATTTTTAAAAAAAATCAAGATTGGATGTTTTTCTAAAAAGATATGCTCTAGAAATTATTTTGGAGACATTCTATAGCCTGTGATATACAGGAAGTCGGACGACATCATCATAAAACGGTCACTTCTGGCCTTTTTAAGACCTGTAGAACATCAAGTTGCTATTAACATCTATTCCTACTTAAAAAGGTAGAGAATTCTCAGTTTGGACAGTTGACAAACAATATCTTGACTTAGGCCTTGTCTACACTACAGGGGAAATTCGATCTAAGCTACGCAATTTGACTTACGTGAATAGCGTAACTCAAATTGGCATAGCTTAGATCTACTTACGCACGCAGGAGTCGACAGGAGAGCTTCACTAGACCCGCTAAATCGACAGCCAATGCATTAATTGCTGCTCATCGATCCCACAGTAAGGGTAGACAAGCTCTTAGTAGTAGTATTATTAGTAGTGTTGGCTTAACTGCTCCCACTGACGTCCAGTGGGCTTAATTAACTGTAAGCTACTACCCTATTTGGGGTAAACAAGAAACTGAATAACGTCCTCATTGGTTTCAATTGCTTGGACTTCCAATGGTTACAAAAGCTATAAATGTGAAAAATAGTCAACTTTTAAAGAGCCTACCAAAGTAATATTCAACAATGATTCAGGCAGGATAATGATCAAATTTTCCATATACTGGTGATGAAGATGAAAAGAAGCAAAAACAACAAAGTCTTCAGTTACATATTAAGAAGTTTAAACTGGTGAGTTGAAAATGGAAGTTGGTCACCTACGAGGGCCCTCAAAGACAACAGACTTTTAGAATTATTACTCCACTGCTGTATAATACAGATGTAGTAAAGTAACAGGGTTAATACACCTCACAAAAAACCAAACCCCAAACACCATACCTTTGGAAGCTCCTCAATCTGATTTGCATCTAAATAGAGCTCTTCCAAGGTCTTTTCAAAGGTAAATATCTCTTTCGGCACTTGTTCCAGGCTGCAGTGAGAATAATCAAGTACAGTGACAGTTTCTTCTTCTCCACGCAGACAGCGGCATGGCACCAACCGCACAAACAAGTTCCGCTTTGTTGTCATTTTCAGGCACTGTAAACAAAAATGAGGTTTCTGAAATATCTTTAGACTTTGAGAAACTAATATATTATTTTTTACCTCAACAGCTTATTAGACACAAAGTTTAGAATTTTTACATTTTAAGGACTGCACAGCACCTGCAACTTCCATTGAAGAAAAGGATACTGTGGCTGCTTGGCAGTGGTGAAAATCAGGCTATAAAATTTTTACTTTTTTTTTAAAAGAGAAAAAGAGTATCAAACTGAAACCTCCGCTTCTTACAGCAAAGTTTCACTTTCTCAGGAGCATTATGCTTTAGTTCCTAGAAAATTAAGTAGACATTTCTTTTAAGAGATGCTTTTATATTTCATATTAGGAAAACCTTCCTAACTATAAGGATGGTTAAGTATTGGATTGGGCTTCCAAAGGAGGTTGTGGAATCTCCATCACTGGAGGTTTTAAAGAACAGGTTAGACAAATATCTGTTGGGATGACAAAATGACCTTGAGGTCCCTTCCAGCCATACATTTCTCTGATTCTGCACCCTCATTCAAAAAGTAGACATAGATAACGAACCAGTATGGTTTCTGTAAATTGATCCAACTAGGAACGTGACTGCCACTAAAAATTGCACTACAAAGAAACACTTAAAAAGGTGCTCAGACACAGGAATTCTATTCATTTTCTGCAATTTCACCCACAGTCTGGAAAGCTTCAAAATACAGATTTTTAAGAAAAAAGCCATTAAACATTGGTTTTTACTTCTTAAAAGTAAATGAACAGGCAATAGGAAAAAGATTTTGATGGAAAACAATGAACACAACTTTTTTGTTTTTGGCAGTGCAAAAGGTAACTGCAATCTATGTTCCACCTTTGAATTTATGCAGTTACAAATTTGATTCTGTGAATATCTAGTCTGCTACATATTCCAAATTATACTTCTCTCATCTGGAACTCATTTTGTGGGGGTGCCTTACATTCCAAATTTTATTTAACTCATGCATGAGTGTTAGTACTATTATAGTGCCTGAATTTCCATCTATCATGAAAGGGTGGAAAAGCAGCCTTTTGTAGATGGCAGGCTGTCAGAGTTCCTTACTGAATAATTAATATTACAACAAAACTCCAGCAGTATTAAAATAGGGCTTTGTATAGTCATCTTTTGTGTCATTTAAATCAAAATAAAAAAATAATCTCTTTGCCTAATCAGTGTACAGGGATTGGAATACAGGAAAGTAAAAATCCATTTATTCATGTCTGAATATTGGTGATATCATAGCAGAATTTTCAGATGCCTTCTTGATCTATTGTTAACTTCAAGCACACAGCCATCTATCCATTTCCTTGCCCTGTACTACAACGACCACCACCTTTCCTTCCCTAACTTTCTTGAAGTTATTTCCATCTATATGCCTCATGTGACTAAAGTACATAAATGTGCACCTGCTGATTTCTAATATTATAAATAAATAATATTGTCAACTAATATTTTGGGGGAAGGAGGGAGGTTTAGAACCAGGAGATTCGCAAGAACCTTTGCTGCCACCATCACATCTCAAAAGCTTAATTTTTCATCTTGTCAGCAGCATTTATTTTCCACAATTCACATCCACAAGTCACTATGGAAAAAATAAGCTTTTCACCAGGCGAACCTTTGCACGTTTTGAGATGGCGTGGTTTTTCCAAACTTTTGTAAGCAACCTATTCCTAGTCTTCTTCTAATTTCTTTGGAACAGCCTCGTTGGTCGGATATGTAGGACCCCATCTACTACCTACTTCGGCACCATGAGGTCTGCTTCCATTTTTGTTAATCCTGTCAATATCCATGCATTTTGATTTTTGCCATATTCAGTCCATATTCCTTACTAATTGTTTTTAATAGACTCCAACATTTGTTGCATTGCATCAGTCATTGTAGCAAAGAGCTACAGCATATCTGAGGGCAGTTAAGAGGCATCTACGAATAAAAACCCCAGATCCTTCCATTTTGTCACAGCCCTCCACAGCTTGTCTCATTCCCTGCCCGCACCTTGAAAAGGCTTCGGGACAGAGTACACCCTTGTCTCACACCCTGTCCAGTGAAAAACCACTCATTGCCACCTGTTCCTGTTCACACAGTGCTGTGTCTGAAAATGGTAGAGACTTAAAATTAATTCAATGAAATGCTTTGGAATCCCCATGTCTGCAAGTGTTCTCTGAAGATGGCTATATCGGATGGTATCTAACGCTTTTGCATAGTCAATGAAATAAGCAGAAATCAAGTCAGTGTTACGAAATCCTATCTCTCCCTTCCCACATCCCCCAGCACAGGGAGCATCTCAGACATAGAATGGACTAGGCAGAGCATAACGGGTTCCAGACATACACAACTGTCAAATGGTCCCTTAAACAGCTAGTGCAACTTAGAACTCCACTTATTTTAAGATACTTGGGTTATTCTCAGAAACTATAGTGATGGGACAATTTTAGCAGACAGATTAGTAAATAAAATACTAAACATCAAAATACATTTAAAAATATTGATAACATGAACAAAATCAATAAAGTAGTTGTTGTTAGATGTTGATAGATGTTTGGCTGCATGTGTTTCCTCTGTGTGCCACCCCAGCCCTGCACAGACAGCTGGCACAGCAGACCTCGAGTAAACTGCCCAACGACCACAAGATTTGTTAAGGGATGAAGGCACCCGGCCAAGTTTGTTGTTGACAAAGCACAGTACTGGTCTCCTGCAGATTCTACCGGACCATTAATACATGTATGCCCATAACAATGGACCAGCTCAGTGAACAGCAGGACTTTCCATTTTTCCCTAGGCCAGGATTCAGTTCCATTGCCCAATACAACTAGAATCACGCAAGCGAGCTATTCCCGCCTCATGTCCCAAACCCCAGAAGGCCACACTGATCATGACTCCCAAGCAAAAGTGAGAATGTAGTGCTTACAACTTTTGGGGAGCAAGGGGAGTGAGTTCAGCATTTTAAGGTTCGATTTCCATCGTGAATACACGGACAATGGTTCCTGTGCTTGTTGTATCTACAGCCGTTGCCACTGTGGCCTTCAGGGTCTATCCCTCCACACTTGCAGAACGCCTGACCCAGATAAGGAGAAAGAAGAGGACTCGGGATAACAAGTCAGGAGATGCTACAAGCCAGTGGTGCACCAGAAAATGAGCAGAGGGCCTGAAGGATCATCCTTGCAGACAGCATGGGCAAGGATAGAGCAGAGAGGATAAAGGTACGAGAAAAGGAGAGAGACATGCAGTAAGAGATGCTTGCACATCTCAGAGAGCAAACAGATGCAGGATTCTCTGGTGGACCTGCAGGTTCAACAATCCTGTGCTTGCCTCCCTCTGCAGCCCATAGAGAACTCTATATTGGTACCACCCTAAAACATTCCACGTGGCATCAGGGGTCAGTGCACTACCCTTACTACTCCACCCAGGGGGACATTAAAGAAAACAACAGCTTCACATACACTGACCTGTGAAAGACATGATTGGCGTATTTATACCTGAAATGGAAATGACTGTTCTTTCCCTTTCCTAAGTTGTTCCCTTAATCTATTAAGTTTTATTAAGTTCTAAGTGTTTTATTTAATTCACTGGTTCATGTTACAGAATAAAATTCTATTTTTTGAAATATGATGTATCTTTATTAGTTCACAACATATGCTGGCTGGCAATGAGCAGGTCTGACAGCAATTTCCTCTTACTGCACTGTGTCACAGAACCTATATCATCATCATTCACAAACAATATTAATAGGCGCACTGACAATGCTATATTCCTACATATACAGCAATCACTAGAAGTCTCATTCTGGACCACAAAAGAGAAAGCCCAGGTAGAGCGCACTACAGCAACACAAATCACTCTGGCTCACTATTAAAATGGTCTTTCAAAACCTCCCTGAACTGTATAGCTCCAAGCCAAACTCTTCTTATAGCCCTGGTATCTGGCTGTTCAAATTCAGCAGACAGCCACTGCACCTCCACCCCGGCAGAATTTTTTCCCCCTTTGCTTCACAGATATTATGCAGGACAGAGCAGACAGCTATAACCGTTGGGAATTTTTTTCCCCTGAAGTCTAATCTTGTGAGTAAACAATGCCAGGGACCCTTCAAACGACCAAAAGCACATTCAATTGTCATTCTGCATCTGTTCAGCCTGTAGCTGAATTGCCCCTTGGTGCTGTCAAGGTGAATGTTGTATGGCTTCATGAGCCAGGGGTAGGCTGGGTCTCCCAGGACCATTACTGGCATTTCAACATCCTCAATGGTAATCCTCCTGCCAGGAAATAAAGTCCCTGCTTACAGCTTTCTGAACAGTCCTGTGTTCTTAAAGATTCACGGGTCAGCAAATGACAATCCTCGTGCAGCAAAAGAAGAATGCAGAGAACAACAACACACTGTCCCTTGTAACTCAGGGCAGAGTGCATCTGCAATCACTAGCCCAAAGCAGTGTCTAACGCACAAATAAAGAAAGCAAAAAAACTCTTTCAATTATAATTATCTTATACATTATTTGAAACAACGGTAGGTAAAAATATGCAGACAAGTGTCTTTGAAGACTAATTAAAAATACTGTCAGTTTAAATACAGTTATGACCACTGAGGTGTCAATATTAACTAGCATTTCCACAAACCAGAAAATCTTATTAAAACACTCAGAGTAAACAGAAGTAGCTGTCATATTGTTTGGAAGACATACCACAGAAGTTTGTCTACAGGTTTGGTAGATACAAATAGGCAAATATTTCATTTAAATATTCTTTTTTATTTTTCAGTTGCAGACACTTTATATATCCTTACAACTTCAGGTGAAATTGGTATTTAAATTGACATCAGCCTAAAGATAGCAGACTTCCTATTGTGGCTTTTCTATAAAATTTGGGCCACAAGCAGCAAAAAAAACAAACTATAAAAGTTAATACATAATTATTAATTATATATTAATATTGATTGTCTTATATATGTTTATTAATATATGCTAATCATATATATGTATGAATCTCTCTATCTCTTTATATATATAAATAAAACATTTTAAATACTTTCAATGATCCTACATTAATAGGGCAGCACTGAACTCTTATTTCCAAGATGCAAAAGTTTTGCAGATTTGGGGGCAAAGGTGAGGAAAAGCCCTGCAAATTGTCAAATAACCTCCATGCATCTACTGCCTCACATAAAAGCCTCACAGACAGCTGCAGCGGCACAGGAGCCAGCAAACAGAGCTGTAAACAGGGGAGTTTGAGTGGGCGTTTGTAAGGGGAGTTTGGGGGGAAGACTAAGAGCCAGGAAAAGGAACCAACAGGCTAGTGAAGGGAGTGTGTGGTGCTCGCTGGGGGTTTGTTTTGCTGTGGGTGGTGGTGTTTTGGTTTGGTTTCCTGGACTAACAGGACTTCGGCGAGAAGGCTATGACAGATACAGAGGCAGCAGTGGTAGTGACCCAAGAAGTGGAAGACACAATGAAGATGACTGGATGTAGAAGCTGCGGCATGTACATGATCCTGGAGGGGGTACCTGAAAAGAATTTTGTCTGCATGAAGTGCTACCTGATAGAGCTGATGGAAGAAAAGATCCGAGGACTGGAGATACAGGTGGAAATTCTGGTTGAGTTTAGAAGGGGGGGAGGGGAGTTGAGCGGATGATGGAGCAAAGACATGAGGAGGCTGATGGGAAAAGCTCATATTTGCAATGGGAAGCAGGACCAAAGAACTCTGAGGGGATGCTGCTAGGTGAGGAAAGGGGACAGTGGAAGCATGTGACTAAGAGAACTAGGTAGAGGAAAAGATGGGCTAGTGAAGGAGAAATAGAGCTCAGGAACAGGTTTGCAGAGTTGGAAAATGAAGGGGCACAGTAGGGGTCATTGAAGGTGAGAGGGCAAGGAAGAAGAGAAGAGCAGCTAGTCCTATAAGAAGAAAGCAAGAGTCAATGGAGATCACCCCAAATACGAGCCCCAGAAGGATACGGGATGGGTTGCAGAGGATTGCAAGGGACAATAGGAATCAGGAGGACTTGCAGCCAGAGGGAATAGGGGATAGACTGGAGAATTACACCATCACCGGGAAAAGGCAGGTCTACATGACTCCTTACTGAGAAGAACAGACAGGCCTGTAACAAGAGCTGATCCAGAGAACAGAACGGCATGCTGTCTGCCGGGTGCTAAGATATGGGATGTGGACCTGAGGCTGAAGAGGATCCTAACAGGAGCAGGAAAGAATCCACTGACTGTCCTTCATGTGGGAAAAATGATATGGCTAGATTCTCACTGGAACGTATCAAGGGAGACTATGCTTGGCTGGGGAAGACGCTTAAGGAAATCGAGGCTCCGTGGCATTCTCCCTGTTCCTAGAGAAGGGCAACAAAGGTGGGACAAGATTATGATGCTCAACAGATGGCTCAGGCAGTGGTGCTATAAAGAGGGCTTTGGGATGTATGGCCACCGGGAAGCATTCATGGAGAGAGGACTGTTCTCTTGGCATAGACTTCACCTGAGTAAGGAGGGAAATAGACTTCTAGGATGGAGGATGGCACAACTGATCAAGAGAACTTTAAACTAGGAATTTGGGGGAGATGGTTGGGAGATGGCCAGGTAATCTCCACACCAGATTTTAACATTGAGAGGGAAGAAAACGAAGTAAGAAAGGATACAGCCGGGGGTAGCAGAATGGACATAAGGAGGAAGGATAGTGTACATACCAGTCTAATAGGTGATACTGGCGGTAGAATGTCTGTGCCTAATAGGGTAAAGAATGTGAGCGAAGCCAAACAGCAAAAATTAAGATGTTTGTACACTATTGAAGGGTATGTGCTATTTAGGAAAGACAGAAATAAAGGCAAAAGTGTTGGAGTAGCATTGTATATCAATGATGAGGTAGACTGAAAAGAAATAAGTGATGGAATGGATAAGACAGAGCCTGTCTGGGCAAAAAAATCACATTGGGGAAGAAAGCTACTAGAGCCTGGCATAGTGCTTGGGGTGTGCTATAGACTGCCGGGATCTGAGTTTGATATGGATAGAGACCTCTTTAATGTTTTTAATGAAGTAAATACTAATGGGAATTGTGTGATCATGGGAGACTTTAGCTTCCCAGATATAGACTGGAGGACAAGTGCTAGTAATAATAATAGGGCTCAGATTTTCCTGGATGTGATAGCTGATGCAGACCTTCATCAAGTAGTTGCTGAACCAACTAGAGGGGATGCCATTTTAGATTTGGTTTTGGTGAATAGTGAGGACATCATAGAAGAAATGGTTGTAGGGGACAACCTAGGTTCAAGCGATCATGAGCTAATTCAGTTCAAACTAAATGGAAGGATAAACAAAAATAGATCTGTGACTAGGGTTTTTGATTTCAAAAGGGTTAACTTTAAAAAAAAATCAAGGAAATTAGTTAGGGAAGTGGATTGGACTGAAGAACTTGTGGATCTAAAGGCAGAGGAGGCCTGGAATTACTTCAAGTCAAAGTTGCAGAAACTATCAGAAGCCTGCATCCCAAAAAAGGGGGAAAAAATTCATAGGCAGGAGTTGTAGACCAAGCTGGATGAGCAAGCATCTCAGAGAGGTGATTAAGAAAAAGCAGAAAGCCTACAAGGAATGGAAGACTGGAAGGATTAGCAAGGAAAGCTACCTTATTGAGGTCAGAACATGTAGGGATAAAGTGAGAAAGGCCAAAAGCCATGTAGAGTTAGACCTTGCAAAGGGAATTAAAACCAACAGTAAAAGGTTCCATAGCCATATAAATAAGAAGAAAACAAAGAAAGAAGAAGTGAGACCACTAAACACTGAGGATGGAGTGGAGGTTAAGGATAATCTAGGCATGGCCCAATATCTAAACAAATACTTTGCCTCAGTCTTTAATGAGGCTAATCAGGAGCTTAGGGATAATGGTAGGACGACAAACGGGAAGGAGGATATGGAGGTAGATATTACCACATCCAAGGTAAAAGCCAAACTGGAACAGCTTAATGGGACTAAATCGGGGGGCCGAGATATTCTTTATCCAAGAATATTAAAGGAACTGGCACATGAAATTGCAAGCCGATTAGCAAAAATTTGTAATGAATCTGTAAACTCAGGGGTTGTACTGTACGACTGGAGAATTGCTAACATAGTTCCTATTTTTAAGAAAGGGGATAAAAGTGATCCGGGTAACTACAGGCCTGTTAGTTTGACATCTTTAGTATGCAAGGTCTTGGAAAAAATTTTGAAAGAGAAAGTAGTTAAGGACATTGAGGTCAGTGGTAATTGGGACAAAATACAACATGGTTTTACAAAAGGTAGATCGTGTCAAACCAAACAGATTTTTTAGACAAAGGAAACACAGTGGATCTAATGTACCTCGATTTCAGTAAGGCATTTGATACTGTTCCACGTGGGGAACTATTAGCTAAATTGGAAAAGATGGGGATCAATATGAAAATTGAAAGGTGAATAAGGAACTGGTTAAAGGGGAGACTACAACGGGTCACACTGAAAGGTGAACTGTCAGGCTGGAAGGAGGTTACCAGCGGAGTTCCTCGGGGATCAGTTTTGGGACCAATCTTATTTAATCTTTTTATTACTGACCTTGGCACAAAAAGCGGGCATGTGCTAATAAAGTTTGCGGATGACACAAAGCTGGGAGGTATTGCCAATGCAGAGAAGGACCGGGATATCATACAGGAAGATCTGGATGACCTAGTACACTGGAGTAATAGTAACAGGATGAAATTTAAGAGTGAAAAGTGCAAGGTCATGCATTTAGGGATTAACAACAAGAATTTTTGTTATAAACTGGGGACGTATCACTTGGAAGTAACAGGAGGAGGAGAAGGACCTCGGAGTATTGGTTCATCACAGTATGACTATCAGCTGCCAATGTGATATGGCCCTGAAAAAAAGCTAATGCGGTCTTGGGCTGCATCAGGCGAGGTATTTCCAGTAGAGATAAGGAAGTGTTAGTACCTTTATACCAGGCATTGGTGAGTCCTTATCTGGAATATTGTGTGCCGTTCTGGTCTCCCATGTTTAAGAAGGATGAATTCAAACTGGTACAGGTACAGAGAAGGGCTACTACGATGATCAGAGGAATGGAAAACCTGTCTTATGAAAGGAGACTCGAAGAGCGTGGCTTGTTTAGCCTAGCCAAAAGAAGGCTGAGAGGAGATAGGATTGCTCTCTATAAATATATCAGAGGGATAAATACCACAGAGGGAGAGGAATTATTTAAGCTCAGTACCAATATGGACACAAGAACAAATGGATATAAACTGGCCATCAGGAAGTTTAGACTTGAAATTAGACGAAGGTTTCTAACCATTAGAGGAGTGAAGTTCTAGAACAGCCTTCCAAGGGAAGCAGTGTGGGCAAAAGACGTATCTGGCTTCAAGACTAAGCTTGATAAGTTTATGGAGGAGATGGGATAGCCTAATTCTGGCAAGTAATTGATCTTCAACTATTAGCAGTAGATATCCCATCACAGGCCATTGGGCATGTTAGATGGAGTGGGAGCTGAGTTACTACAGAGAATTTTTTCCTGGGTGTCTGGCTGGTGAGTCTTGCCCACATGCTCAGAGTTTAGCTGATTGCCATATTTGGGGTCGGGAAGGAATTTTCCTCCAGGACAGATTGGCAGAGACCCTGGGCGTTTTTCACCTTCCTCTGCAGCATGGGGCACTTGCTGGAGGATTCTCTGCACCTTGAAGTCTTTAAACCAATAGCTCAGACACAGGTTAGGGATTTGTTACAGGAGTGGGTGGGTGAGATTCTGTGGCCTGCATTGTGCAGGAGGTCAGACTAGACGATCATAATGGTCTCTTCTGACCTTAAAGTCTATGATTCTAAAATATTTTTATGATCCAGAAACCATCTTTCAAACATTTATTAAAAATATTGTGAGCTTTACAATGGACAGTTAAGTTCTAGGGCGGGCGTTTTCCCCTTAGTTCCCTGTATATCCTCCTTTCACATAGACAGTCACATAAATGTGCTTAACTAGCTTGAAAACATGCATCCTTCAATTGGCTCTCACAGCAGATATTTTTAACCTTAAAATTTGGCATCAGTTCTCATTGGAAAATATTTTAGAACAACAGCATAGGATTGATGTAGCATAAAGTCTTAAAATACATTAATTTAGTCAATCCTGTTTGAGAACTGGAAGTGTGTTTAAATATTTTAACAAACATACTGTTGGTTCAAAAGAAAAAAAAACAACATGATACTTACCACTGTGTTACGTTTTTTCCCCTACTGCTTCCCTGAGCTTTCAAAGCCAACATTCTGTGAAAGGAAAAAAGACAAAAATTTACTTAATGTTCTACATAATTCGATATAAATTGTTCTTTTACATGTATTAGATCAGAGGTTCTCAAACTGTGGTCCGTAGACCACCAGTGGTCTGCGAGTTCCATTCAGGTGGTCTGCAGATAGTTCCCTCTAAGGTGCGCCCCGGGCAGCCGCACACGAGAAAATGAAGGGCCACCCACCTAATTAGTGAAGCCGTGCAGGCATGGCTCCACTAATTAGGTTCCTGGACCCTGGAGAAGATGCACATGTAAGGTGAGGTGGTGGCCTTGGAGGGAATAGGGGGTAAGTAGGACGGGCCAGTGGACTTTCCCCAGCTCCAGGGCTGCGGCTGCCAGGGAGAGACCCACCTCTCCCCCCACGCCTCCTTCCCCGCCCCAGCAAGGGGGCTGCCACAGCAGGGGAGAGAGGGCACAGCCATCGCATTAGAAAGGTCAGACGACTGATATTAAAATATGAGTTGTGTGCTTTTATTTGTAGAATAAAAAACATTAATTAAGTTTATTTTATATAGCGCTTTTATCCAAAGCGCTTTACAATAGTTAGCTAACAGTACAAACAACATTTGGAAAGATCATTAAGTGGTCCGCCGAGACCCTCAGCAATTTTCAAGTGGTCTGCAGGGGAAAAAAAAAAGTTTGAGAACCACTGTATTAGATATTTTACTTTGCATTCAGGTCATTTAAAAAAAGTCAGCTTCATTTTAAAAAAGTTGTGCTGACTGCTGAAGCACTGAGGGAACTTGAAAGGTTTTTCAGAAACGGTAGCCAAAAAGTATCCCTACAGTAAAGGGCAACATCACTTTCTCCTCTACTTTAGTTTTGAGTTTAGATTATTTCTACACCATTTCTTCTATAATCCTTACCTATCATTTTTGGAATACTTAGCAAGTACCAATCCCAATATAAAAAAGTTGAGAATTCATGATAATGATGTTGAAAGACATCTATCCTAATAAAGTGAATTATATCAGCAACATTCTCTCCATGTGATTCTGAAGAAATCTATTTGAGAAGCTAAACATAAGAACTAGAAATTAATGGAGCATGACAAGATTGCACTTCACCGATGCATTTAACAACAACTTAATTTTCTACCAGCTTCCTTCTCAGCAAATGCTGGACAAGGCACATTAGATAGTTTGTTGTTTTTTTTAATTGGACGAACAAACAGTTTGTAATAAGCAAGCTTTTGAACCGAAAATTGTCCCATAGGTGAAAGACATCTCTTTTTCAAATGAATTTGTGCATATTTTAAATTATTTGCTGCCCCAATAAAAAGGGCAATTTTATCTACAACAGGAATGAGCGTAGTACAATTGCCTCTAAAGATCAATCTACCTTGTCTACTTTTTCCTTTAGATATTAGTGTTGTCAGCTAAAAATATTTTCTGCAGCTGACAACAATTATGCTCAAAGGAGTTCAAGTTGGTTGCTGTATCCTTTGAAGTAAGTACACATTATGTAGATAAGAGAGTATATTTGGACCAGACAGCAACTTTATACCAATACAGAGGAGTAAGATTTTACTTACTTCAATTTCAGTCTAAAACATTCCACACCTATCTGATATCTGAAATATTACCTATCTGAAGCTCGGGCACCCTTAACATACAATTAAAAATGATACCATGGACATTTTGGCATTACTGCCTAAGTGTCTAAATAATTCAAAGTCAGCCACCCAAAAAAAAATCACAAGATTGCCTTAGAACTCATGACATTATAAAAATATTTTCTGAGTTCTTTTGTCTTCTGGTTTTTGAGCCTCCATGGTTTACAGTTTCAAACTTTACTCAAACAGCCATGAAGGCCAGAAACTATATTTTTTTAATAAAGAAAATGAAAGTGAGCTGAAATTCTCACAGACCTTGGGAGACAGGCTAGTCCTCGCGTACAGACAGCCCCCCAACCTAAAGCAAATACTCACCAGCAACTACTCACCACACAACAAAAACACCAACCCAGGAACCAAACCCTGCAACAAACCCTGGTGCCAACTCTGTCCCATATCTATTCAAGGGACACCATTGTAGGATCTAACCACATCAGCCACGCCATCAGGGGCTCGTTCACCTGCACATCTACCAATGTGATATACGCCATCATGTGCCAGCAATGCCCCTCCTGCCATGTACATTGGCCAAACCAGACACCAAAAGAATAAATGGACACAAATCTGACATCAGGAATTATAACATTCAACATAACATTTCACAGAAAGTGTTCTGAGGAAAAATTTGACGAACGGTTGTTAACGGCTGGTATAGTTGGGGAGAGCATTATCAGCTTGACTGCATACAATATGATAGATATAGTGGGACTAAATTTAAAATTGAAAGTAAGTAGCTTGTTTACCAGTAGGAGAACACTTCAGTCTCCCTAGTCACTCAATAACAGACCTAAAAGTGGCAATTCTTCAACAACAAAAACTTTAAAAACAGACTCCAGTGTGAAACTGCAGAACTTGAATTAATTTGCAAACTGGACACCATCACATTAGTTCTGAATAAAGACTGGGAGTGGTTGGGTCCTTACAAAACCTAAACCTAATTTCCTCCATAATAATTCCCCCCTACTGTTACTCACACCTTTTTGTCAACTGTTTGAAACGGGCACTCTCATTACCACTTCAAAAGTTATTTTTCCTCCCTTGGTATCCTACTGTTAATTGAATTGTCTCGTTAGACTGACCTCACACTTGGTAAGGCTCCATCTTTTTGTGTATTTATAACTGCTCCTGTATTTTCCACTCTATGCATCTGATGAAGTGGGTTCTAGCCCATGAAAGCTTATGCCCAAATAAATTTGTTAGCCTTTAAGGTGCCAGAAGGACTCCTCATTGTTTTTGCTGAAATTCTCATGTAATCAGATGACTGCAGGAGCTGGGGTTTAACCAAAATAAACACCAAACATCATGAGCTGGTAAAACAGTACATAGAAGTTAGCGAACAAATCACCTAATACCATATTTCTCCTTCTGCCTTACACTTCCACATATCATCCAGTCATCAGATTAACCTGGTTTTAAATCCAACTGTCCTCACCATGCTATCATGCCACACAGAAATCCCCCCTGCTCCGCCAACCACCTGAGCCCTTCACCAACACCCACTCAAGCATATGAGCTTTGAGAACTCCCCACAAGGGCAAAAAAATGGGGCTATTTCAGAACAGGGTGGGAGAAGAAAGAATTCCAAAGGAAGCTGGCCTTCATGTAGGACACTCTGCCAGTAGTGCCCGCTCTTTTATACCAAAGGGGATACAGACCGAGTATCACCGCTGATCTCAACTGCAATAGTAAATACTCCAACTTCTTACAAGCAGCAGCAGCACATTAACTAACTCTATTTGAACACAGTGGTAAGATGGAAAAACGAGATGGAATATGAAAATCCATTTTTCTCTGTACATAAGTGAGTTATTTATCAGTCCTTGCTCAGCTCCTGCTTTCATACAAGCCACCAGACAGGCATAAAAATATTGTAAAATTTCAGGACTTGAAAAATTCACTCACCTACCTGCCTGTCCAACGTAGGAGTGGTTAACCAGCATTCCTCAGACTTTTATACCAGGAAGGATCAAGCTGATAATGAGCACAACAGAGTGGGCACTACTTCTCGTTCAACTTCCTGAACCACTGCTAATGGCGCACAAAGCCCTAATCCCAACACACAAATATTTGGTGTTTTTCTTCAAGCCCCAACTTCTGGATTCTGGAAGCCACATGAGAAACCCAACTTACATTTTAAAAAAAGTTTCTAATTATCACGGCCGTAGAGAAAGACTGAAAATGTATTCTTTACAGAGCTTAAAAATCAGAAGGGGAAAAAAATTACTTTAAAAAATTCATGATTTTAAGGAAAATCTTAGTTCTCTGTTTCAAGTAGGAATCTTTCTGGCAGTTAATTCATTTTACTCCAACATCATCTATATATGATGTAAGATTGCCACTTGTCCATGTTTTCCCTTCTTTGAGATAGCTTTCCCAGAAAATCTGTAAGAGTGTTCAGTTCAGACTGCCAGCTGTCCAGTTTCATGGGCTCAGGATCATCTCAGATGTCATGGGGTTTTTGTTCCCCCGAGGTGGCAAGTGGCAACTCTAATTTGATAAAACATCAACTCTATTTTTCTGTCAACCTAGTGCTGTGTACACCAGTGGTTAGATCAGCTTACCTACAGTGCTGAGGGGTGTGGATATTTCAGATTCCAGAGTGACATAGCTGGGTCAACCTAACTTTTTAGTGTAAACCTGGCATATCTTACTCTCAATTTAAAAAAAAGTCACACCCTATTCTCCATTCAACTGTGGAGACCTTTAAGATCTTTTTATTATAATCCCCAGTTGAAATTTAGAAATAAAATTCTTGGTTGCCATTTTGACCACTTCACCCACTCTTCCCATCTGCTCTACTGGTGCCTTCTCCATCACATCAAAAACAAGCTACTTACCTTCAATTTTAAATTTAGTCCCACTATATCTATCATATTGTATGCAGTCAAGCTGATAATGCTCTCCCCAACTATACCAGCCTTTAACAACCATTCGTCAAATTTTTCCTCAAAGCTCTTTCTGTGGAAGAGGTCTGTCCAGTGAATCTAACATTTCTCAACCCTGTTGAACTATATGCGTATAAAAATGTCACCATAATGCAGAAAGTTGGATCGTGTAACAACTAGAACAGGTCAGAAGTCTTTCTAAGAAGTTTTTATTTTGTTAAAAAATTTGCTCTTTTCCCATCTCCCTGATCTGGAAAGTTTTGGGGGGTGAGGGGGTGTATTTTATTTTTTTCAATGGAACCTCAGGTGGTAATTTTTCATTTTTCTTTCCATTTCTCCATGTTCTCCTTTCCCTTCACTTTTGGCAAAATGGGGCAAAAATAAAGGGAAGAGAAAGGGGAAATACCCAACAACCTATAAAAACCCCAAATTTTTCTAGATAAAAATTTTTCCATTAAAAACTTTAAATAAATGAAAAAACATGTTTTTAAATTTGCAGAAAAAGTTAATTTTAAAGAAAGCCTTACCATTTTTTTGGTTAGCTCTAGTAACAACAATTATTGTGTGTCACATTGAGTAGTAACCTCTTTCCTGAACCTGACCTGGTCCTGTTTCAGTGTCTGTGTCATCAACTCAGCCAAAGAATGCAACCATCTTTTTGGTCATGCTCAAACTTTAGTGTTGGGCACAGATACCGAATAAAATCTATAGCTTAGCGATAGGTATGGATAACCTGAGCCTTCCCATTCTTATAAAAAAAAAAAAACCAACACACCACACATACACACACCTATTTAGCAAACCTTACAACTTCCAGCCAACAGTGTAACTTTTAAAGGAATTCTTCATTTATGTACTCAGTCCAAAAGCAAAATTATTTTTTAAACTTCCCAGGAACTGTTTAGCTGTTTTTGAGTTTGCTAATTCATTTTTAATAATGCCTATCGTCATAGTGAGTAGTATGACAGATCTATAGCTGCTATGTAATAACTTAACAATATTTTACATTCTGTTGGACTATTATGTAGTTTACTGTATGCATATATTGAGTGACTTCAATAGCAAGACTGTCAGAAAATGCAGGCAGGGAAGAGACCAACTCAGATAACCACCTCAGCAAACACCCATGACTCTCTTCACCAGAACGTTGCTACACCGACTGCTGCTGAGCCACCCAAACCAGCTTATCCAGGCTCAGAAAACAGAGGAGAGCAACAAGACTTGAGACTAGATAAAAAGACTCACTCACATACAGAAACGAAAAAGGAATGTGAACCTAGATTCCAGAGGTTCAGAGTTTGGGGATAAGATGACATACTAGGGTCCCCATTAAGAGTATGGTGATACTCTAGGTGAAAGACATACATATAGGCCTTTTGTTGCTTTAAAAATCTTTTCTCTTAAGTTATGCTTTGTTCCTACTGTTAAGAAAAAACAATTCTTTATTTAAAAGGACTGTCTGGGGTCACTGTATCCATGACTGTTCACAAGCTTCCAGTGGGAAGAACCATAGGTACATGAACCCAATTAGACCTCCTAGGGTAAGTAAAGTTGGTCCACAGCATACTGTAGCCCAGGACCCTTCAAAAAGTGGAAGAATTAGGTGATTTCACCCCAGCAAAGATAAAGCACAAGGCCTAATACCTATGGGGATGCACTCATATCAGAAAATGTGCAGCTGACTTGTAACCATCACAAATAGATGTTTGATTATACAATATAAATTAGATTTACTGTTCTCAAAAACAAAATTGAAAATCCAAATCTCAAACTTTGAACAAAAAGAAGCATGTCTCACATCATTCCCTGAAGTGTGTTAGACTGGCCAGCTGGATCAAGCAGAAGAATCAATTCCAAAAACGGGAGCCCTCAAATATGACCAGGACCCACCCTTGGGGCACTCCGCTTGATACTGGCTGCCAACTAGACATGGAGTCATTGATCGCTACCGTTGAGCCTGACGATCTAGCCAGCTTTCTATCCACTTTATAGTCCATTCATCCAGCCCATACTACTTTAACTTGCTGACAAGAATACTGTTGGAGACCATAGCAAAAACTTTGCTAAAGTCAAGGAACACCACATCCATTGCTTTCCCCTCATCCACAGAGCCAGTTATCTTGTCATAGAAGGCAATTAGGTTAGTCAGGCATGACTTGCCCTTGGTGAATCCATGCTCACTGTTCCTGATCACTTTCCTCTCCTCTAAGTGCTTCAGCATTGATTCCTTGAGGCTCTGCTCCATGATTTTTCCAGGGACTGAGGTGAGGCTGACTGGCCTGTAGTTCCCCAGATCCTCTCCCCCCCCCCCCCTTTTTTTTTTTTTTTTTAAAAAGACTGGCACTACATTAGCCTTTTTCCAGTCATCCGGGACCTCCCCTGATCACCATGAGTTTTCAAAGATAATGGCCAATGGCTCTGCAATCACATCCGCCAACTCCTTTAGCACCCTCGGATGCAGTGCATCCGGCCCCCATGGACTTGTGCTCATCTAGCTTTTCTAAATAATTCTGAACCACTTCTTTCTCCTCAGAGGGCTGGTCACCTCCTCCTGTGCTGCCCAGTGCAGTAGCCTGGGAGCTGACCTTGTTTGTGAAGACAGAGGCAAAAAAAAGCATTGAGTACATTAGCTTTTTCCAGATCCTCTGTCACTAGGTTGCCTCCCCCATTCAGTGTGAGGCCCACACTCTCCTGGACTTTCTTCTTGTTGCTAACATACCTGAAGAAAACCTTCTTGTTACTCTTAACATCCCTTGATAGCTGCAACTCCAAGTGTGATTTGGCCTTCCTGATTTCACTCCTGCATGCCTGAGCAATACTTTTATACTCCTCCCTGGTCATTTGTCCAATCTTCCACTTCTTGTAAGCTTCTTTTTTGTGTTTAAGATCGGTAAGGATTTCACTGTTAAGCCAAGCGGGTCGCCTGCCATATTTACTATTCTTTCTACACATCAGGATGGTTTGTTCCTGCAACCTCAATAAGGATTCTTTAAAATACAGCCAGCTCTCCTGGACTCCTTTCCCCCTCTTGTTATTCTCCCAGGGTATCCTGCCCATCAGTTCCCTGAGGTTGTCAAAGTCTGCTTTTCTGAAGTCCAGGGTCTGTATTCTGCTGCTTTCTTTTCTTCCCTGTGTCAGGATCCTGAACTCGACCATCTCATGGTCACTGCCTCCCAGGTTCCCATCCGCTTTCGCTTCCCCTACTAATTCTTCCCGGTTTGTGAGAAGCAGGTCAAGAAGAGCTCTGCCCCTAGTTGGTTCCTCCAGCACTTGCACCAGGAAATTGTCTCCTACACTTTCCAAAAACTTCCTGGATTGTCCGTGCACCGGTGTATTGCTCTCCCAGCAGATATCGGGGTGATTGAAGTCTCCCATGAGAATCAGGACCTGTGATCTAGTAACTTCTGTTAGTTGCCTGAAGAAAGCCTTGTCCACCTCATCCCCTGGTCTGGTGGTCTATGGCAGACTCCCACCACGACATCACCCTTGTTGATCACACTTCTAAAACTTAATCCAGAGACTCTCAGGTTTTTCTCCAGTTTCATACTGGAGCTCTGAGCAGTCATACTGCTCTCTTACATACAATGCAACTCCCCCACCTTTTCTGCCTTGCCTATCCTTCCTGAACGGTTTATATCCATCCATGACAGTACTCCAGTCATGTGAGTTATCCCACCAAGTCTCCGTTATTCCAAATCACATCATAATTCCTTGACTGTGCCAGGACTTCCAGTTCTCCCTGCTTGTTTCCCAGGCTTCTTGCATTTGTGTATAGGCACTTAAGATAACTCACTGATCCTGCTTTCTCAGGTTTGTTCAATATCTTCATAAATGATCTGGAGGATGGCATGGATTGCACCCTCAGCAAGTTTGCAGATGACACTAAACTGGGAGGAGTTGTAGATACGCTGGAGGGTAGGGATAGGATACAGAGGGACCTAGACAAATTAGAGGATTGGGCCAAAAGAAATCTGATGAGGTTCAACAAGGACAAGTGCAGAGTCCTGCACTTAGGACGGAAGAATCCCATGCACCGCTACAGACTAGGGACCAAATGGCTAGGCAGCAGTTCTGCAGAAAAGGACCTAGGGGTTACAGTGGACGAGAAGCTGGATATGAGTCAGTGTGCCCTTGTTGCCAAGAAGGCTAACGGCATTTTGGGATGTATAAGTAGGGGCATTGCCAGCAGATTGAGGAACGTAATCGTTCCCCTCTATTCGATATTGGTGAGGCCTCATCTGGAGTACTGTGTCCAGTTTTGGGCCCCACACTACAAGAAGGATGTGGAAAAATTGGAAAGAGTCCAGCGGAGGGCAACAAAAATGATTAGGCGGCTGGAGCACATGACCTATGAGGAGAGGCTGAGGGGACTGGGCTTATTTAGTCTGCAGAAGAGAAGAATGAGGGGGGGATTTGATAGCTGCTTTCAACTACCTGAAAGGGGGGTTCCAAAGAGGATGGATCTAGACTCTTCTCAGTGGTAGCAGATGACAGAACAAGGAGTAATGGTCTCAAGTTGCAGTGGGGGAGGTTTACTTTGACTATTAGGGAAAAAAATTTCACTCGGAGGGTGGTGAAGCACTGGAATGGGTAACCTAGGGAGGTGGTGGAATCTCCTTCCTTAGAAGTTTTTAAGGTTAGGCTTGACAAAGTCCTGGCTGGGATGATTTAGTTGGGGATTGGTCCTACTCTGAGAAGGGGGTTGAATTAGATGACCTCCAGAGGTCCCTTCCATCCCTGATATTCTATGATTCTATGACCAGTCATGGAATGTTTAAAAAGACCTCAGAACCAAAAACAAGAATCTCAGCTGATTCTAACTAACATGAGGTACGTGGTGAGATGTGGTCTCAAAAAACAAACCCCCCCAAAAAACCACAACAGCACCCACAACACTGTCAGGTTCCAGGCCACTCAGTTTTAAAGAGAATTAAACACATTTTGAATTGTACACAAAAGAAATGGAAGACTAGTAAAGAGACTTGATCATAAGTGCTATGAACCCAACCAGCCTAAACCAATCAGAACAGCTTTTAAATTTAGTTTTTATTCTCACAGTTCATGTTTCAAGTTTTTAAGTAATTAAAAAGTGTTCAAGGTGCAATGCTCAAGGACAAGACATACACAAAAAGAGTAAGTTGATGACTAGAACATTGGCCTCACGAGAATCTCGTTTCAGTTCCAGCTAAGTGGGTCACAAATTCAATGATCTCAGATGAATCTCTAAACTACTGTAGTACTGTCATAACCATACAGCTAAGGGTGGCCTAGAATTCCTCCTTACCTGTAAGGGGTTAAGAAGCTCAAATAACTTGGTTGGCACCTGACCAAAAGGACCAAGGGGGGAAAGAAGATACTTTCGAATGGGTGGGGGGTGGCTTTGTGCTCTTTGTTTTGTGTGTTCCCTGGGGAAGCAGAGAAGCATCAGGTCAGAAAACTCCTTCTCCTAAAATCATCCTAAAATCAGTCTCAATATTGCAAAAAGAGTATGTAAATAAGGCAAGGCATGTTCGATTATCTTTTGTTTTTAGCTTGTGAATTTTCCCTGAGCTAAAAGGGAGATTTATCCCTGTTTTTTAAAAAGTTCATAACTGTTCATGTGTTCCTTAGGCATTTCAGCTGCCACCTCTGCTAAGGGTCCACTGAGCTACGGCCTCAGCTCTACCATGTACTGGTCTGTAGAGATGCTGTATCCAAGGCAGGCCCTTTCAAAATTTTCTAAGAAGGCCTCTGTATCATCACCTCCCTTGTAGGTGGGGAACTTTCTCAGATGGGAAGCAGTACCTGGAGAAGGATTGCTAGGGTTGTCTGGTATATTTTGCTTAGCCCTTGCCATCTCTAACTCCCTTTCATGCTTCCTCTCTCTTTCCCTCTCTTCCTGAGCATGCTTTTGGGCCTCCATAGCTCTCTCATGGGCAGCCTCTTCTCTGGCTGTTTCTGCCTCCCTAGCAGCTTTTTCTCTGGCCACTTGTGCATCAGTCTCCATCTGTCTGAGTTCCAGCTGTCATTCATGTTCCTTCTGTCTTTCCTCAGCTTCAAATCTGGCTAATTCCAGCTTTTTCTGGACGTTACTTTCTGTCATCCTAGCCTTTCTGCACTTAGCCTAGCTTAACCCGAGAGCTAGAAAGAAAAAAAAACCCACACAGCTTGTGAATTCCCTTGCTGGATTTAACTACTCTGCATTGAGACAGAAAAAAAAAAAACAACAACAAAAAAAAACACACTATAGCTGCTCTCAGCTAAAAGAAAAAAAAAATGTCCTTAAGAAAAACCAAACAAAAAAACCCAAAAGCCTCCCTGCTTTCCAAGCAGCCAAAAGAGAGAGAAAGAAAATTTTTTTAATATCCTGAGGTTTGTGCTTCTGGTTCAAAATGATCCCACGGCTCAGACCATGTCAGCGTTCCCTCCCCACTCTGAACTCTAGGGTACAGATGCGAGGACCCGCATGAAAGACCCCTAAGGTTATTTCTACCAGCTTAAATTAAAAATTTCCCCGAGGCAAAAATCCTTCCTTGTTCTTGGATGGGTACTGCTGCCACCACCAAATGAGTTAGTCTAAGATTCAGGAAAAGAACCACTTGGAGTTCCTGTTTCCCTAAAATATCCCCCCAAGCTCCTTCATGCCCTTTCCTGGGGAGGCTTGAGAATAATCTACCAACCAAATTGGTAAGCCAGATTCTTAAAAAAAAGTTAAAGAAGCACATCTGTAAAATCAAGATGGAAGGTAACTTTACAGGGTAATCGGATTCAAAACACAGAGGATTCCCCTCTCGGTAAAACTTTAAAGTTACAAAAAAAAAAAAAAAAAAAAAAAAAAACAGGGATAAACCTCCCTCTTAGCAAGGGGAAAATTCACAAGCTAAAAACAAAAGATCATCTAACGTGCCTTGCCTTATTTACTTACTCTTTTTGCAATACTGAGACTCATTTTAGGATGATTTTAGGAGAAGGAGTTTTTTGACCTGATGCTTCTCTGCTTCCCCAGGGAACACACAAAACAAAGAGCACAAACAAAGCCTCTCCACCACAGATTTGAAAGTATTTTCTTTCCCCATTGGTCCTTTTGGTCAGGTGCCAACCAGGTTATTTGAGCTTCTTAACCCCTTACAGGTAAGGAGGAATTCTAGGCTACCCTTATCTGTATGGTTAGACAAGTACATATCATAAAAATTAGTGTATGTAATCTGGCACAACTGTCAGACTATTAAAAAATAAAATAAATGCTCACAATTGAGCTACAATGAACTAGATCTCACCTAGAATACTAAAGATAGTAATTTAAGAGATATTTTAAGGTTATTAGTGATACAAAATGGTGGGACACTTACAAGTCAGGAGCTTGATCTTATGCCTTTACTGGACAGAAACCAAGCCTCAGATATCACTTCTGCAGACACTGTATGGGATATATCCCCATCCACTACACCAGGGGTCGGCAATCTATGGCACGCGTACCAAACACGGCACGCGAACCAATTTTTAATGGCACGCTGCTGTCTGCTGGACCCGGGCAGACAGCAGCGTGCACTAAAAATCCTGCCCGACCCAGACCGCTCTTTTCCGCCCACTGCTCTCTCCTTGTAGGGCAGGCAAGTTTCCCCTTCCCCCCACCTCTTCCCCCAGCGTACAGGGTTCCTGCCCCTCCTTCTCTCCCTCCCTGCGGCCGATCAGCTGACTGCCCTTGCCACGGAGCGGGAGAGGGAAAAGTGGAGCCGCAGCGCGCTCTCTGCTCCGGGGACCTTGGGGAAGGGGGTGGAATCAGGGCATATCCCCTCCAGCCCCCTGCCGCGAGCCGCTCAGGGCAGGGGGCTGGGAGCACCCCCACGATCCCTGCCCACACTCCCAAGCCCTCTGCCCTGACCCCTGAACCCTCCTCACACGCATCCAGCCCTCTGCCCTGACCCCTGAACCCTCCTCACACGCATCCAGCCCTCTGCCCTGACCCCTGAACCCCCCCCCAACCCCATCCCTGACTCCGGCACCCCCCCACACATATCCAGTTCCCCAGCCCCCTGCCCTGACTCCTGCATCCCCACACACATACCCAGCCCCCCCACACCCCATGCCCTGAGTCTTGCACCCCTCACATCCCCACTCCCACCCTGAGCACCAAACAGGAGCGCCTGCACCCCCCCACACACACAAACATTCCCAGCTGCACCCCTCGCACCAAATGGGAGCTGCCCAGGTAAGCGCTCCACATCCAAACCTCCTGCCCCAACCCTAAGCCCCCTCCCTCATTCTAGCTCCTGGCCAGACCCTGCACCCCAACCTGCTCCTTCACCTCCAGCCCTGTTCTCAGCACACTACCACCCTCATCTCAGTGCAGAGAGAGAAAGAACGGCTAGAACCAGGTAAGTACCTACTCTATGTGGACAGGGCCGGGACTCCAGACTGGCAGTGGGCTGAGCCGCTCAGCCCACTGCCAGTCTGGGGACCGGGCCACCAGCCCCGCTCAGCCCACTGCCGGTCTGGGGTTCTGGCTGCCTGCCCCTTGCCAGCTGGGGTCCCAGCCACAGGCCCCGCTCAGCCCACTGCCGGCCTAGGTGAGCGGAACCCCAGGCCGGCAACGGGATGAGCAGGCCGGCGGTGTAAGATCAGCATTTTAATTTAATTTTAAATAAAGCTTCTTAAACATTTTGAAAACCTTGTTTACATATGACAATAGTTTAGTTATATAATATATAGACTTATAAAGCGAGACCTTCTAAAAAACGTTAAAATGTATTATTGGCACGCGAAACCTTAAATTAAAGTGAATAAATGAAGACTCGGCACACCACTTCTAAAAGGCTGCCGACCCCTGCACTACACCTTCCAAAGTAAAAAGAAAACCGTATCTAGCACAAGCTTGTTCAATGGTACACTAGTTATTAGTTGTACAATACTACGTATACCAATGAAACTGACAATATACAAATCCACAAAGAACTTTAATATGGCACCTGACCACTGAACTACAAAACACAATTTAAATTAAATACAACTACGATAGCTACATTAATGAAACATGACGACTGCATTTATGGTTCTCACAGCCATCATAACATTTTCCTCCTGCAACCACGTACAAAATGTTTTAGGGTTTGGGGGATTTTTAAGTTAATCTACTGTTCATGAATGATGGGTGCAAACATAGAGACTAAAATTCTATTTATCTACAAAAAAAGGTAAAGCAGGGAGACCAGCACTGCAACCTTATATACTACACTCTACCAGTGCATCTCAACCCTGTTCTGTCAGCATCAGCTTTAAAAATAGGAGAGGTTAGTTCAGTCCTTATGCTCAATCAACTCTTTCCATCTGCAGAGACTGTACATAAAACAAGTGATTAGTGCCTCTAACACTGACAGTTTTTTAGTGTGAATACTTGAACTAAGACCATCAACTGGATCACAACCTTTAGTAAAGCAGTTAACTAAGGCATGGTCTACACTACAGAGTTAGGTCAACGGAAGCTGCCTTTCGTCAACCTAACTATGGAAGTGTCTACACTAAAATTTCACTCCTGCTGACGTAACTGCCCCCTACACTGACTTCATAATTTCACTTCCATGAGGTGTGTCGAGTGTAGGTCAACGTAGTTAGGTCAAAGCAGTGTCAGTGTAGATACTGCATTTCTTATACTGATTTTCGTGGCCTCCAAGAGGTGTCCCACAATGCCCCACCTTCACCGTTTTGAACTCCACTGCCCAGTGCAAGGTACACAGGAAGCCGCCCTTTAAAGCCCTGCAAAATTTTGCGGCAGCATTTCCTGTTTCTCTTGGAGAGCTCACCTAGCAACTACGCAACTGACCATTCTAGAACCCCCAAAGTAGCATGACACATCTATTTATTTACTCTTCTTTACTTATGGAACAAGAGATAGTGAAATAGCAACTCTACCTCTACAGGTTATCTGCTTTTCATTCCCCTGTAGAGTTAGGAAGAGGAGCCCCGCAGAACAGTTTATGTGCATGAGGATGTCCTATGAAAGTATCTTCTTTCCTCAATAGTCCTTCTGGTCAGGTGCCAACTAGGTTATTTGAACTGTTTAACCCCTTACAGGTAAGGTAATTCAGTACAGCTGCCAAGGAGGGATTTTATGTTACTCTTTCCTCTATATTTATGACATGGCTCCATAATGAATAGGGGCTTGTAATAGTTTATTCTCTTATGGGAAGTTGGGAAATAGGAGGAGCCTCCAAAATGACTCAAGTGAAAACAAATCTAAATTTCTCTTTTACAAATTTGTCTTGACTAGGGACTTTTTCCTCAATGTAGGTAAACTAGTGTATATGTGCTGCACAAGTGTAAAGGAGGGTTTGCAGCAGGATCTGCATACTCTGTTAAAATCAGAGTAATTTCCACTGGTGCAAACTGGAGCAGTGTGTCTAAACAGAGTTTGTACTAGGTTAGGTACATTATAGCTTGTCTAGTGCAAAACTCCCTAACGTACACAAGTCCTCAGACAGGTAGAAGGCTCCTTAATTTTTTTTTAATTTGCTAGGAATAATCTATGCAGTGTTGTAGCCATTTTGGTCCCAGGATATTAGAGAGACATGGTGGGTGAAAGAATCTCTTTACTGAACCAATTTCTGTTGGTGAAAGAAACAAGCTTTCGTGCTACACAATGACCTGAAGAAGAGCTCTGTGTAGCGCGAAAGCTTGTCTCTCTCACCAACAGAAGTTGGTCCAATAAAATATATTACCTAACCCATTTTGTATTTAGAGTTGCCAGCCGTTTTTGGCTTCTGTGTCCAGGTGCCATTTGGGGTTGCCAGGTGCCCGATTTTCAACCGGGAAGTTCAACTGAAAAGGGAACCTGGCAACTCTAAATGGCACCTGAATCAAAAGTTCGGTTACTGTCAGGCGGGGGAGGTGCTGGATCATTGACTCGCCCCAGCCCCTGCTCAGCTGGGGCCATCTCTTGCCTGCAGGCTGGCTCCTTGAGACAATCCAATGAGTAATGGGGGGAGGGACGGAGGGAGAGAGGCGTGAGCAAAATGGTGGAGGGGTTTTGGAGAGAAGGGGCGGGGCAATGGGCAGCGCCTCCCAGGAAGAGGTAGGACAGGAGATGAAGCCTCGAGGGGGTCCGATTATCAGTAATTAGAAAGATGGCAACCCTATTCTCTCTAAGAATAATGTGGTAGTCAACGTTTTACACTGACATCTGACATGTAAACCCCAGACTGGCTTTGTCCCCTTCCCTTCCCCTCCCCACTATAACAATTTTATCTTCATTCTATTAGTGCCTTTGACATTGCACATTGCTAAAAGCAAACATCTACCAAGATGTACATTTTATGGAGGATGTCCATAATAAAACATGTCAGTCACAAGCAGTTCTCAGAACTAGAGAGAGAATTATATTCCATGCACAGAAAGGATTCCCAAAAATTAATCCTGCTAAAAATGGAAAAAAAAAAAAAACCCACTAAACTTCAATTAAAAAAATGCACTACCGAAATGTAATCTTACCAGAAGCAGCTAACTTGTTTCCATAATTATGAATTAGTTTCTAGTAAAAAATTAGAATTACTGTGATGGCTTAAAACAATGTCTTTCCACACACATGAAGCATTTTCTTTAAAATTTAAGCTAATAGCTAGTACCTGACTGCAAAGTGACTTCTACAATAATACTAGATGTAATTTTATTTGTTTAACACCTACGTTACATAATTCCTAAAAAATGGTTTAACAGATTGTGATCTAAATACAGCTTTCTTTAATACTTTTGACTTATATAGCATCTTAGGATCTCTAAGCATTTTTAAAAGAGATATGTAATGTCTTTAGTACACAGTGAAACTACTGTGCAAAGAGGTTCAGTGACATGCTCATGATCACACAGCAATAGTGATAGAGTAAGCCATAGTGCAAGAGTTTCCTAAAGTCTTGTCTTAATGCTAACAATGCTGCCCCCGAATATTTGTTACTGATATGCAAAACAACTCAATGCAGTCTTGAAGAAGTTAATTTTCGTTTCTCACCATTTTGAGCTTTTCATCTACTTAAATCATTGATTTTTCTCTGTGTAAAAGGGAGCAGAATTCAATATGGGGATCTTGACTACCTCTTTGTGTACTACAGCATTATCAATGACATCAGCAGGAACATACACTGCCCAACTTTAGGAATAACCCTGTTAAATATTAACGCAGAGGGAATAACTGATTTAATATGCCATACCAACAAAATGGATAGTTATGATTCTAAGGAATGCCACTAAATGTTACAAAGTAAGATGTAGAATATGTAGGTCAGTCTACCCAAATAAAGTGACAGCATCCCTTCAAAATCTGCCCACAAAATCTGTACCTTTATGATTTCCATTGGATCCTAAAGATATATGGTACTTCAGATCTCTTCCACCAAAAATAATCTAATCTTTGATACCAAAACTATAAGTGTATGTATGAATATTCACAGGAGTTGAGGGAATGACAACTGTTTAGAAAAATCTAATTTTGGTAGTATTAGTTTGTTTTGTAGTTCTGCTATGATGGAGGAAGGAATATTTTTCTTAGTGTATATCCATAGTATTCAAAAAAGATTAAGCTGGGAATTTATATTTTCATTTGGCTATTATATGTAGTGTTTGACTCTATTTTACTTTTTCCAAATTATCTACCAACCACTAATACTATTTTACAATTTTTATAACTGCATGTTAGGTAATTAAAGCTGTTCTTCTAGCAATTAACAGGATATCATTACACCCTTACAGACCTATAGATCAAGCTGTTTAATAAACCTAAAAATGCTTCTGTATATACATCATTGTATGAAAAATTCACCACCAATATATACAAGAATTACCAAAACACAGCTTTTTCCTTTGAGTTTGCCAAACCACCACCATACCTGCATGAACATATTTATGACATACTGGCAAACTTTTCTTCAAAATCATATACAGTATAATTAAGGCTATTATGTCATGGAAGTCACAGAATCCATAACTCCAGAGACCCCCATGACATTTTTTGCTTCAGCCCCAGGCCCCCAGAACTCCAAGTCACCCCAGATGGTGGGTGCTGGACACCCCGGCCCCCTTTTTCTAATGGTTATTTTTAAAAGTCAGGAACAGGTCACAGGCTTCCCGTGACTTTGTTTATTGCGCTTGACCTGCCCACAAGTTTTACTAAAAACAAACAGTGACAAAATCTTAACTTTAGATATAATACACACACACACACACACACACAACCATTTTTTCCTCATTTCGTATCAAGAGACATGCCCTAAACAAGGTCTAGATTTAGAGATTAGCATGTGATCTGCAATAATGGACAAAGCTATCAAAACAGTTCTCTGAATTAACATGTCCTTTGCATTTAGTAAAGATGTAAAATGCATTGAAGTGCTGCTGGGCATAAACGTAATTCTACAGAACACTGAGTAGGAAGGAAGACCACAGGGAACCATGCATTAAGGTCAAGATCCACAAAGTGGCTTAGGTGTTGCAACACTCACTGTCATGGCACCTAACTTTTAGGTGCCTACAAGAGTCTCAGGAACAACACTGCCCTCCACAGAGCCTGAGTGAGGCATCTAGGCTCCCCTTACAATGAACTGAGATAGACAGAAGTCTTAGAATGCCATCCACAAAAATCCAGCATGCTAGGCAGCTCCCCACCTAAACTAGCCAGTAGGAGATGCCGATGAACAGAGAATGTGCTAAGCCTGTCCCTTTACACAGGCAGACACAGAAGTCTGAGCTATAGGGAGGCGCCTCTCTCTGTATCAGTCCACACACAGAAACCATCTGTGTGGAGTGCTTGTAATATAGCGAAGTGATTCCATATTTGATTAATCCTTCTGCGACAAAATGATACTGTATAAAAGTGCACATAAGCACTAAGGTACCATTGCCTCTTAAATCAGCCAACTAGAGACCAAGCTGAGAGTGAAAGAATGGAAAGTAAAAGGCATGGTAGTTAATACTATTTATATATACTATTACAGCTACATGATTTTACTCAGATGTAGATATTAATACTTACATAAGAACATTAGAACGGCCATACTGGGTCAGACCAAAGGTCCATCTAGCCCAGTATCCGGTCTTCCGACAGTGGCCAATGCTAGGTGCTCCAGAGGGAATGAACAGAACAGGTAATCATAAAGTGATCCATCCCGTCACCCATTCCCCAGGTTCTGGCAAACAGAGGCTAGGGACATCATCCCTGACCATCCTGGCTAATAGCTACTGATGGACCTATCCTCCATGAATTTACCTAGTTCTTTTTTGAACCCTGTTATAGTCTTGGCCTTCACAACATCCTCTGGCAAGAAGTTCCACATGGTGACTGTGCGCTGTGTGAAAAAATACTGCCTTTTGTTTGTTTTAAACCTGCTACATGAGTGCAGAGGACTGTACTAGATGATCTCTCGAGGTCCCTTCCATTCCTATGATTCTTTGATATACAGATATGAAGCAGACAATTACTAAATACTTTCCATTATGAATAATTTTTTATTTAAGCTTATCTCACATTTCTTTTTTCTGCAACAGACCTTTGATATTTCAAATCCTCTCAGCTTACAAAAGAGCCTTTTCTTTGTTCCATGAAATTCCATTCAGATTTGGCGAAAAAGAGTATTAATTATCACTATTGTCTTCTCTCAGTTGTATTCTCCAGGAAAATCCGGGCAGCAAACCTAAATCTTTCAACATTCCACTGCTGGGCTCACGCCACCATGGCTCAAACCATTACCAAAGCAATAGCAGCAGTGCCACTACCACACAATGCATCAGAGTGGATTAAAAAGATTTAAATACATGTTTCTTTTTAAAAATAAACCTATTTAAAATTAAATTTGAAATTATGACAACCTATGTTAAAGCCTAAATTTACTAAAATCTATTTAAAATCATTTAAATTAAATAAAAATATATTTAAGGAGTACGTTTGCCACCAAAGTTTTAAAGAAAGTCAAACCACTGAACTGCTGAAATGTCACTAGCTAAGCACCTGGAACCAGAGTTCACTACAGTGTTACACCAGCTTTTGACAGCAGTCGCCTCTTCCGCATGTGTAGAGAAAATATTTCTTCATTTCACTTTATTCAACCAGTTCAGCTCAATGACTAATTCATTCAAAGTTGAGAAAACAGTTGGGGAAAAAAAAGCAGAAAAGCTTGTTTTTCCCTCTTCAAATCTATGAATAAAAATGAGATGCAAGAAAAAGAGTACTACTAGTTCTATAATCTTGAAGGACATGTTGACCAGAAAATCAGTTCAATTCACTAACAAGAGATAGTATTCCCTTTGTCTAATAAATCAGTTTTAAGTGCATTTTCTTCTTATGCAACCAGCACATTTAAGGTAGTTTTATTTAATAAAACCAATTTTAAAATAGTTTTGTTCATTTTTAATTGAATTCCAGTTTTTATCCATGTGGCTTGACACAAATCATGAGTAAAGAAAAATCATCACTTAATAAATAAGAAATGTGACATTTTGTAATAAAAAATTTAAAAATAAGAATCTGAAAAATGTATATTAAGCTTTATAATTGCTTAAATAAATTTGTATTAATATAATATAGCCTCCTGAGTAGCAGAAAGTAGTACCAAATTACATCAACCGCTGAGAATCAACCTCTCTTTAGGAACATAAAAAGAACAAAACAAGATTAAAACTGATTATTTAAATCAATGTTTCCTGCTTTCTGATTTAAATCATGATTAAAACCAGTGATTTAAATTAATCTACCCTGTACTGCTCAGAAAATGTCAGGAAACTGCTGAAATATCTGTAGCAAAGGAAACAGAAGAGAACCTGGCTCTCCAAACCCAGGGATCTAGCATGTGGTTCCCAATGACCCATTTACACACACATCTGGGAACTCCATGTGAGGAAGGAGCTCCCCTAACTTCCAGATGGGCAGTAAGATGGGCCAGGAGCCTCAAAAAAAAACACCTTCTGCGACCCAGCACATGGCAGCAGCAAATCCCCACTCTGGGTTCAACACATACAGCAGAAGACCCAGCCCAGTTGTAGGAGCAGGGAATCAAAAGCCAGGCTTACCCCAATACATCCTTCCATAGGTGCCGATTCAATGGATGCTCCAGGGCTGCAGCACCCATGGAAAAAAAACAGTGGGTGCTCAGCACTCACCAGCCATAACTGATTGAAGGCATTGCCAACCAGCTGATTGGAGACTGGAGAAGGGGTTTGCGGGAGGGCAGAGAGCAGCGAGTGGGCGGAGGCCTCAGGCAGGGGGCAGAGCAGGGGCAGTAAGAGGCCGAACAAGGGCAGGGTCTTGGGGCAAAGCAGCAGTGGAGCACCCTTGGGGAAGAGACTCAGCGCCTATACATCCTCCCTTCCCCTGAATGCAGCCTTCTGCTGTCAGCTAGTGGTGGTGTTAGTCCGGTAGCTCAAGCAGTAGCAGTCTCTGCTGCAGTGCTGAAGGCTCAGGGTTCAAATGCTAATGATGATTCATTCATGGATGGGGTTGATTGCTATACTTAATACAACATTTTTAGACTTTTTGTTTAAAATGAAAAAGCTTAGAAGTTAGATTTAAAAGGTTACATTAAGAGAACATTATTTCAGTTGCAAATAAATAAATAAATAAAATCAAACATTTTGCACAGCCAGGTTGTGGTCAGGCAGACTTAGTACCTGGAGCCAGAATCTGCAATCACAAGACAAGAGTCCAGAGTTGGCTGAGTCAGGAAACTGGGAGGTCAGAAGCGAGATAAACTGGAGATCAGAACTATTAGTAAGGAACCAGAGTCAGGCTGGGTCAGGATACCAGAGGGTCAGTGGCAGGAGACAAACCAAAGATCTAGAACCACAAGTCAGGTGCCAGATCAAGCCAGAGAAGCAGGCAGTCCAGACCAGGGTTGAGCCAAGTTATTCAGGACAACTTTCTGTTCCACAGCCTCACATTGGGGCACGACTTCATGAGTCGCAGACTCAGGCTGCCACATGCAAGATTGTTGCGTAGCTACTCCCATGAAATTTGTAGACCTGGGTTTGAAACCCATGGGTCATGACATTTGAAAGTTCATAAAACTGTTTTTTTGCAACCTAAACATTCTTTTAATGTAGGGTATGGGGTTCTGGTGAGGCAGAGGGGGCAGATATCTGAACAGACTAGCAAATCTACTTTTCTACACCTGACTTGTCCCCATTCCCTAACCATGCAGTCCTGGATTTCAGTTGTCTGACAATTCCTCGTGGATGCCCTGTTGACAATCTGAAGTGTAGATCTATTTTGAAAAATGAACCCCCATAACTCTAAACTACTTCCCATATGTATTCAAAGCCATATCTGCTTATATTAGTAAAAAAAAAATAAAAATAATAAAGTTTTGATTTAAAAAACCAACAAAAAAGAGAACCAAACAGAACTAAAAGGAAGCTGCATTCTACGCCCTGTGAGTCGACATGATTGTTTACTAAGTAACCAAAGTGACATTTGTGCAAACTCATTGATGGGAAAAGAGAAGTTGGGCTAGAATCAACTGGGCCTAATTTGGCTTGCAGACTCGTCATAACTGGTGATGATACATGTGACAGAAAAAAATCCCACCTGATTCAGACTCCAAGTTTACAGAGCTGACAATTCAGAAAAATTGTTTCTTTCCACTTTACAACTGTTCATAGACTAACAATTAAAAAGTTCTCCCCACGCAGCACAGACAGAGGAGCAGCACCAATGTAGCAACTTGCAATATATCTATCCAACTTCAGAAGCCCAAGTTGCTATCATAAATGGTTAACTGTAGGTGTACTTCTGAGGATGTAGGGGTAGGGTAGATTGATTTAAATCACCAAGTGGAAAGCCTCAATTTAAATAGTCGATTTTAGTCATTGTACTTCCATTATTTTTCTAAAGCAAGGTGAATTCTCATGAGTTGATGTAACCATTAAAACAAGCTGATTTGCAACTAAATAGAACCTTTTCACTAGATTTTGGACTTATTTTTCTTGCCAAGGAGGGTATATTATAACTATTTACATTTAAGCAATTATTCACCTTAATATTTTCAGATTCTTATTTATTGTTCATTTTTAGTATGTTCGAAAATGGTGAATGATATAGGGCTTATTTACTAGATAATTAACTATTTGCTCATGATTTGTGTTAAGGTGTATTAGAATAGTAACTGGAATTTAATTAAGCATACAAAAGAGCATATTTATTTTTATTTAAATGTTTTATGATTATAAATTTAGGCCTTAATATATTGCGTATTAAATTCCGATTTCATCTTAAACAGATTTTAAAAAAACAAAAAAAACATAATTTAAATAACTAGATTCTTTGAATTTGGTTAAATTAAATTTAAAAATCTGATTTAAATTAAAAAAAAAACTTTAAACCCTTCCTCCCCCACAATAAATCGATTCTTATCCACACTAGTTGAGGGAGAGGAAGGCAAATGGAACTTGGGAAGGAAAAGGCTAGGAGAAAATGGAAGTAATCAAGGAAAATATTTTTTTAAAATTGAAAGTAGAGGTTTAAAAACTGTAAATAAGTAAATTATAAAAATAAACTGAATGTGGGCCACATTTTCTCTCTCACACATACTACCCACCCCTGAATCAACTTACGGATTAACTAACTTGTGAAATGTTATTTTATCCCCATGACCCTACTTCCTCCCGCCCCAGGTATTCTGTTACACCCATTTCTTGCTTCTTATCTTAAATTAGGCCATGTCTACACTAGAGACCTTACATCAGCACAGCTGTACCAATGCAGCTGCACCATTGTAAGATCTCTCATGTAGCCACTCTATGCCAATGGGAGAGCTGCTCCCACTGACATAACAGTTGTCCACACTGGCGCGTCTGTTGGTGTAACTTATGTTGCTCAGGTGTGGGGAGGGTTCATACCTCTGGGTCACAAATTACACCGACAAAAGCGCTGGTGTCGACAGCATTATGTCAGTGGGAGAAGCTCGCTGTTGGCATAGCTACCACCGCTCCTTGGGAGTGGTTAAATTATGCCAATGGGAGAGCTCTCTCCCATTGGCAAAGAGCTGCAGCTCCACCGCTGCAGCACTGTATGCTTAGACAAGCCCTTAGACAGCAAACTTCTCAGGACAGGGATGTGTCTTACTTGTGTTTGTAGAGTTCCTATGGAAATAGGACACTAAATCTGCTAGGGACTTTGTGATGTGTAACAAGCTAGCAGTGTTCCATAACACACCCACCCTGTTAGCAAGGAATGAGTTGGCTAGAAGAGTGATAAGTAGATGGTGACTCACTGCAGCAAGTGGATCCTTAGCTATCTCCTATGAGGGAGGGGGAAGGGAGAACTTGGAGAGCAAGATGACTGAGCCAAGACTGAGTGTGTGTGGAACCTATTCGTGTAAGGGAGGAGGAGCCCTGAGCAGAAGGCTTTGGCCAGGACAGTTTCCTGTATAATTGTTTGAAAACTGTTTTGTGAGAGACTTCATTAAACTAGACCCAGGATGGGTGAATTTGTTTGAGACTAACTCTGTACTCATTAAACCAGACCGAGGAGTGAGAATTGTTTGAAGTAGGCTGGGAAAGTAGTACCTACTTACAAAATGAAAAGGAGTTCTTGTGGCACCTTAGAGACTAAAATTTATTTGAGCGTAAGCTTGAAGCGAGCTGTAGCTCACGAAAGCTTATGCTCAAATACATTTGTTGGTCTCTAAGGTGCCACAAGTACTCATTTTCTTTTTGCGGATACAGACCAACACGGCTGCTACTCTGAAACCTACTTACAAAATGTTACCATTATAATAATTCTTCAACTTTATTTTTTAAAAAGTGCATACCCTAAAAGCTCTAGTCTTTATATACTTGTCTGAACATTTAAAGATACCAAATACAATAATTTTTTTCTAAAATGCAAGACATTTTACTGTTGAATCTTTACAAAAGGGTCTTGAAAGCCAACTTGCTACTGGACGTACACCAAAGTTGGGTATCAGTCCTGTTTGAAGAGAACTACATTAATGCAAACTAGGAACCTTTCAGTTCACACCTGCATCATGCACATGGGGGAGTTACAGCACAGCACTTTGATGCACACTGCTATTCACACCCGTTGTCTGAACTGCAGGGTACTGTACACAAACATTTGAAAGAGCAGGAAGGAAAGAGTCTGTCATGTTGCCACCCACAAAGTACAGAGAAGCAGGAGGAGAAGGAGAAAGCTGCTGCAGAGAAGTGGAGAGAGAATAAGAAGGGACCAGAGTAGGGGGAATGTGATAAGCAGAGAGGGACTGTGGTAGCGTGGGGGCAGAAGACCTGGTAGTTGGTAAGGGAAGAAGGGGGCAGACTGGGGAAGAAAGAAGTCGAGAAGGGTCTGAAACAACAGAGCACACTCCCCTCCAGAACATGGAAATGAAACCCAGGACTCATCCTGCTGCCAGCAAATACCCATGAAACCCATAAGCAAAGTATGTCTGATCCTCTTCTAGTGTCTGGCCCACATAAAGTATAATAGCCTGCTACATTCCATTCATTCAAATAGTGGACATCTGTACTGTAGATCTAGTTTCCAGACCTGCCAATGACTCATGTGGGTGTTAATAACTTGCACATGGTGGAAATGTGCGTGCCAGTTAGCTTTTTTAAAAATCTAGGCATTTTCGTATGTAAAAAACTACATTAAAAACATTAAGGTTGCAAAGTTCAACATGCAAAAATTTGCAAATGTAAATCAATCCTCTTGTGTGATGCAATATGGTATTATGTTTCTCCTTAAGGGATTCCTGAATCATTCAGTGCACAAAATGGGTAAGTGCCCATTGAATTAATCAAGGTTGTACAGTATCACCTCAAGCAAGGTATTCCCAGCAGATAAAGGAAAGTTTTATCACTATACAGGGCACTGGTGAGTCATCTGGAATACCGTTTGCAATTCTGGTCTCCTATGTTTAAGAAAGATTAATTCAAACTGGAACAAGTGCAGAGAAGGACTGCTAGATTGATTAGAGGATGGAGAACCACGTAAAGAGAGGTTTCAGAGTAGCAGCCGTGTTAGTCTGTATCCGCAAAAAGAACAGGAGTACTTGTGGCACCTTAGAGACTAACAGATTTATTAGAGCAATGTTACTATATTATTATAAATATAACAAATGTTATTAAATTTATTCATGGGCTACAGCCCACTTCATCGGATGCATAGAATGGAACATATAGTAAGATGTACACACACACACACGCACACACACACACACACGCACACACACACAGAGATAAGTTGGAAGTTGCCATACAAACTGTGAGAGGCTAATTAGTTAAGATGAGCTATTATCAGCAGGAGAAAAAAAAACTTTTGTAGTGATAATCAAGATGGCCCATTTAGACAGTTGACAAGAAGGTGTGAGGATACTTAAGGAAATAGATTCAATAGATGTAATGACCTAGCCACTCCCAGTCTCTATTCAAACCCAAGTTAATGGTATCTAGTTTGCATATTAATTCAAGCTCAGCAGTTTCTCCTTGGAGTCTGTTTTTGAAGCTTTTCTGTTGCAAAATTGCCACCCTTAAATCTTTTCCTGAGTGGCCAGAGAGGTTGAAGGGTTCTCCTACCGGTTTCTGAATGTTATGATTCCTGACGTCAGATTTGTGTCCATTTATTCTTTTGCGGAGAGACTGTCCGGTTTGGCCAATGTACATGGCAGAGAGGCATTGCTGGCACATGATGGCATATATCGCACTGGTAGATGTGCAGGTGAACAAGCCCCTGATGGTGTGGCTAATGTGATTAGGTCCTATGATGGTGTCACTTGAATAAACATGTGGACAGAGTTGGCATCGGGCTTTGTTGCAAGGATAGGTTCCTGGGTTAGTGTTTCTGTTGTGTGGTGTGTGGTTGCTGGTATTTGCTTCAGGTTGGGGGGCTGTCTGTAAGCGAGGACTGATCTGTCTCCCAAGATCTGAGAGAGTGACGGATCATTTTTCAGGATAGGTTGTAAATCTTTGATGATGCGCTGGAGAGGTTTTAGAATTAAGGAGCTTGGCTTGTTTAATCTAACAAAACAAAGGTTATGGCACATCAACAAAACAGATATAAACTAATCATCAACAAGTTTAGGCTTGAAATTAGACAAAATGAAGTTCTGGAACCCCTTTCAAGTGGTGTAATGGAGGCAAAAACAAAAAATAAAATAAAAAACTTAACTTGTTTCAAGACTGAGCTTCATAAGTTTATGGAGGTGATGGTATAGTGAGGTTGCCTACAATGGCATATGGCCCATTTGTGACTGCTATTAGCAAATATCTCCAATGGCTGGATACAAGACACTAGATGAGAAGGTCTAAATTACTACAAAGAATTATTTCCCAGCTGTCTGGCTGATGGGTCTCACCTTCATGCTCAGAGTCTAAATAATTACCGTATTTGGGCTCAGGAAGCAATTTCCCCCAGGTCAGATAGGTAGAGACCCTGGGGAGTTTTCACCTTCCTCTTGCTGATTGAACTAGAGCAGTGGTCTCCAACTGGTTGATCGCGATCGACTGGTTGATCCTTGAGTATCTCCCAGTCAATCGCGATCTCTGGTGGTGCAGTGTGGCTAGTACTAAGGCAGACTCCCTATCTACCCTGGCCTCATGCCAGGGTGGTCCCAGGGACAGGGGGGCATGGGTCTCCCTCCGCACGCTGCTCCTGTCTGCATGCACCACGCTTGCAGCTCCCATTGGCCAGGGGAGCTGAGGGCGCAGTGCTTGCAGACAGGCGCAGTGAACAGAGCCACGTGTCCCCCGCCCTGCTGCAAGGATACGTTGACCCCTTCCAGGAGCAGTGTGGGACCGGGGTAGGCAAGAAGCCTGCCTTAGCCTCGCCGTGCCTGCCACCAACCGGGAGCCACCGGAGATAAGCACTGCCCGGTGGGAGGCTGCACCCCAACCCTCATCCCTGAACCCCCTCCTGCACCTCAAGCCCCAGCCTGGAGCCCCTTCCCAGAGCCAGCACCCCATCCTGCACACCAACTCCCTGCTCCAGCCCTGACCCCCTCCTGCACCCCAATACTTTGCCCCAGCCTGGAGCCCTCTCCTTTCCCCTTCAATTCCCTCCTACAGCTTGCATCCCTCACCCACACTGCAAACCCCTCGGACCCAGCCCAGAGCCCGCACCCCCTCCTGAAGCCCAAACCCCTACCCCAGCCTGATGAAAGTGAGTGAGGATGGGGGATGGAGTGAGCGGGGTGGGGCTTTGGGGAAGGGGCAGGGCCTTGGGAAAGGGGCAGGGTAAATCCTGGGTTGCCCTTAGATTCAAAAAGTGATCTTGTGCAAAAAGGTTGGAGACCACTGAACTAGAGTAAATGGTGGATTGTCTATAACCTGAAGTCTTTAAATCAAGATTTGAGGACTTCAGTAACTCAGCCAGTGGTTATGGGCCTATTACAGGACTGAATGTAGGAGGTTCTGTGGCCTGCAATGTGCAGGAGGTCAGACTAGATGATCACAATGGCCCCTTCTGGCCTTTAAATCTATGAATTAATGGAGACTTGGCTGCAGGACCCCAGCCACATTTGTTGCGAAATTGGAAAGTGTTAAATGAAAGAGGCAAAGGACTGCAGTAAAAGAGGATGGTCTCATAATTAATGCAATGGAAAACCATCCTTAATAACTAGATTCTCTTTCTGCTGCAGTTCCTGTCTGAGGCTGGACAAGTCACTTAAGCTAAAATTTTCACAGGTGGCCAAATGGGTGCTGACTTGAAACATCTGAGGACTTATTTGCAAGAATGCTGACCACACACATCTCCAACTGAAGTTGACCGGAGCTGTGCTGTGAACATACAAAAAGCTACAAAAACATTAAGTACTCTGAAATATCACACCCCAGGCATTTCAAGTTAGGGACCCGAAGTTGCTGGATAAGGCTCAAATTATGAAAAGTAATCTCTCTTTGCCTCAGTCCCTTACCTGTAAAAAGAAAATACGGTCACCTCACCTTCCATGTGTTACAAATATTTATCTTCACGAAGCATTCATACACTACAGTGATGAGTGCTATAAGAAAGCACATAAGGAAATTGATAATTCCGTATTCCATACAGGGTTTGCATGACATGCACCTAAGAAAGCGAAGGGTCACACGGTGAATGAGGAAAATAAAAATAAATATTTAATGGCTACCCATCCAGTGAGCACAGTCTATCTTAAGCATTGAATGAGGCGGGGTCATGTAGAAAAAGAATAGTCTGAATAATGGAATTCAAGGTTATCATAGAATCAGAGGACCGGAGAGGTCAGCTAGTCCAGTCCCCTGCACTCATGGCAGGACTAAGTATTATCTAGACCATTCCTGACAGGTGTTTGTTTAACCTGCTCTTAAAAATCTCCAATGATAGAGATTCCACAACCTTGTTGGATTATATTAAAGAAGTTCTGTATTAAAACCACAAATGAGTTTGATTCTCCATAGTTTAAATTCCAGGGTATTACTAATTAAGAGGTCTCTTGGTTTTTGGTACTGTTTCTCTCCCTCTGTGTGTGAAACTTGCAAGCTGCTAATTGCGTTAGTACATTCTAAGACAGAGTCTGTTCTCAAAGCAATTCACACAGAGAGACTCAAAGCAATACTCTGTAACAGAAACAGCACCCAGAGACTCCCCGCCCTTTTGTTGTATTCATCTTGCTTTACTAACAATTGTGATTAAAATAGAGATAGAGGATGTATGTGGATGGATGCTTGGTGTGGATAATAACAACGATCAGGGAGGTGCCAGCCTAAGAATCCAGTGTCCATCGGCTGAAGAAGGCGTCAAGTGGAAATAATCAGAGGACCCCCGGAGGGCAGACTGGAATCCACCCAACAGCCTCAAGAATGGGAGAACCAAAGAACAAGACAACATCTAGCAGCACGGAGCAGTCAGGAATGTGCTATCTGCTGACTGATTCAGCAAAAGCATGATGAAGCAATTCCCATAGACTGGGATAGGAAGAAATTCCTATAAAAATAGACTCTAGAAAGTGAGAACTTTGGGGGTCTGATTCTGCAAACCAACTTCCAGGAGCATCAGATGAGCATCTGACAAGGCCCTGCTCCCTCCTCATGTCCAGGCCACCTGGCCAGTGGCTTGGCATGAGCAACTCTAAGGCTGGTAACTATGATAACCTTGCAGAACCTGTGTGTGTGTGTTTGTATGAATGAATGTGTGAATAAATATGAGATTGAATGGAATGTTATAGCTATAACTAACTGCCTACTACGATTCTTTCTGTATTCACAATAAATGTGGTATTTTGCCTTTTCCTCTTTAATAAGATCCTGTTGGTTTTTATTTTATTGGTATAACAACCTCCCTAGGCAATTTATTCCAGTGCTTAACCACCCTGCCAGAAAGTTTTTCCTAATGTCCAACCTAAACCTCCCTTGATGCAATTTAAGCCCCATTGCTTCTTGTCCTATCCTCAGAGGTTAAGAAGAACAATTTTTCCCCTCCTCCTTGTAACAACCTTTGACATACTTGAAAACTTATGTCCCCTCTCAGTCTTCTTTTTTCCAGACTATCATAATGCATATGCATAAGGGAGCCAAATTAAAGCAATCTTAATGCTGGAAATTTCCTAGTTTTTGAGTATTTGGCTTTGCAATCTTAACTCTCCTTTATATGGAGATCTTTTTAAAATGCAATACTCATTTAAACTGAGTTTAATAATATGTACTGAACTGCTGTAGTCTTGTATGCTCATTCTTGAATTTATAATTGAACATGTCATTCTATTACAGTTCCATTCCTTAAAAGTTGCTGAATATTCCAGGAGTTTGGCCTTACAGAGATAAGAGCCCATGCTTTTCCACTCCAAATGTGAACAACTTCTTAAAATCTCAAGGATCCGCCCAAAAGGAAGATATCACTGAGACACACTGTCAAGGCATTTTAAAAACAAGGCAATTAAAAACACGCAGCTTTCAGGAAGTATAAGTTCCTGTTTGCATGTCATAATGGTAGTGACTGATACTAGGTTCTTATCTTGCTGCAACAGCTACTTGATTTTGCTTGTCCGTAAACATCACTCCAAAAAATATTTTTCATTCTATTGTGTTTCCAACAGACATGTTCCATCTGCTAGTGAGGTATGATCTGTTTCTATATGACATCATCACATTACACTTGAGAAGACTAATGCCAGTTTATAAACACTAAACCTTGGCTCGGTTTCAAAACTCCTTACTACCTGCCACGTAAGTAATGACAAAATGTGTGGATTATCTTTTGTCATATAATTTAGAACTACTCTACTATGATGCAAGGCTCTTACATTTTCTACAAAAGGCAATTCTAAATAAATGATTTGTTATATGATTGAACTAGAACTGTACTGTACTGTCCCTTTGGATTTTTTATAATACAACAGAATCTAAGTCATTATTCCTCTTTTGACCCGTAAAAGCCATCCAGGGCCACAAGTGATGTGTGCTGAAGTGCAAATAAATTATTACAGCAATAAAGATTTTTATATTCTGGAGCCATTGTATATTTGCAAGATAATTGTTATTTCTTCAAGTTAACACCTTACTCAAAGGAAGGTTTAATTTTGAGATATTTTAATTTCCTTGAGATTTACTAAAAGTTATTTTTAATACCTGTAATCAGAAAAAAAATAACTAACTGTGCAGGTACAGTTTGAAACCATCTTTACTGGGCAAAATAATATATGTAATTTAAAAAAAGCTGTCTTTGTGTCTACTTAAACAAGAGGATTACTGGGAGAGCACAAAGTGTTTAGAGAGGCAGTGATGATGAATACTCCTAAGGGTACTTTCCTTGGGGATGCACCCCCTCAAATGAAAGTAAAACACCTTCAGAGATATGAGATTTTAGAAGGAATTCATTCAGGCTAACATAACCCTGGAAAAACACATAGAAGTTACTGAAACACTAGTACTACCGGCGTCATCTACAAGTCTCTCCCTGTTGAGGAGTCTCTCTTTGTCTGAAGGGTGCTTTGACAGAAATTTGCTTTCAGTGGAAATAACTGTGGCCTCCACCTAAAAGGACAGGACTGCCAAGTCACACTCCAGTGCACCTTGGAGAATATTTAAGCACATTGTCTATCTTCCTTGTACGGTTGCAGACCTTATATGGTTGCAGATCCCTTTGTGGGCATGCTTGATTGTTTTGGTGATTAGGTGGGGAACGTATCCTCAGCTATGTCCTGTACAGCTCCCTATTCCATTCAGTCAGCTGGATCTTCAGAGATATCTGCTGTAGGTTCCATGCTTATAACAAATGGAAACGTCTAGCTATGTGGAATTCCTCCTGGTCCTCTTCTCTCTGGCAGTCTCAGCATTTATGTACCTTCAGCCATGTAGAATGCCGCTTCACCTGTTGCCTTTGTTGTTTACAAACCATCACGCCTCCTCTCTGGTTTCCACATTCTCTGGTTCTCTGATGGTCAATTCCTTTTTGTTGAACTGGGGGTGGTTATACTTCCTGAATCCGACTGTCCGAGGACTCCATAAACCCTTTCATAAGAGAAAAATGTCATTTCTCCTTTGGAAAGATGGGTTCCTGATATTTATAGCCAAGACAACCCCAGCAGGCCTGTAGTGTCATAACAGGTAGCATGTTGGTGGGACAGTTGTTCCAGAGACAGCCTTGAGTGGGGGTTCCCTGCCGGAACTGTTCAGCAGAACTGTAAGGCAGGAGGTCTGGGCCAATGTCTACTGCTACAGATGCAAGAGTGTGTCAACAGGTCATGAATGCTAACAAAGGAAACATGAAGGAAACCAAAGCTCCCTTCAGCAATCTTGAGATATCTGGTCACCGTGATGTGGTGAAAGAGCCACATATATGCCAAGTGGATGGGATAGAGACATGGGGTCATTGCTTGTCCCAGGCCTTGCAATCCTGTCTGTGGTCTTGATGGCAAGACAGAGATTTTTCCAGTTAGCACCCAAATCATGCATGACTTATGTCTCTAGCTCCTTGCAAGATGCTAAAAGATATCCAGTTGAAGAACACTGTTCAGAATATATTATTATACTGAAAGAACTGGCTTCACTACTGTGTACAGCTGAAAATATCAGAAGCTTGTCAGAACCATCCACCAAGTACAGTATGTTCCAGTAACAATCTAGAGGTGTCAAAAAGTATGGCAAATCCAATGGTTTAATATTCAGCCTTAAATATCCCTCAGCAAATGCTGAGAAGGAATTAGACTTTCACATATTCTGTCTCTGCACAAAGAAGAACTTACTGTTTTTGTCAGTCTTGAAGATTTTATCTTGTATTTTTAAATGCCGTATTTTTAACATTTTTTCCACACTGGATCCAGAAATTTAGCAGCGTGCCAAATTCCAAGTTTAACATCAGACAAATTATGGCTTCTTTCCCAGAAAGCAATGAATTTTTAAAATTTTACACTAAAGCATCTGCAGAATGCTCCATAAATTCAACAATGGACTGCACTTTGTTATAACTGTGTATTGGTTATTTCACAAACAGGCACTTCTATAGCAGCTTCTATCCAAGTATTTCAAAGCTCTTTATAAACATTGCTTAGGCCTCAAAAGACCCCTATGATGTAGTACATCATACAATCCTGTTTCATAAAAGAAGAATCTGAGGAGACATGCCTGCGGCCACGCAAGTCTGTAGCAGAGCCAGGAATAAAAACCAGCTCTAACCTAGTCCTGTCCATTAGCCACTAGCTAATGCTTTTTTCTCCCAAGCAGAGATGCATCATCATTCTCTACTAAAGTTTTCCACACAAGCCAGTAAGGTCCTGATCCATTGAAGTCAGCGGGAATCCTTCCATTAAACCTCAGTGAGCTTTGGAACAGGTCTTACTCACTGTTGCTTTTAAGATGAAACGGACAAAGAACTGGATTAACCTTCAGATGGAACAAACTAGTATAATGGAGGTTATTAGTTAAACTAATATAGAAATAAAAAAGTTTTATTTCAAGAACAGTATTCTATTTTCTGATGGCCTAAGGTGATCACTTTTTTCTCCATGCAGAAATTAATACTCACTGTATGAGGCTCTGGGAAAAGTATTCTATTCTCTACAGACATTAAGCGACCTGAGCCAACATAACAAACAGGAAATGGACCACCTCAGAGTTAACATTTTGCATTGCTTCTTAAACTTCCAGCTTGATTATTATGTTATGTGGTGCTCTAATGTATGTGCTTACCAATAACCCAATTAAAGTTACCAGTTAATTAAATCAGAAACAGCACAAAGAGAAGAAGTAAGTTAGTATTATGGAAAAAAAGGAAGTATGCACCACAACAGCAAAAAATGAAAGAAAGCTTTGTGACTCAAAAAGCCAGCAACTGAATCCGATTCTTTGCTTTTCAAAATCCTTGTCTACAATATGCATTGCAGTGTTTGCTCCAGACCTCAAACGTAGCATCAAGAAAGCACGTTAAAACAAACAAACACACACTTAATTGTTAATCTCCTCTCCTCTCCCAGTACATGGAAGCTACATCCAGGGCTGTTCCTACCCATACGTAAAGTACGCAGCTGCGTAGGGCACCAAATTTCCTGATGCCCTACGCAGCTGCGTGTTGCTCCAGCCCCTGCTCCACCTCTTCACTAAGGCCTCCGCCTCTGCTCTGCCCCAGCCCTGCCTCTTCCCACCCCCACTCTGCTCCCACTTGACCCCTTCCCAAAGCCCCTGCCCCTGCTCCGCCCCCACTCCCCTGAGAACTGCAGCAGAGGTCGGGTGCCCTGCACTCACCGGCAGCAGTAAGTGGAGCGACCCAGCCACAGCCTGCTCCGCTCCTCTGGCTCTCAGCCATGCAGCCGGTGAGTGCTGGGGGGCGGTTCCCCCCTGCCTCCCAAGGCTGGGAGCCAGGGGAGCAGAGCAGAATGGGCTGGGGCCAGGTCGCTCCACTTCCTGATGCCCCTGTGAGTGCAGGGTCGGCCTGGAAACCACCTCCCACCCCGCAGAGGCCTGTGGGACTGTGTAGGGCACCAAAATGGCTAGGGACAACCCTGGCTACACCCTAAGTTATTCTCATCTCTCTTTTCCATTACTACTATTTTTGTCTCCGTCTCCTAAAAACTTACTGCCATGCTACTGCCTAGACTCAACACAATGTCCAAGCAACATTTCCTGTACTACCTTTTCTTTATTATAGCCACTGAACAATCAACAGTCTTGCTGGGTATTTGCATTTAGTAGCATGTTATTTCATTTCTAAAATGGTATTTCACCAACAAAATGCTTAATGAAACAGTTATTAGCAAATTATCAAATTTCAAATTTAAGTGAAATCTCTGATATGAGAGTCAGGAGTTCCTAGGGTGAATCCTACTATCAGCAAAAACTGGTGTTCATTAATTTCTGGCATCAGGAGAAGAGGGTGTGGGGGGAGAGTGTGTTTGCTTAATGGGTTTAATTGGCTCTCTATGGTGAAATTACTTAAGAAGGCTGAGACTACCACCTATACTCCAAAAAGATCCAAATAAACTGCAGTCTCAAAGAATTATGCAACAGGCTCCAATTAAACACATACATTTATACTGCACGTATATAGAATATACATAGTATATATTTTTATATATAATCACACAGTTCTGGTTTTTCTCTCTCCCCTTCCCTTTCATTCGTTGGACTGATGTGAACCAGTCTATGCATCCTTTATTACCCTCAGAGCCTGGAAGCAGACAGGAAGCCAGATGTATCAGCTTTTGCAATTATAAAAAGAGTTACAAACGTGGCACAATCTTGACCACTCTTCGCCAAACCACTTCTTCGCAAGAACCACTTCTCAAACAGTTCTTCCATAGGTGATTGGTAGAATAGGTCAGTTGAGGCTAAGCCTCCCCTGACGCAGCTGCTGCAGCCGGATGCCCAGTTGAGGATTTTTGGCAGCTTGCACAGGGGAAGTTTTTGATTATTATGCCCCAGGTAGGTTCCAGGGCAGCTGAGGAGGCAGTATGTGCCACTCAACTTCCCGGGGTTCATCAGTAATCTCAGAACCCAGGAAGCTGAGTAGCAGATACCGCCTCCTCAGCCACCCTAGAACCTGCATGGCATAAAAGCTCAGGTTCTTCAGGAAGAGACAAGAGCTTTTCCCGCGGGGCAGCTTGGGGTCTCAGGAGGGGAGGTGCAGCGCAGCTGGGGCAGCTCCAGCCGGCCCATGGTTCTCCAGCCATAGGTGGCAGTGGTGGTGGGGGTGCCTTGGGAGAACGGGTGGAGCCAGGGGGCTAGCCTCCATGAAGTGGGGCTCCACCTGCCACCCACAAGTTCTTCCATACCTTCCCTAGATGCTGCTATCAATGCAGACTCCAAACGAACATGCTTTTTTGTTGCTGATTTGTGGTGGGTGGAAGAACAAAAAAAAAACAGGATCAGAGGAAGGAATATCCACTAGCGTACATGCCTTCACCTTCAACAACATGACATACTTTTGCGTTGTACTTCCCTCTAGTCCATTCAGACTGTTACCTACCCGAATCACTCCACCTCATCCAGTTGACACCATTGCAGCCTGAATTGGTTTCTGAACTTGGATCTCAAACTCAGCGGGATGCAGCAATGAGCTCAATATAACCATCCACATGGAACTGTAAAAAAAAAGTTAAGACTCATTTTAATGAGTACATAGAATTTTTTTCCACTAACAGTGCCTAATGGAAATACAATCCAACAAATCAAAAATACTAAGATTGCCTTATTTCCTATAGTTACTTGTCAGTGTAGTACCTAAGTTCTAAACCAATCATTCTTGCTGTTGAATATTAATGTGACCCAGCTATTGCTAAAGGGCAAACATGAGTGGAATGTAAAATCAGAACAGAAACTATAAGACTGATTAATTTTTTTGATTCTCATGCACCAACCAAAATATTTGGGTTGCAGAAAAGTGTTTGAATTCAAACAAAACAAAAACCCACATATGCAAAATAGCGTGAGAAAACATTTTTGTTTCTAGAACACAGTTAATAGGTAAACAAAACAACTGAAAAACAACATTTACAAAAATTAAATCTTGAGCCTAAACCAGATGACAGTATCCATTTAAGGACGCAATCTCAGAGCATCAGAGGCATATTACAAGACAGAGAACCTGTATGCTGAAAGCATTGTGTCGTGATGCTTCTCCATTGGCCCCTCCTAGCAACAGATTAGGATAAAGAGTCCACAATTATTTGGCAGACCTGTCAGCTGCCCTTCATTTTAGTCTAACGTAAGGTTTTACAGGAATGTCTGTCTGTGGTTATTGATAGGAGGGGATGGAGTTGCTCTTGAATGGTTTGATCCATTTCTATCTGGAAGTTCTGTTCTGCACAGAGAACTCTCTTCTGGAGAGCTGCTGTATTATAGAATCATAGAATATCAGCATTGGAAGGGACCTCAGGAGGTCACCTAGTCCAACCCCCTGCTCAAAGCAGGGCCAATCCCCAACTAAATCATCCCAGCCAGTGATTTGTCAAGCCTGACCTTTATTGTATATTATGTATGTTGAGGACATACATTTCTATTATACGTTCCTGGCTAGTATACTGGAACAGCAGCAGCTATAACTCTAAGACAGAACATACCCATCACCTTATCTTCATGACATTTATTGAGAGCAACTCAAATAACCTTACAAAAATATGGCAAAGAACAGGAGGAGGAGGAGGAGGAGGTGGAGGTGGTGGTGGTGTTACGGACGCATAGTTTTATCATCCCGCTTCAGAACAGGAGATTACTCACCTGTGCAGTGACTGACATTCTTCGAGACAAGTGTCCCTGTGGGTGCTCCATTCCAGGTGCTGATACACCCCTGCGCCTCCGCTTGGAGATTTGTACAGCAGTACCTGCACAGGCCTCATGTGCTGCTGGCGCCTTAACTGTGCGTGCGTGGCCCTGACTCCTCAGGTCCTTCTCTACTTTGGCGTTTGGAGAGGAGGAGGGTGGGTAGTGGAACACCCAGATGGACACTGCACAGGTGAGTAGCCTCTTCTTCGAGAGATGTCCCTGTGAGTACTCCACTCCAGGTGACTGAGAAGCAGTATCTTTAGGATGGTAGGGACTTCGGATCTGGTAAAAAAAAAAGTCAGACAGCATAGCTCAGACCATTCCAGTGTCAGTCAAGGGTCCCTGAGTGCTAAACACTATGCCCTTAAAGGTGTGCTCCGAAGCCCAGGTAGCAGTCTTGTAGATGTCTACGAGGGGAATATTACATAAGAATGCAACAGACATTGACACAGATCTGGTAGAGTGTGTCTTAATAGAAGTTGGAGGATGTATCTTCTTTAATTGGTAGCATAAGTGGATGCAGTCTGATATCCAGTTGAATATTCTCAGGCTGGATATCGATTTGCCCTTAGATAGCTCTGCAGTTGAGATAAAAAGTTTTGGGGTCGCCCTGAATGGTCTAGTCCTATCCAGATGAAGTGTGTGCATTGCTGCTTCAAAAGTGCTTGCATGCTGTTTAGGAAAGAAGGTTGGTAGATGGATAGGTTCATTGAGGTGCAAGGACCAATGCACCTTCAGGAGAAATTTGGGACGCGTTGGAGCATGGACTTTATCCTTTAAATAAAAATAAAATAAAAAAAGAAAAAACGTATGGTGAGTCAGGCATGAGAGCTCCTACGCATCTGGTGGATGTAATTGCCACTAAGAATGCAGCTTTCACAGATAGGTGTAGTAGAGATCAGGATGCTAGCAGTTCAAATGGCTTTTCCGTCAAACGTGTGAGGACCAAGTGTAAGTCCCATGGTGAGTGAGTGGTCTGATGTCTGGGTACAGCGCCTGGATGCCTTTAAGGCATCTTTTTGTGATAGTGTGGGCAAAGGTAGTGGTGTCACTGATCTTCTGGTGAAATGCTGTGATTGCTGCCATGTACCTTATGGAGCTGAAGGAGAGGCCAGATTGTTTGAGCTCCAGAAGGTAGTCCAGTATGATTGGAAGAGATACAGAAGTAGGAGCTGTTTGCCTGGCAGAACACCATGCCATGAACCTAGACCATTTATGGATATATGTGGTACGTATAGATTGTGCCCCGCTGTGTAACAGTACAGTTTGCACCTGCTCAGAGCAGTCTAGTTCTTCATTGGAGAACCACTGAGGAGCCATGCCTTGAGGTGGAGCATTCCTATGTTTGGGTGGTGTAGATGGCCCCTGCGTTGGGACAATAAAGTTCGGAGGCATGTGGGGAGGGGGGGAGGAAGATTGGTGGACAAGTGGACATCCATGTTAGAAGTGGGTACCATAGCTGTCTGGGCCCATAGGGGCTATCAGTATGATCCTGGCCCTCTCCATTTGTATCTTTAATACTATTTTGTGTACCAGTGGTATCGGTGGGAATGTGTATAAGTAGGTTGCTGCTCCATCTGATCGTAAATGTGTCCCCCATGGAATGTTTTCCCAGACCCGCTCTGGAGCAGAATCTGGGGCATTTCTTATAGTTTCTATGGTAATATTTGGCTAGGAGGGCAGCATAGTTTGCCACCTTAAATTGCAATGTGGAGGATGCATAAACCTTGTGGCCAAGTCCATTCTTTTACTCTCCCTGTCAGAAGGAGTAGACTGGAAATGTTGCTGCTTGTTTCTTTGGTTCGCCGCTTCCACTACCAGCAAGTTTGGTGCTGGATGTGTGAAAAGAAATTGAGCCCTTGGAAGGGACACAGTATTTCCAATCTGCTCTCTTGCAGGTCGGGGGTATAGTGGCTGGGATTTGCCAGATATTCTTGACTGGGTCCATGATAGCTCCGTTGATCGGGAGGGCAATCTTGGATGAGGCCGTAGGTTGCAAGATATCTGTTGAGTCTCTGACACCTACTCCATAGTGATCTTGAGCTCCCTAGACACCCTTTTAAATAGGTTCTGAAAGTGGATGAAATAGTCTGCCGTTGCTGGCGGTGGCGGCATAATAGCCTCACCAGGGGAGGAAAATGAGTTGTTATTTGGAGAGGTATCAGACAGCACATCTTTGTGTGCACCACTGCAGGTTCCTCCCATACAGTAACTCCTCGCTTAATGTTGCAGTTATGTTCCTGAAAAATGCTACTTTAAGTGAAACTATGTTAAGCAAATCCAATTTCCCCATAAGAATTAATGTAAATCAGGGGGGAGAGGGGGGTGTTCGGTTCCAGGGACATTTTTTTTTCACCAGACAAAAAGACATTTTATATTCACACACACAGAGTATAAGTTTTAAACAAACAAGTTAATACTATGCACAGCAATGATGATTGTGAAGCTTAGTTGAGGTGGTGGAGACAGAGGGTGGGATATTTCCCAGGGAATGCCTTGCTGCTAAATGATGAACTAGCACTCGGCTGAGCCCTCAAGGGTTAACACATTGTTGTTAATGTAGCCTCACACTCTACAAGGCCGCACAAATGGAGGGAGGACACACAATAGACGCATGGCAGTGGCTGCAAACATTCCCTGCAGAAACTGAACGTGATGATGAACTCATGCGGTCTCACTGGAGTGCACCACTTCCTCCACATTCCAAGGTGCCGTGGTGGGTCTGTGTGTGTGTGAGAGCGAGACACACACACACTGTGTGTGTGTGTGTGTGTGTGTGTGTGTGTGTGTATATATGAGAAACGTGCATTGCCCCTTTAAGTACACTGACCCCACTCTTAAGTGCACTGCCCTTTTAAGTAAATCAGCAAGCTGAGACAGCAGCTACTGCCAGCAAGCTCCCTCCATCCTGAGCCCTGTCATGTTGTCGTCCCCCACCACTCTGTGGAGATGGAGTACAGGAGCAGGGGGGCAGGACTGGGGTGGGGAAAAAGAGGGACCCCCTGAAATTAGCACCCCTCTTCCCTCCCACCCCCTGCACAGCAAGCAGGAGGCTCCCAGGAGCAGCACACAGCAGTGTGGGGAGGGACACCTGAACTGCCCAGCAATTGATAGCCTGCTGCATGGCTGCCTCACAGGGAGCCAATAGGGGGACTGCTGGCCCACCCTGGTTCCAAGCCCCCACCAGCTAGCTCCAATGGGCTGCTCTTCCTGCAAGCAGTGGACAAAGCAGGCAGCTGCCAAACAACATTATACGGGAGCATTCCGCAACTTTAAACGAGCACGTTCTAATAGATCAACAACATAACAACCAAATAACATTAACTGGGACGACGTTAAGTGAGGCGTTACTGTACATCCATCACAGACACGTGTGAGGGTTGAGGAGGAGATTTGGTGTCACCTCTATGTGGGCTGTGTCAACTGGTGTGATGTCCCCTTTAGGGCCCCCATGGGTTCCAATAATGCCATTGTCCGGGGAAGGGCATAGGTGGTCCCATCCAAGGGTGCCCATACCAGGATGGTAACTCTCTGGCATATGAGAAGGGAGGGATAGCTCAGTGATTTAAGCATTGGCCTGCTAAACCCAGGGTTGTGAGTTCAATCCTTGAGGGAGCCATTTGGGATCTGGGGGAAAAAAATGATGATTGGTCCTGCTTTGAGCAAGGGGTTGGACTAGATGACCTCCTGAGGTCCCTTCCAACCCTGATATTCTATGACCTTGATCTTATTGGTACAGCATTAGTAGGTGTGTTGAATGTGGAGGAGTAGTGTGGTGAAAAAACTCCCTCCACTTTGTCATCCTCATCACTAGAAAAGTGAGAGGGGATAATTGTCGGTATGGTGCCAACGGTCTCACTGAGACATCAGAACCCAGTAAAGAAGATTCAGGGGTTGGTGAAACAAGCAAATCCTTTTGGTGAAGAAACTGCGGTGCCGATGGGTACTGCGCCGAGTGCAGTGACAGGACTGCAGGGTCAGTTGGTGCTGACTGGTGTGGCAACATGTGCGTCATCAAAAGGTGGCAAAGAGTCAATGACGAGGCTGTAATAGCGGTTGTGTGCTGCACAGACAAGTGCGCCAGGGGTGGCATCGAGTCCTTTACGGTGCCGGGCAGTGCCATGGTAGAAGAGGCAGACAACTTAAAGCCACTGGCCTCAGCACTGGCGTGGTGCATAGCAGCAGCAGCTGGAGTATGGACAGCGCCGGAGGTGCCCGGAGTGTCGTATGTGCTGAGCCGCGGTGTGGTCGGCATGGATGAGATAGACCTGCTCAGGGACCGTTCGGAGGCAGTCTGGTTCCCATGAGGTGACGAAGCGGCCTCTGTTTTCGCTGATTTTTGTCCTTAGTTGACTTCGGAGGGCTGTCTTGAGGAGGACTCATGTCCTGGATCAGAGGCGGGTTTGAGGGAGGGACTTTTCAATCAGAATTAACTTAAGCCTCAGGTCTCTGTCCTTCCGTGCCCTGACTTTCAGCTTGCTACAACGGGCACATTTCTGGGGGACATGGGATTCCCCCAAACAGCAGACGCATTGAGAATGGCCATCAGAGATGGTGATGGTGTTGGATCATATTAAAGAAGTTCTGTATTAAAATCACAAATGAGTTTGATTCCCCATAGTTTAAATTCCAGGGTATTACTAATTAAGAGGTCTCTTGGGTTTTGGTACTGTTTCTCTCCCTCTATGTGTGAAACTTGCAAGCTGCTAATTGCGTTAGTACATTCTAAGACAGAGTCTGTTCTCAAAGCAATTCACAGAGACTCAAAGCAATACTCTAACAACAGAAACAGCACCCAGAGACTCCCCGCCCTTTTGTTGTATTAACAATTGTGATTAAAATAGAGATAGAGGATGTATGTGGATGGATGCTTGGTGTGGATAATAACTGAATGATCAGGGAGGTGCCAGCCTAAGAATCCAGTGTCCATCGGCTGAAGAAGGCGTCAGGTGGAAATAACCAGAGGACCCCCGGAGGGCAGACTGGAATCCACCCAACAGCCTCAAGAATGGGAGAACCAAAGAACAAGATAACATCTAGCAGCACGGAGCCGTCAGGAATGTGCCATCTGCTGATTGATTCAGCAACAGCATGATGAAGCAATTCCCACAGACTGGCCTAGGAAGAAATTCCTATAAAAAGAGACTCTAAAAAGTGAGAACTTTGGGGTCTGATTCTGCAAACCAACTTCCAGGAGCATCAGATGAGCATCTGACAAGGCCCTGCTCCCTCCTCATGTCCAGGCCACCTGGCCAGTGGCTTGGCATGAGCAACTCTAAGGCTGGTAACTATGATGACAACCTTGCAGAACCTGTGTGTGTGTGTGTGTGTGTGTGTGTGTGTGTGTGTGTGTGTGTGTGTGTGTGTGTGTGTGTGTGTGTGTGTGAATAAATATGAGATTGAATGGAATGTTATAGCTATAACTAACTGCTTACTATGATAACAACCTTGCAGAACCTGTGTGTGTGTGTGTGTGTGTTTGTATGAATGAATGAGTGAATAAAGATGAGATTGAATGGAATGTTACAGCTGTAACTAACTGCTTACTATGATTCTTTCTGTATTCACAATAAATGTGGTATTTTGCCTTTTTCCCTTTAATAAGATCCTGCTGGTTTTTAATTTATTGGTACAACAATGGCCTCTCTGCACATAGTCATCTCTTAAAGCCTGGGGAGGCAGGCATAACGTGAAGTCTAACTAACTAACCGGGAGGGAAAAAACTGGGGGGGGGGGGGGCGGCGGGAGGAGGGAGAAGGAAATAAAACTTATCTGACTAAAATACTATGCTAATTATACTAACTAACTAACTATCCGAAAGAGAAAACATTTTGAGTCGGACCACTGAGCTCCATCTCAGGCCGGGGAAGGTAGAGAAGGACCTAAGGAGTCAGGGCCACGCAAGCGCTGTTAAGGCACCCGCAGCGCATGAGGCAGGCACTGTGCGTACGTGGCCCATTCGGGTACTGCTGTACAAATCTCCGAGCGAAGGCGCAGGGATGCACCAGCACCTGCAGTGGAGCACCCATGGGGACATGTCTTGAAGAAGAGCAAGCAGTCTATTTGGAAAAAAAATACAATAAATAATCCTTGATTCAAATGAGAACAAGATTCTTCATGAAGTACTGGCGGAATTCTGCACCAACAAATTAAAAATTTGGCACATAGTACTTTAAAATTCTGGATATTTTATTTTTCAAAATAGCACTATATAACCATGCCAGTTTCATTTACTTTGATAATTTATCTCAAACTACCTGTCAGCAAGTACATCTGTATCAGTACAGACACACAAAAATTCCCCCAGGAGTACAGAGTTAAAGAAACCCCTATGACAGCCCAGTTCCAGCTTCCCTGCCCCTTCCTCTCTCCCCCCTCCCCCAGCCAGGGAGTCAGACACTCTCACTCCCTCCAGAGCCCAGCCATGGGCCATTCCCAGCCCAGACACTCACACCCCCAATCTCCCCAGAGGCCAGCTGCGGGCCAACCCCACCCCAGTCTGAGAACGAAACTGCTCTAAGGAGCCATTATGCTGAAAACTATTATGCTGCCAAACACTTCTCATTATTCCTAATATTCTTAGAATAATAAATTGAAAAGAACAGAGGCCCAGTTAAAGTTTGACAAGATAACTATTTTGGTTTGTGGCCTTTTGGAATCTTCACTTGCTTTAATGAGTTAGCCCATGGCCTTGGGCGCTATGTTTTTACAATTAAGAATTAATGCATTTAGCATCTCATCAGACCCAAACACCTACAGGGTCTCTTTGCCATTTGTCTAATGTAACAACCTGAAACTGTAAGGGACATTCATGGTTCCATTCCCTGTGTTACACTCTCCTCGGCTTGTCTTGAAATGAAACAAGGGGTTTGCTATTTCCAAAAAGTATATGGCTGAAACAGTTTTCCTTGATACTCAGCTAATGGGGTCTGAACAAATCTCCTCTCCTTGTGACTTAGGCCATTGCTACGCTAGAGAGAGCTTACAGGGCGCAATTGTACCGATGCAGCTGCACCGCTGTAAGCCCTCTAGTATAGCTGTTCTAAGCCAATGGAAGAGAGCTCTCCCGTTGACTTAATTAAGCTACCCACTACGATCAGCAGTAGCTAGGTCAGCCACGCAGCAGAGGGTGGCAGCCCTGCACTCTCACGCCCACCCCCATCACTCCTGGTCCCCACTGTGTCCTCTGGCCCCCAGGCTCCAGCCTCAGGCTTGCCACCAGCCCATCACTCCTGCGCCCCCCGCTGCCTCCCCCAACCCTTCATCCACCTACCTCATTGCATCCGGCCCCTGCTCCCTCGCTTGGTCCTACATCCATCCCACAGGCATCCACTGCCTCACTTGGCCTCCCCATCGCCCCTGGCCCCTGCTGCCTCCCTACCCACCTCCCCATCCAGGTCTTAAATTTCTCCTCTCTGCTTGCCAGGGCTAAGTCTGTTGTGAAAAGTGATATTTGTATGTTTGTTAATACCACTTTTTACTGCTTCCCAGCTAACGAGCAAGTCTGCTGTTATGAAAAGTTATATTAACAAACATACAAATATCACTTTTCACAAAAGCAGACTTGCTAGTTAGTAAGTCTTTTAAAAAGCAACCAAAAAAACCCAAACAACAACAACAACAACAACAAAAGACACGAATATGCAAAGCACCTTGTTTGTTTCTTTTCTGTTTAAGTCCAGCAAAGAGTAGAAACAACTGGATGTTATTTTTAAGAACATAAGACCGGCCATACAGGATCAGACCAAAGATCCTTCTAGCCCAGTATCCTCTCTTTTGACAGTGGCCAATGCCAGGTGCCCCAGAGAGAGTGAACAGAACAGGTAATCATCAAGTGATCCATTCCCTGTCGCTCAACCCCAGCTTCTGGCAAACTGAGGCTAGGGACACCATCCCTTCCCATCCGGGCTAACAGCCATTGATGGACCTATCCTCCATGAATTTATTTAGTTCTTTTTTGAACCCTGCTATAATCTTGGCCTTCACAACATCCTCTGGCAAAGAGCTCCACAGGTTGACTGAGTGTTGTGGAAAAAAATACTTCCGTGTGCTTGTTTTAAACCTGCAGCCTATTAATTTCATTTGGTGACCCCTAGGTTCTTGTGTTATAAGGAGGAGGAGTAAACAACACTTCCTTATTTACTTTCTCCATACCAGTCATGATTTTATAGATCTCAATTGTATCCCCCTTAGTCATCTCTCTTCCAAGCTGAAAAGTCCCAGTCCTACTAATCTCTCCTCATACAGAAGTCGTTCCATACCCCTAATCATTTTTGTTGCCCTTTTCTGAACTTTTTCTAATTCCAATACATCTTTTTTGAGACGGGGCGACATCTGCACAGAGTATTCAAGATGTGGGCGTAGCATGGATTTATACAGAAGCAATATGATATTTTCTGTTTTATTATCTTAATGATTCCCAACATTTTGTTAGCTTTTTTGACTGCCGCTGTACATTGAGTGGATGTTTTCAGAGAACTATCCACAATGACAATTATCTCTTTCTTGAGTGGTAATAGCTAAGTTGGACCCCTTCATTTTGTATGTGTAGTTGGGATTATGTTTTCCAACGTGCATTACTTTGCATCTATCAACATTGAATTTCATCTGCCATTTTGTTGCCCAGTCACCAAGTTTTGTGAGATCCCTTTGTAACTCTTCGCAGTCTGCTTTGGACTTAACTATCTTGAGTACTTTTGTATCATCTGCAAGTTTGCCATCTCACTGTTTACCTCTTTTTCCAGATCATTTTATGAATATATTGAGCAGAACTGGTCCCAATACAGATCTGTGGGGGACACCACTATTTACCTCTCTCCATTCTGAAAACTAACCACTTACAGGGTGGATAAAAATCAATGATAAAAAAAATAAAAATTAAAAAAAAATTTAACTTGGATTTTTTTTGATAAAATGCTTTGAGAAAAAAAACCTATCTAAAGATAGTTTTAATTAAGATATCTTTGAGCTATAATGTATCTCATCATGGAATAGGGATAAACTCTAATTGTATAGTATGAGAGAATATATTAATGTAATGTTTAAGAAAAGTTTTGTAAATGAGTTCCAATAGTTCATGGATTAGGGACCCAATCTTATGGGGCTCCAGCGGCTTCTGTATAGATTATTTAGGTTAATCTTTCTATCTACCTACTGGGACTCAGTGCTCAGTCTAGAAGATACCATCAGAGATGCTTAGTTTTGCTGTTCTCAAACTGTGGATTTGTCTCTCCAGAGATAACATGCTTGTTAACAGCAAAAATGTTTTAAAAGAAATAAATATATAAACAGGTGAGAAACAACAGACCTCAACCCTATTGTCCCACCGCAAATTTGTGTACACAGAGTCAATCCCTTACCTCTCTCTAAAAGTGCAAAGTTTCAAAAAGTTCAATGAATAGAAGATTGTTGGGGGCATAACAGATCTGGACAAGGAGAAGTCTGGAGATAAATGTGAGAAGGGAGGGACAGGTAATAGAAACAAGTGAAACTGTCTGAGCAGCCTATTCCAGAAGTCTTGAGGTCTTTCTGAGTGTAACCTTCATTGATTTGAGATCTACCATACTCTCACTAGAAGGGAAAACCTATAATGGCAGCAGGCCGTAAAAGAGACCCAGTTTGTGAATATTTTAATGAAGTTCCTGTACCTGTGGGTAAGACAGGCATGCGTGCAAAATGCAAACAGTGCAACAAAGAAATGTAAGGCCTGGTTGCCCGAATGAAACATCATGAGAAGTGTTCCTTCTCAGGAGGAAGCTGCGTTGAAGATGACGAAAGGAACATGTCTGAACATGCAGGATCTTCAGATTGGTAAACTTTTTTATTTCATACTTCTTTCTTAAGGACTGCCTGTCTTCCTTCTGGACTATTCTTGAATTCTCATGTTTGAGCAAAAAATATAGTTGTTACTCTATGGTACTATCATTTTAGATGCAGTTGTGATTAAAAAATAAATAGCTGAAAGAGGCAGATCTTCCTTTTACAATTTCACCTTTAAAGTAGTACTGAGTGTCAGTGAATGCAATGAGTAATGCTAAATGAGCAGTATGGTAATAATAATTAAATAACTGCATTGACTTATTTTGTTTAGGAGAATCCATCCTTAACATACAGGATTCTGCAGACTATCCACCTTCAAGATCACCATCATTTTCTATAGTTTCAGAGTTATCTGCCAATGATCATGTTTCAGTCACATCATGTATGTCACATAGCTACAGTGTATCTATCACCTGTAGCAAAAAGAAAAAAAACTCCATCATCCAGAAACAACCATAGATAAGTTTGTGATAAGAACCAGCAGATTACAAAAAGAGGTAATTGATGAAAACATTGCCCAGTTTGTTTATGCAACAAACTCTCCTTTCCGTATGATTGAGAACCCACACGTCATTAACATGGTTCAGTCATTAAGACCAGGATACAGTCGACCCAAGAGAGCAGATGTTGCAGGCAAATTGCTGGATAAAAGTGTATGAAAGAGAAATTGAGCAGTGTGCAAAAGGTCTAGAGGGTAAAACTGTAAATCTGAGTCTTGATGAGTGGAGCAATGTCCACAATGATCCTGTTGTATGTGCTTGTGTGACAACAGAAGAAGGGAATGTTTTCCTTGCAGAAACAATTGATACATCAGGAAATGCACATACAGCAGAATACTTACAAGTAGCAGCAGTGAAAGCTATAACAAACTGAAAAAAATTCAAACGTCTAGTACGCAGCTTGGTCACAGACAATGCTGCAAATGTATCCAAAATAAGAAATTTAGAAGAGCGTGAACAGAGTCCCAAGCTAACAACATATGGTTGCAGTGCTCATTTGATGCACCTCCTAGCCAAAGACTTCAGTGTTCCAGAAATAAAGGCTAATGTTGTTGAAATTGCAAAATACTTCCGTAACAACCACGTTGCAGCAGCTGCTCTGAAAAAAGTGGGAGGAACTAAGGTAACTCTCCCACAAGACGTGCAATGCAACTCAGTAGTGGACTGTTTTTAACACTATACCAAGATCTGGCCTAATCTGACGACAGTTTGTGAACAAAATCGTGAAAAAAATAGATGGTCACAGCCAAAGTTCTCAACATTGGGCTTAAGAGAAATGTTGAACACATGCTTAGTACCCTGAAGCCTATTTCTGTAGCCTTGAACAAAATGCAGGGAAATAGCTGTTTTATTGCGGACGCTGTTGAAATTTGGAAGGAACTGAGTGAGATCTTAAAAACAGAAATATGCAATGACGGAGTTAAGTTACAAGCATTAAAAAAAACAAATGGGACAAGCACTATCTCCAGCTCATTTTCTTGCAAATATTCTCAATACTCGGTACCAGGGTCAAACCTGAACTGTTGAAGAAGAGGAGTTGGCTATGACATGGACATCCAGCAATCATCCCCCCATAATGCCAACTATAAAACTTCAGAGCTAAGGGTGAACCATTCAAGAAATATGTTTGCTGATGATATTTTCAAGAAAGTCACATCAGTGAACTGGTTGAAGTCACTTAATCTCTTGGATTCAGAGACCGCTGAAGTGATAATCTCACTTTTACCAGCAGTAACTTCTTCTGCCGGTGTAGAAAGAATATTTTCTTCCTTTGGACTAATTCATTCCAAACTGAGAAATTGTTTGGGACCTGAAAAAGGAGGAAAGCTTGGTTTTTCTTTTCCAGATTATGAACAAACAGGAAAATGGAGGTGAAGACGACTGAGTTAGCTGCAGAAGCCAATATTTTAAGTTTCTCATGTTGACCTGGCTGACAGTCTAATTTTATTTTATTTTATTTTTAAATATTTCATTTAACTATTTTAGTTAAAATAAATTAACAAAAACTAATCTGATTTTCAAAAAAACTTGAATGTTTAACTAAATTCAAAAATTCATATGCTTGTTTTGTTAAAATATTATAGGTTTGCTGTTGAAGAAAAAAAATCCAGAATACATAATGTTGTTGTTTTAGTTAAATAAAACAATTTAAATGTTTGTCTGTTGATGTTCTTCTCCTAATACAGCATGTCAAGAAAATCCTCCAAATATTAATGATTAACCTGTTGAATTGGAAATAGTTCACTTCCCAATGACTTCATAAATATCTGCTTCAATTACCTTTAGTAAATGAAATAACCAAACAATCATTCATTTTCTGATACAGCTGTAAAACTAAACTGAAAAGTTTCCAAAATAAATCACTTTAAAAATGTATAGTGTTTACCTTCTAAAAATGAAACCCACATGTATCTGAGTCGTGAAGAATGTATATTAAGGTTATAACAACCAACAAGAATGCACTTTTATGTAGAAATCCATGATTAAATAGAGTCTTCCTGACTAGTGATTTAAATTATGATTTAAATCCATTTGATTTAAAACAAATCCACCCTGATTTATTCCTACCCTTTGTTTCCTATCTTTTAAACCAGTTACCAATCCATGAGAGAACTTTCCCTCGTACCCCATGACAGCTTACTTTGCTTAAGAGCCTTTGGTGAGGTTCCTTTCTGAAAATCTACACTATATCCACTGGATCCCCCTTATCCATACACTTGATCCCCCTCAAAGAATTCTCAAAGATTGGTGAGGCATGATTACCCTTTACAAAAATCATGCTGACTCTTCCCCAACAAATTACGTTCATCTACATGTCTAACAATATTTAAACCTCAGTTCTTGTGCAATAACTAACATAGCCATGTGGAGGGCCACACCCTGAAAATGGCCTACTTTATGGGAGAGGACACATTGATCTGTAGACTATTGACAGATTTTGAGCAGGAGAGGATCCAGATAACATTCCTTTGAAGCCTCCTTTTAGAGGCCAAAGTTATTTCAGCTTTTTGGAACAGTGTGTGTGAAATTCCCAGACAATTGTCCAAAACCTCAGGGCTTGCAGTAAAATAGAAACAGGGAAATCTCAAGAGGAAAAAAAAAAAAAGATTAAAAGAGCATGCATAATAGCTAGTCTTATCAAGACAAAACTTTTGCAGAACACAGGTGCCATTTGGAATTAGTGTAAAAAGCAAAATCTTATAATTTTCATATCCATCTTTCCCTTTCTCAAACTCTTTGGAGAGGCAAGACTTAGTCTCTATCAGGTACAAAAAGACAGTCCCAGGGAGCAGCTTGAGCATCGTTAAGCAGTAGCAGTGTTTGAGGCAGATCCAGAGAGTGCCTCAGGGTATGTCTAACACTGCAATTAGACACCGATGGCTGGCCCAAACCCCTGACTTGGGCTCCAGGGGCTCGGGCTAACAGGCTGTTAAATTGAAGTATAGCCATTCAGGCTCAGGTTTCAGCCCTGGCTCTAGGATTGCAGTGTAGATATTCCCTCAGTCAGCAGCCAGTAGCGAACCGACTTCCTAGATCTGCTGCTGCTGCTGACTGAAACATAACAATGACTGCCACTCCATAGCAGTTCTCAGGTGTCTACATAAAAGTGTGATGAACTGGAGAAGCTGCCCGACAGCACCAAAGGGGTTAAAGAGAGCATTTGGGCCTAGCTAGCAACACCCTGTTACACCTGCACCCAATGCCAGGCATGGAGAGAACATGGTTCAGTTTGGAGCTGACTGGCAAAGAGGTAGGAGCTAGTTGCCTCCCTCCCAACTGGAAAGAAATGGTCACTAGCCTACCAGTCAAGGCAGCCACTAGGAAACAAGCATAGTCTCCCTATTGGAGATGGAAGAGGCTTAGGAGCACCTGGTCTAGGTGACTGAAGTACAGAGATTTGTCTGGTTCCAACCCTGCCAAAAACTTACAGCTGTCCCACCCAAAAGAATCTGGGATTGCAGCAGGATGAAGCCCAAGGTCCATAAATGGGCACTAGTAGAGGCAAGCCACCACAGACACTTGGACTATAGGGCCCATGCCCCAAGCTGAAGGGACAGTGGGTAGAAGTAGCCCAGGTCAGTAGACACAGACTCCCCACTAGGAGGTCTCCCACTCAGTGGTTGACTTAAACTAAGCTGGGACCCAGTGGAGTGGGAAGGCTTGGATTCCCGTCCCCCTCGCCTTAAAGACTTTGACACCCCTACCAAGTAGGGGTACACAAAAGTGCTCTAATCACTAGGCCACCTGGCCCTCCAAGCCCCCAGTAACAGTAAGGTTGTCAGTTCTTCAGAAGCCACAAGCAAACTGAACTCAACGTAACCCGGCTATTTTGTCTCAGTCATCCATGTGTGACACTACTATGCTGTAACTGGATCCCTAGCTAGATCTCTGACAGCCTTACTTGCAACTAGAAGTAAACTCATTTTCAGAATAGAGCACCAGAGAATTCAAAAGACTATTGTAGAGCGAACCTCTGCTTTCTTCACAATAGACTACTTAGGACGGGTGGCAGTTTGTGCCTGTTCCTCAGGAAGATATAAAAAAAGAAGCCAGGTGTCATAACCATAAGGGTAGCCTAAATTCCTCCTTAGCTGTAAGGGGTTAAGAAGCTCAAGTAACCTGGTTGGCACCTGACCAAAGGAACAAAAGATACTTTCAAATCTGGGGAGGGGGAAAAAGAAATTTTGTTTTGGGTTCGTTGTTTTCTGTGGCCATTCGCTCTTGCGACTAAAGAGCGACTGGACATCAATCCATGTTCTCCAAATCTTCCTGAACAAGTCTCTCTTATTTCAAACTTGTAAGTAACAACCAGGCAAGGCGTATTAGTTTACCTTTGTTTTCTCAATTTATTAATTTTCCCTTTGCTAGAGGGAGGTTTATCCCTTTTTTGTTGTAACTTTGAAACTAAGGCTAGAGAGGGTTCCTCTGTGCTCTTTGAATTTTCTGCTACTCCGTAAGGTTAACTACCAGCCTAAGTTTACAGAGGTGATTCTTTTACCTTTTTCTCTTTAAATAAAATCCTTCTTTTTAAGTACCTGACTGATTTTTCCACTGTTCCAAGACACAGGAGTCTGGGTCTTTGATCATTTTGTAACCAATTGGTTAGGATATCATTCTCAAGCCTCCCCAGGAAAGGGGGTGTATAGGCTTGGGGAATATTTGTGCAGGGGGGAGGGGAATAGGACTCCAAGTGGTCCTTTCCCTGATTGTTTGTTAAATCACTTGGTGGTGGCAGCGATCCCAAGGCAAGGAGGGAATCTGTGCCTTGGGGAAGTTTTAACCTAAGCTGGTAAGAATAAGCTTAGGGGGTCTTTCATGCGGGTCTCCACATCTGTACCCCAGAGTTCAGAGTTGGGAAGGAACTCTGACACCACGTCACAATGTCTGGGAAAACATCCCCTGTTCAACACAAAAGGAGGCTTCAACAAGACCAGCTTCATTTACATCTTAAGAGACAGCAAGATTTCTTTCTTACGAGGATAAGAATTAGCACTTCACATCTCAAAATGAGTGACACTGGGATCATAGAACTTTTGCCTCTGAATTTGGTGTTACACCTTTCCTACTAGAGGCAGAAGAGGAAAAAAAAACAGATATATAAACTTCCCTCTCCAATGGATAGGGAGGGCATCTCCTCCCAGCAACCTGTGCCAAACACCAAGAGGCTGCTGTTCATTGCTTCAAAAGCTCTCATGAGTACGCTCCACTAGCGAAACACACAACCATTACTTTCTAATTAAAGAACCACACATTAAGACTTATTACAGCTAGACTATTTCCAACAGGGAGTAAAATATTGTCGTTGCCCAAGCATCAGCTGTCCAAACAATTCAGACTCTCACTGGAATTTGTAGAAGGTAAGTCTCAAAGGGCAAGAACTACACTGCATATAGAAGGGCCCACGTGAAGGTTGGAAGGGGAGACTAGAACACATGGAATGTGGTGCCTGGCATGCACAGGTGTGAGAGAGTGAGCATCAGAACAATCCAAATAGAAGGTAAGTGTGTTACGAGAGAAGTGAATTTGACTTAACTGCATCCATTTTGTGTGTCCAGCCACTGTTAGCTGAAAACCAACCACCACATAGCTAGAAATAATTATTAGGACTCTGACAGGCAAGGCAAAATAGCTGCATGATTGCAGTTTGCTAATCAGAATGGAAGGATGGAACAGAGAGTTAATGTACCATGAGAATGGAAGGGAGTGTGTAAATAACCAACCTTGGTTCTGGAGTTTTATTGTTATGACTAGAAATACTTTGCTGCTAAGTCATGAAATTTACTGAAGCTAGGTGAATTGGTGACAAACTAGGGGTTACTATGGTGACCCTCTAGGAGTCACTATGAGTTATGTGCGATGTTTACGATAACAAAATATTGAGCTGGTTGAGGGAACTTTTCTTTGAAGCAGAGACTGACATCCTCTCCCCAGCAGCTAGACAGAAGGAGGGCTCCCAGAAGCCCAGCTGTTCAGCACTAGAAACCATCTCAGACTTTCGGTAACTATGTTTGCGATGCTCTCAACCTATTGTCTTTGCACATGTGTATGTGCTTGAAACTCAATTAAGAAGGAACTTTGGGTGAAAGAATTCTTGTTGGTATCAAATCATTTAACAGACAAAGCTGTGTCTCCGTTAATTTATTCTTGACACAGCCTGGACAAAAAACAGGTTAAGCTACCACAGGTTTGGGTTCTGAAAATCTCAGGTAACAAGCGGAGATGATGCCTTTGGAGGTGAAGTCTGAGGGAAGGTGTACCTGGTACACAGTGAGGAAAGCTAAAGGATGATTGTGTTTTTAACTAATATTTTACTGTTAAATGCTCGTTTTCTCCCAAATTATGTTTTAACAGCAGTTCTGAATATTATGGGAGATTTAGAAAACAGAACAAAGGAGAGATGAAGAACTTTAAGCTGAATTTCATTCTTCTTGGCTAAGGAACATTCCACCCCATCAGCCTGGATTACTGGAGGGCGAGAGACTTAAGGGAAGAAGCTACAACTGATTCTAAAAATGGAGCTCCACTGAAACACCAAGTCAGTCACATGATTTCTGGATTCAGCCTCCTTTAAAGTGAAAGCTGTCATTTCATTATTTTGTATATTTACTTTTAATATTGAATACAAGGAAGTAGCCTGATATGTCACAAGACGCTGCTTTGGCTACCCAGTGAGCAGCCCTGCTTAGTTTGTTTTCGTGGTCCCCCCCCCAGTCAAAACCACACACAATTTGTTTCCTTTTTCACCCCATATACTTTTAATCCTCAATTTCCAAACAGAGTAGGATGTCGCACCAGTACAATCAGGAGGAACCTTCCACAGCTTTCTCTCCTCCCCAGCTTACCTTTGAGCTCCCCTTACTTCTGGTTCCTCCCAATTATATATCCTCCCCATTACTAAACCAATTACCTCATTAGCCCAACAACTGTCACTACATGTCAGTAATCCCAACCAGTAACACACTGATTGATTCCCACCGAGCCTGCAGCCTTCTCTGTGATCAGGGTACTACAACTAGAATTGTCACATGTCAGCACAGATATTTTAGTATCTGTGACAGCATGCATGGGAGTACAATCTTACAGTGTGATTTAATGTTGTATTAAATTGTATAATCTAATGTAACCTAACATAATTAACATGTCATGAACTGATTTGTGTTAGTCAATCACTATTTTAAAAAAACAAACAGACAATGAAAACAAATGTTCAAAGATTTAGGAAGAAGATATTGGTGTGGTTAATCTTGTTCCATGGTCTAGGCCCAGGATATCTAAAAGGGTATCTAAAGCTCCGAGATGAACAACTGCCTACTTCTGGAATAATGGAACTCTCAACAATAACAGTAAAACTCATCTGTGCAGGAGAGAACTTTCTCCAGACACAGGCAGACACTGGAACTAACTCCAAGAACTAAGGATCATCGCTAACTGCACCACTTTCAAGTGCAAGGTGCATTTCTTCGACCTTGCACTCTCTAAACAAATAAATAGCAACCTATATATTTAAATAAAACAAAAACAAAACACTCCACAAGCTTCTCCCCCTGGTCCAAGGATGAGACACCAACCACCACGTAATAGGATACTTCATAATACTGCTTAATGTACTACTGGAAGGTGCTTGGACGCTATGGTCATGACTGTGGTATAAGAGCACGCACACACACACACACACACACACACACAAGCCTAGATTGCTGAGTACCTACTGACATGTTCTGACCCACAACTACGTCAGATACCCAGAAAAGGGTACAACATTCAACAGAGTAAACATTTTATGGATTAAGATTAAGCCAGCAGTTTAGATGTTAATTGCTGTAGTGTGCATTCTACGTTCAGACTGTAGAGAGCTATTTACAGGATGTGGTCTTCTTAACTGGAAGACACCCATGCTAAGAAAAAGCTGTTCATATTTTTGCAACATACAGTAGACTATATGGCAGAAACATTTTTTGAATTTTTAGGAGGGGGGAGATATTTTAAAGTTACCATAAAAAGGATAATTTCTGTTAAGTGTATACCTACAAGGAAATACCCCCAAAACTTACAATTTTAACAACAAAAAGCAAAAACATCTTAAGATAAAACTGCTAAAAATAGTTTGTTATAAGAACTTTTTCAGGTTGATTTATTTTTTTCTTATAATTTCTATTAACAGAAGATAATCAAAGCAAAGATGACATTTTGTGATAGAAATCTCAACTAGACAGTATTTTTTAAAAGGTTAAAAGAAGTTCCAGTTACTGTATGTGCCCTGGAGTCCTTTTGTGGGCTCTCAGTTCCCATTTTCTTTTTTTAAGCATCTCTTTTCTCCTGTTTTGTAAAACAGGGGAACTGACTAGCTAACTGACTATGCAAGGGAGAAAAATTTACTGATTTTACACAAGAGTGCTGACAAACACAAAAAACCACTTAACTGGAAGATTAGTGTTAAAGAAAAAAAATCCTTATCTTTGATGCTACTGTAACAATAGTAGACAAAACACTGTGATACAACAGTTCCACCAGAAAAAACACGCAGATGCTGTACGGGAGTGAATCCCTGATATTTATGGCAGTCTGCAGCCTAACTTCCAGTGTTAAATCCATTTTCTTACATGAAGCCTTAGTAATAAGCTATCAGTAAGTTGTTTTCTGCAGTGTGGAGGAACTAATGGCAGTTCTGAGTGGAGCCAGCTTCTCTGTCAAATAGGCAGGCTTCTCTTCTGCATGGGAAGTTTCCAACCCCTTAAGTGTCCTACCTCTTCTAAGTCTCCCAGTAACTGGCCTCCAGTTGACATTTTAAAGTGAAAAGTGTCATGTGCTGCCTACAGCGTCCACCTAATAATTGCTTTATACATGCCTGATGTGATATCCGTGGAGGGTACCACACAAGAATAGGTGAATTGTTTTTCCATGGCATGCTTGTCTGCCAGTGCAGTCTCTAGGTCAGACTAGCAATGTCCTGGAAAGATGGAGAGAAGGAAAATCAGAAATACCCATGCTGAAGACACAGCCGAGATTGGGATATAAAAGGATGAACCGTATCCAGCCAAATTAAAGATACCAAATGTAGATAACTAAATCATTTTAAACAAAGCATTAAACCCTGACTGTCAATTATATCAGCTACATAGGGTGGGGCTAAGTTGTGAAGGGCTAGAAATAAAGACAAGATGCCTATGCTTGATGTAGAGGTGAAGGGAGAGGCACTGAAGGAACTCAAAGAGGGATTTGATGTGGCCAGACCAACAAACCACAAAGAGGACCTGAGCAGAAGTATTTTCAATGGACTTTAAGGGGAATGCTGCAGCAGGACAGGCCAGAAAGGAAGCAGTTGCACTAGTCCAGACATGAAATGGTGAGGGGTCAGATGAGAATTTTAGCCCTCAGTATGGAGGGAAAAGGCCAGATCTTGGAGTTGTTGTATACGAATGCTTAAGTTCTCCCCCATTAGTAGCCAAGAGTGCTGGAAAAATCTGAAGTAAAGTTTGGCCCACAGAACCAGGTCAAGAGGATACTCGTATGCCTATGGCAGGCAAGCATGTTTGAACAATCATTTTTTCAAGTTAACTAAAGCTATGAAGTCCTCTCGCTCATGGCTACTAAAATTGAATGGAGAGGCTACATCCTGAACTTTTGATATTTCAAACTGGTTCAGCCACTTTAAGTTCAAAACAGGCCACATGTTCTCTCCGCACCCTTCCCCAGACCTCTTGGCCTATGTAGTTTCTTGCATAAACCTTTGGCCCCTCAGTTTGCTCCTGCAAATTTGAAATGATCACACACCCCAATGTGGATAAAATATTTTAGGATCTGCATCACATGGTCCCTTTTGAGGGTTCCAAAGGAATGGGGGGAAAAAACAGAAGGCTGAGTTTCCAGTAGCAGCCACAAAATTTTAGGCATCATCCACAAACTGACAGCACACATCCTGACCTCAAGAATTTAAAATCTATCAAGTCACACATTTATATACCAGTAGCTGAAAGCCTGTGCTGTCACATGATGTGGCAGTTGGGCGAAGTAATTCACCATCCATGTAGTCTTCCTCATACAACCAATGAAACTGTTGCATACATATTAGCTATAGACTAAGAGTGGTGACTAGTTGAGCTAACTCTGATATCACAATGGTGATAGACTCTTGACATGACAGATACATGCCCTTATTATAGCTGTACACACAAGTATAGTTCACAGAGTCAAAATGGATGGTGTGACAGGACATTCACCCTACGCCAATCCTGAAAGGATTAAGGAAGCTGAGAAAAGGCCAACTGATGTGATAAACCACATATGAGGTGCTCAGGATGCAGAAGCAACCTGTTGTTTGGAAGATGAAGCTTTCTGAACACAAAAAGAGCTCTCAAATCATACTTATAGCCGTTTCCATTGCTTCATGCTGATTCAACAGATGTTCTAGGCTTCAGAGTACCACACAGTGTGACTATCGTGGAATCTTATTACACAGATTAAAAAAAAAAACAGTAAGGCATGTATCTATGGCACGCCAGGAGTTCTAGACTATTGTAGAGATCAGCGGTAACTCACCCAACCACCACCATTACTTGTACAACTGTTTTGGATGCAACAATCTCATTGGTTGTATGAGTGAGATTACACAGATGGTGGATTAGATGGCCTAAAACCCACAATTCTTCATAACCACCCACACAATACCATAACAATCTCAAACACACACAGTCCCTCAACAAAGCACACACCCATTTGCCAACAGTACAAGTCAACACAAATCTCCCAGTGAAACACACACACGCTCAACCTCATTTATACTTACCATATAAAACCATAAACTTGAGCAGCAAAGCCCTAGGTCATAACTAGTATGATGCATAAATGGCAAATTTTCTGTATGGCACTCTTGGTCTGTGCCTAACAGACCTAAGAGGGAGATGTCAGAATTCAAGAGCGTGTTTGGAATGCAAAATCACTACTAAGCCTACTTTAGGAAGAAAGCTTCAGGAATCCTGGAAGTAAAGTCTAGCCTTTAGATTTGAAGGGCTTTCTTCACAGAGTGTGTAACAGAAACAGGTGATGCTTACCCAGCCTTGACCACCATAATGAGAGAAGGATCTACACGTAGCACCTCCTTTGTAGTTGTCTTGGAGAAAGATAGGAAGACCCAATTCCTCCTTATCTTCCACCTCGTTTGTGGGAGTAATGTTACATACCATGAGAGACTAAACAAATGCATTTTTCAGGGGACCTTCTTAGGTAACACTGAAAGAGAGGAGGTGAGAGGAGATGGGGCAGAGAGAAAGGAATCCCCTCTAGAAAGGATAAAAAACATGTCTCTGGATAACATGAGGTGAAGAGCACGGGAGACCACAGATTCTTGGAAGGGTGCACCTGAAGACCTTTTTAGGATGATGCAGAGGCAGAATATCAAACAGCACAGGAAGGGGGAAATCTCCTACATCCTTCCTCCTCTGGCTCTTCCTACAATTCCTCTCGGATACCAAATAAAATCAGCTTTCAGTGCCCAGTCAGAAAAGGCAAGCAGGACTGAAACATGGCACAGTCACACAGTTCGGCTATGCTTCTGGTTAACAGCAGCCGTGCAACATCTCTGCATTCAACTAGTGCAGGGAAACTTGGTGCATGGAACACAAACAGACCCCCACATTGAAGGGTTGGTGCAAAAAGCTATAATGAGGGCAGCTCTTCCATTTTCCTGCCAATAATTCCTAGAGTTTATTCCTATAGTTTCTTCAAGGACTAATCTAAAGCAGACCCAGACCAGACAAAATAAAACAATCTCAGCCATGGATGACTGCTGCAGTTCCAGGAAAGGTATGAAGCCAAATGGGGAGCCATCTGGTCAGAGGACCAGGACATAAGGAATTCAGCGCAGAATTTTCTTCAGATTGGAAGCACATCCACAGTCTGCTCTGGTGGCATAATTGTCATGAACAGTTAAAGACATAGTAGAAATACCAACACCCCCCCCCCCACACACACACCCCCCATCACCACCTCAGATACAGGGGGGCAGGGCTGCATTGCCATCTACCACTGCTATTCCAGTCCCCATGTTCCACTTGTAATCTATGGAAATACTGATCCCTATGGTCTCTGCCCTGGCCAGCCCTCAAATCACTGTGTTACTCTATCTAGGACTAACATGAAGGCACCCACTTCTCCACTGCTACAAGGAACAGAACTGACCTCTCCAACTATATCCTCTTTCACACAGCCACACTACCTGCACTACTTAGACAAAGGAGAAATGTCATCGGGGGAACCTGTACTTGCTCTTTGTGAGTTAACTTGCACTGGACATTAAATGTACCTTCATACTTCCATATGCCTTGCCTGAATGGTTGGAGGGATGAACAAGGAGAAGGTGAAAAGAAGAAACTGTCAAAGTAAAAAGTTCTCTGTCCACTGGTCACTTCACAGCTCTTTTAAAAAAAAAAAAAAAAAAAAAGTCTAATACATTTCACTTTCAAAGCTACACAAGTTCTATGGTAAAATGACTAACTGAAAAAATGTTGAAATTACAGCTTCCAAAAACATGTTTCCTGTCAATGTAGTTTTTAATAGTATCACCTTCCAATTAAGAGGACTCAAAGAACGACTGTCCCTTAGTTCAAATACAACTTCACTTTCAAGTATAATGTAAGAATCTTGCCCTGGGCTTGTTTCTCCATTATAATAAAATCGTACTATACCCTTCTTGGGGATATGATTACTACTTACTGCCTTGACAGCCTGTTAGGAATTGCAGAGTTTCCTGGGCAGAGAGAAATGTCCTTTTCTGCAAATTCATATTTGTAATAACTCTGGATTTTTTGGATGGGGATTTTTGCACTTAAGAAAGAAAAAGTGTTTTCCGCTTTACACTGTTAAAAGACATCTGTTACCAAACACTTTTAATGGTATCACTGTTAAATACATATTCTGCATAAAATATTTATCTATCCATCTACCTCACATATTGATAGATCTACTCTCCATGCAAACTTACGTAGACATCAAGTTAGTGTTTCCCTCATAAGTGAAATGTAATTCTAAATGGAATACGTACCGAGATACAGCTTCAAGATAACCATGGAGGTTTCATCAGCCACCCAAAAAAATAAAAAATTAAGTTACTCTGACGCACAGGTTATAAAAAAGGAAAAGGAAGCAGGAAGAAAAACACAGAAGAGAAGACTGCTAAGTGTAAGTCAATAAGTACTAAGTGTTGAAAATGCTGCTTAACAAGTTCTTCATTTAATGCTATTCTTTAGAATTAGGGGAAAGAAATCAGATTTTATTTTTAACACTAACACACACAGACTACTCCTCTGTTTTGCATAGGAATGTACCATTTTTATTCTTTCTACACGTGTTGATTCTTCAATTATTTAACATATTTTGGCATCACAGAAGAGAAATGGGTTCATAATATTGACACTGCACTGTACAGAACCACCAAGAAACCACTCCTTAAATTATGCAATGATCTGCAGCAGATATTCAAAGTAAGCTGTATTGTTAAAACTGCACTTTTAAATTGATACTTCAAGAAAACTTCTCATCTATTAAGTGGATTTTCCACGTAAATCCACATGACCTGAAGATGACTTTATCTGCAGTGCATCAGTTTAGTGCAAAATTTTAGGAAACAAGCAATATTTCAGAAAGTATTAAAGAAGTGATTGGTTACTTATTTTCTATTATTAGCATTTAAGCAACGCTTTGTGCACATATTACAATCTATCCTTACATATGAGGGGGGAGGGGAGAACCTCAACTCGAATAAGTTTAAGTTAACGAAGAGTAGCTGCAAGTACTACAAAAACTACAAAGATGCTGCCTGTCAGAGCTTTTGCTCTGGCCCCTGCCACATCTTCCCATGAAAGTCATATTAATCTCTGCAATTACTAATTCCTGCCACATCATTTGGAGTGACAGTTAGAACAGACAAACAAAAAGCCACAAGCAAGCATTTCCCTGCGTATCTCCCAGATTCACATGAACCTGAAAGAGAACGAGGACAAAGTAATGACTACTCCATCTGGAGGATACCTGGGAATGGAAAGATACTGGATTACAGGTTTAAAAAAAGTCCAAGAATTTCTAGCTAAAAACTAGTATAATGAAAAAGATTCAGTAAGTCAAATCAAATGAATGGAATTGTGGGTAGTGGACCCATTGCCCAAAACATCTTTAAGACACATTGCATCTCTAACACAGAATCAAGAAGGAGAAACAATCTAGTTAATAGTATGGTGGAAAACAGCAAACTCTAAACCCAGAAATTAATTAAATAGGCTCCCATAAGAGCCACTTCATTGAGTCTGGAGAAAAGAGCACCAGACACACAAGTTGGGCTTAGCCAAGAGGAAGTGTAGACTAGCAGACACCATCCCCTAAAATGATCCAGAAGGTCAAGGTGTGGAGGGATAAGGAAGGGGGAGAAAAGTTCCTTTTCCTTTCAGCAGCCAGGGTGAGAGAAGGAATGCTAGGAATTCAAATTTAATCAAACATCTACCACCCAGATGCCAATACTAAAAACAATGAACCCACCCAAGCAAGATGCAGCACAACACCCTAAAAGGAATCCTAGAGATAAGGAAAAGAACACATATGACTAGGATTTTCACCATGATACTGTCCTTGGACCTAGACTAGAGGATATTATCACTGCAACCTACAGTATGTAATTTTACCTTATACCCCCATGACAGCAGACCCATTTATCCTAGGTAATATAGTTTCAACTTGTTTGTCTCAGCCTTGCATAGCAGAGATCATCTGTCATTCTATCTTTTACTATTGTAATTTTCAACATTCCTTCTTAACCGCAAGTTCTTCCTTATCAAAGGAATATAAGGAAAGAATTTGTTATTCACATGGAGTACCTTTTCTGTTAATTTTACGTGAGCTCAGTACAAAAATGTAAAACTAGAAATGAGAAGATCCATCTTACAATGGAAACTGAAATACATTTCAGCATTCTTACAGCTTCATATGAGATGCTCAGTTATTAAATACTAAGGTGAGAAGCTCTAGAGTCAGGTGCTAAGGAAAGCACTTGGAGAAACTCAGTGAGATATTATTGTGTGTGTGTGTGTGCGCATACACGTACACACACAGTATGAAGGAAGCAAGTTGTAAGAAATCTATGTATATTATAGAATGTGTTTCAGAGTAGCAGCCATGCTAGTCTGTATCCGCAAAAAGAAAAGGAGGACTTGTGGCACCTTAGAGCCTAACAAATTTATTTGAGCATAAGCTTTTGTGTTACAGCTCATCCAATGAAGTGCGCTGTAGCTCACGAAAGCTTACGCTCAAATAAATTTGTTAGTCTCTAAGGTGCCACAAGTCCTCCTTTTCTTTTCATATAATGTGTGTATCAATAAAAGATTTTATATATCTAGTTTGATGATTATTTCACATACCAATTCAATAATATTTTTGGGAAACCAAAAGAAAGGTTAATCTTTGACAAAAATGCCAGCAACTACAACTTAAAGATAAATTAGAACAGAACATATGCTTTATCTCCTAGCTTCCTCTACATTAATTGATACATACCTCCTGGTCCATATGACTAGCTTTTTATAGCAGTTTATGGAGGATTAGTCTCTGTTTGCTTTGAAGACTGGTTCCAATGTGGCCTCTTCCCATACATTTGCTTGGATAGCCATATAGTGAGTCACCATGTGTTCCAGTATTTGCTTTCCCCATGTTCACTTAGCTTTACTCTCACTAAATCTGCTTAATGTTTATCTACTTATGGTCTCTCTCACTTCTGGAGGAAGGGAGGTTAGAAGTGTGGTAGAACATAAAAAAAGTCATTCTTATTAGTTATATCTGATACGGTTGTGCAAAGTTATTTTTTCTTCAGTTTGTTTTGCACTCTTCAGGTCAGGAAGCAATATGAAGAGCTATAGAAGTCATTTTTTCTGCTGCATTAGGCAGTTTTGGTATTAGAATAGAATAATTTGGTGGTTCTCAGAATATATTTGTAACAAAATTATTAGATGTTGGTTTCCAGAGACCTAATATTTTTCTCTCTTTATACAGAGCAGAAAAAGATACCACTACTTATGGAAATCAACCATTAAGCAGACATGCTGGCTACGACAGAAAAAATGCATGGTAATACAAAAACTTCCTTTGTGAAGAAAACTACAAGTCCCTTTAAATGTTTATTTAATAAATATTTGGTTACTGTATTTTAGTCCTGGTTTAAGGGAAACGCCACTGACTTCCAAAAAAAGTCATGGGCCAGTTCATCTTCCCAATTTCTACATTAATATCAGCTTCTATATCCCTTGTTTCCACCAATAAAATATTTAATATTCAGAGATAGATATTTTTAGTCCACTTAAGTTTTCAGTTTTTCTTGTTTTTTTTGTTTTTTTAAAAAAGGCACCTACAATAAGGGTGGGCTACTGTGTGCCTGCAAGTCAATGGTCATTACAGGATACTCAGTACTTTTTAAAGTCAGTCCACCACTTGTTTAGGAGCCTAAACAGGGATTTTGAATCTTAATAAAAAAACATTTTTAAAAGTCTTGATCATAATGTTTTCAGTCACAAGCAGCAGAATTTAAATAATATTTGTATGTTTAGTTTTTCTACAATACCAAAACATGTTATTCATTAGGTGAGATGATCTGAAACTGAGAATCGGTTTCCTAGATGCCTGTGCAACCATGATCACATGTCTACCCCTCCTTTTTGCGTGTAAGTAGTGAAGTCGAGGGAAACAACAAATTACGGGAAAAAGAATTTGCAGCAGCCTTCAGTTCTGCCCTCACCTGCTCATTACTGGAAGTGAAAGACACACTGACATGTCTGTACAGGGGTTTAGATATTTAATGTTACCTAAGTTTCAGATATCTATCTCCACTACCATTCTTTGTCAGAAACCTAAAATTAATCTTTGTTTCAATTTTATTTCTATAGTACTCCAACTACGATTACTTTTATTCTATTCTGTGCAGGGCTTTTGTTATTTAGCTAGATATCTACTACCCAAAAGCAAATACAAAAATACTCCAGTGAGAAGCCTAACTCCCACTCACCAAAAAGAGTGCTGGGATTCCATTCAGGATGTAATTTTGGGGCTTCAACTTTCATAGTCTCTAGGCAGGAGATGTCTAATTAATTTTAAGTCTGTTCCACAACTTCTCTCAGACTGCTGAGCAAGCAATGGTCTAGAAAAGGGGAAAGGTACCATAACAGCAAACAACTGGAGAGAATAAACAGGGGAATAGGGGGAGGGGAGAGAAGCAGAGAGATTTGCAGACTCAGAATCAAGCAGTAAATGACACCAATTTATGGTATGCTCTGTTTCACACAATTTCTATTTTAAAAATTATTTTTGTTGAAAATCCTCTGCAAAGGAAGTCAGTCATATCTGCAGGTCCTTACAGGGTTAAACATTTCATATAAGGGGTCTAATCTCAGCACTGTTGAATCACATTGGTAAATATCTACTTGTGTGAGGAGTCCAACTGAAGCCAGTGTTTAAATAGGTGTTCACTAGTGAGAGCAAAGATTGATCAACCCCCAGGAATTTACTTGGTAGTTTTTGTCTGATACTTAGCCAAAGCTTTTCACTACTGAAGTGAATGGGGAGGGAGGCAGAAGAGTGTTTAACAAACTCGCAATCATCTCACTACTGCCTTCCACTTTCTCCAGCAATGGGGGCATAATCCTTCACTTAGGATGCCATTGCCTGCTACTGCAATACCACCAATCCTCATTATTATTCCTTAAATGTAAGGTCAGAGAGAAATAGAGGATTTGGCACAGGATCCCAGGAATTCCATATTTCTCTCTCCTGTTTAAGATTAAAGCAGGAAAAATCCTATTTCACCACATATCTCCAACAGAAGCAGTATGAATTGCATGAGTCTCAGCAGTTTCACACTGCTAAGGAAAACAAATGCAGTAGCACAAATGTTATTTTCCTCAGAAGTAGTAGGGGAATGCAACAAGGTACACACAAATGGGAGGGTAATAGAGACAGACAGGAATAAGGTGGTACTGGCTCAGGGGTCCTATGCCAATGTGTTTTAGTTCATGACAAAGCTGGGACCATAATTCTGGTTGCTGGGAATGTTGCAGCTCAACTCTTTTGGGACAGATTGAGAGAGGGAAGGATTAGAATAGTTAGCGTCTCTGCAGTTCCTAGAGCTATTTGGCTTTTCTAACAGTTCCTTTTTTATTGTTGTTGTTTTTAAATGTTCTGTTGTTTCAAAATAGTTTGATACTATATACTTATGAACTGAAAAAGTCTGTGTTAGGAACAATCCTGAGAAAAAGCAGGACTTTCTAATTTAAAATAATTCTGACAGCATGATTCCATGAAAGTTAACCAAAAAAAAGCATTCAAAAACTGCCTCTCTTTGTTCAATGGATTATGCAAAAAGGTAATGTACTAGAGAAAGAGATAACTGAACATTCTGTTAGCTATTTCTCCTGTATTTACATTTCTGATCTTGTCTATCAGACTGAAAGTTCAGGGTTCTTGGGTTTTTGTATTTTTTTCCTTTTAAAACTGAAACACTCAAGCAGTGACATTCTAACATTCTGTAACTAGAAAACTTAAAAGGTATCCATCCATACAGCGTTTTCAACACATATTCCTTCCTATTAACGTCCTACAGAACAAGGTGTTTTGCAACATTAAAAAGTTATTTTTCCCCCATCACTGTAAAATAGATTTGGAGGAGGAGGGGAGACTTACAAAAAACCCAGAATTTTTTTCAGATGTTTGTTTTGAATACTCTACCCAATAAAAAGAAGAAATGGAACAGTTGTTTAGGGGAGAAGGAGGTGAACACTAGTCTAAAGCAAGTCCTACTGAGTGTCACTCTTTTACTTAAAGACCCTCCTTATAGCCAGCCGATGAACCACCATTCCAACAACCCATTATAAGATGACTGGATGCTCCACGTCACAGAGATGTATTACATTTAGTGTGAAATTAAAAATTCAAGACAACCCAAAGCTTGACACCCTGAGTTCTAACAACCTGTATCTATGTTATAATCCTGTAAGAAAAGTTGTGACCAGAAGTACTCAGTTGGGTATATCCTCCCACAAGCATCCAATGCTAGATGGCAGGCCAGCATTCTGAATCACCACTGGTTTACTGCAGTTACTTTCACTTCTGTTTGCAACAGCTTATCAACATCTTTGCTTGTGACCCATTAAGTGTACTTCAGTGAGAAAGAGGACAATGCAGATTTTATATCTGCATATTATATCCTGTACTTTGAGCATTTTTCCATGAAAGCCTTAGACTGGTATGCTACCAAACCCACCCTGACTTACTATTAAGAGCCACAGAAGTGCATGAGGTAGTATCTTTTATTGGACCAACTTCTGTCCACTTTGTCTCTCTAACATCCTGATACCAACATGGATACAACAACGCTGCATTTTAAGAGCTAGGTATTATTGTTATTAGATAAAATACAGGCTCTGATCCTGCAAACATTTATGCATATGAGTAATTTTAACTACATGCATAAGAACTTGCAGGATCAGAACCATAATTTGCATAGAAGTTTTCTAAAGAGAAGATATGCCTATAATTTCCACTAGTTTAATCGCATCAGTTTGGATGTAAATGTTTCCTGAAATTAAGTTTCAAGTTAAAGCTTCCCTCCCATCTTCTGGGTGATTTAAATGAGTTGTTGTTTCTATTTTACAGCAATTTGCTACATAAAGGAGGAAAGTTACTGCTTAGAACAGGGGTGGGCAAACTATTTGGCCCGAGGTCCACATCTCGGTGGGGAAATTGCATGCAGGACCATGAACGTAGAGCTGGGGCATTGGGTTGGCTTGCAGGAGGGGTTCGGGGTGTGGCAGGGGGCTCAGGGCAGGAGGCTGGGGTGCAGGGTAAAGGAGAGGTTCGGAGTGCAGGCTCCGGCCCGGCGCTGCTTATCTTGAGCAACTCTGGGGTGGCAGGAGCACAGTTAAGGCAGGCTCCCTGCCTGCCCAGGCCCTGCGCCACTCCTGGAAGTGGCCGGCACCATGTCCCTGCAGCCCCTGGGTGACAGGGGCTAGAGGGCCCTGTGTGCTGCCCTCACCTGCAAGTACCTCCCCCAAAGCTCCCATTGGCCATGATTCCCTGTTCCTGGCCAATGCGGGCAGCGCCTGCAGGCAAGGGCAGCAAGCAGAGCCCTCTGCCCCCTTCCTTCCCCAGGGGTTGCAGGGAAGTGGCACTGGCCACTTCCGGGAGAGGCACAGGGCCAGGGCACACAGGGAGCCTGCCTTAGCCCCGCAATGCCATGGGGGTGGCAATGCCATAGGCCAGATCCAAAACCCTGATGGGCTGGATCTGGCCCACGGGCCATAGTTTGCCCACCCCTGGCTTAGAAGGTATAAGCTCCACAAGGATTCTCAGTTCTGGGTCTCAGAAGACAACCAGAACTCTAACTTCTACATTTTTCTACACTAGAACTTCTCTGGGTTCCAGGCAGCAACCCTCACAATTCTTATCTTCAGCCAGCCTTCCCTCCCCAAATATCTGGAACTGCCTAAACAATTGAAGGATTGGGTAGGAAAGCAGTATGCACCCCAGGAAGCACAAATAGCTGCCTTGGTAATACTTGTAAGACAAGAAGCATCAGTGCCGAAACTAAACAATTTGCAGAGAGTCTGCTCCTGGTAATATAGGCACTTAACTTGGCATAAGGAGTGTTCTAATTGCAACAAGAGTTCCTAGCACTCCCCCATCAGAGTTTACTGATGTCTTCAAAGCAACCTCAGAGTATCAGGAACAAGTTAGCTCAACCACTGAGCATACACTATGTCTTCTGAATCATTTTCATTCGTTGCACAAGAACAAATTCCTGGGGAATTCCATAAACCTTGTTGTGAAACTTCCTGAAGTTGTGGGGTTTGACAGCAACACAGAGATCCACTGGCTCTCCTGATACTTCCTATCTTAGCTTCTTCCATCAAGGCTCCATCTCAGAGGCCTGATCCCATTAACTTCAGGGGGAACTGGAGTCTTTTCACTGACTTAATGGGCACTGGACCAGATGCCAAGATGAGCTGAAGCTCAGTACCACCCATATGAAGTGCCAAGGCTTGTCAAAGCATTTGGCTGAAATGGAAACAACGTAAAATACTTCGATAGTAAGGCAATCCCTCCAGGTCTACCAAGGGAAGCTAGATTTGTACCAACCCAGAGTTCAAGCAATTAACTGTCCTTCTTGGTCAACTCTGGCTATTCTTCCAAGAGTAAGCCCTATAAGCGACTCCGAGCAACTTCATAAGAATCCCCCTGAGGTGCCTCAAAGAGAGTTTGGAGGCATTCCCCATGTTGTCTCAATAATCAGAGTGACAGCAGCCGCCAAATCTGACACTGAAGCAAATGATGCAATGTGTGTTAGTCTGTTACACATGTTGTTTTGCTGTATGGACATGACCTGAAGCAACTGAGCAATCTTCTTTCCTTCTGAGGGGCTAGGAAACTAATAACTTCCTGAAAATAAGTGGTACAACAAGCAGGTGCGAGAGCATTAGGGGTAAGCATCAAAGCACCACAAAAAACTACGTAACTGCTGAAATATGCACCCAAAAGGCAAAGGATTAACACACTAAAGTGCTGAAAAACAGGTGCTAAAAACATTACTGGAAAGGTGGGCCAAAGCACCCAACAATTTTAATAAAATTTTCCCTTGCTAGAATGTGTGGCACAGTAAAGGATATCAAACAATGCTAGAGCAGAGATCAGAGAGAGACAGCGCCTGCAGAAAGCTCCAACAGTGACTGTAGTCAAGAAAGAACTGATTGGAAGGCTCCAGAGGCAAGCACATGATGACCAACAGAAAGGCTGACTCTTGTGCCATTCCTCTATGGCTGTCTGTAGGGATTAAAAAAAAAAAATGAAGAGCTTAGAGTATCACTGGAAAGCTGACCCTCAAAAGCATGAATTCTGGTGATGATCTCTTCAAATGCGGATAAATAACTGATTTGTGTGGGATAATATTAAAGGAATTTTTAATTTCAATGACTTGCAATGGTTAGCGAGATTACAACCACTTCAGTCACTAAAACTAAATGCTAGCACTCAGAGTGCGTGCGTGTACATACACACAGAGTTCACCCAACAGTCTGCAGAAAGACTAATATAGCCGCAGTGTCTGCTTCAAACAGGTAATATGACCTGAGAGAGAGAGAGAGAGCGCGCATGCGCTCGACAGCTCAGTAGAGATGTTTTTAATATATTTCCTTTCTGGCTGTTTCTAGCAGTTAAATTCCACTTGTGCTGCCTGCAATAGCTCCCTATGGTGCTGTCTGGCATTCCAGAATAGCCAAAGCGCATAGGACACATATCCTTCCTCTCCCCTGGCAAACGACTATGACAGGGACTACAAGATGTGGTGGCATAGCTCCATTATGTTGGCTCTATACCAGCAAGGGGAATATTCTATGCTGGAGGAATTTCTGGCATGGGAGGGGAAAGGAAATCTATTTAGGACCACACCCCAGATTCAGCACCTGCTGTATGACAGTCGCTTTTACTTTCTACTATTACAAGAAGCACCTAAGAAAACTGAATGGAATTAGAAAATAAAATTTTTATTCCTACCCTCCCCCCATGTTTCCTTTGTGCATTTGACAACTCTGTGTACAGCCAATATTGCTGTTCCCCTGCTCACAAGAGTCTTTCATACAACATCGGGGAATATGTAAGTGTGTGTCACAAAACTTGACAGGAAAGCAAGGGCAGGGGTTGTACCCTATTTTTCTTTTAATCGATGGATGGGATTTCTAACTTTTTAAATACAGATTATTCAGAAATAAACAGCTTTCTCCAACAAAAACTGAATTGCTTTTGTAGGCCTACACTTAAAGGGGAACCTGTTTGCAAAAGATAAGACAAGATTATTGTGACAGTGCAACTTACAAATGTAGAATTTTTTTTTTTTTACATAACTAAACTCAAAAATAAAACAATGTAAAACTTTAGAGCCTACAAGTCCACTCAGTCCTACTTCTTGTTCAGCCAATCACTGAGACAAACAAGTTTGTTCACATTTACAGGAGATAATGCTGTAATTCTTATTTACAATATCACCTGAAAATGAGAACAGGTGTTCCTATCGCACTTTTGTACCTGCATCACAAGATATTTACATGCCACATATGCTAAACATTCATATGCCCCTTCATGCTTCGACCACCATTCCAGAGGACATGCTTCCATGCTGATGATGGGTCAGATGCCACCAACAGAAAATTGATTTTCCTTTTTTGGTGGTTCGGGTTCTATAGTTTCCCCATCAGAGACTGTTGCTTTTTAAAAGACATCTGAAAGCATGTTCCACACCATGTCTGAGTGGATTTGTAGGACTGAGTGGACCGACTTGAAAGCTCTAAAGTTTTACATTATTTTATTTTTGAGTTTAGTTATGTAAAAAAAAAAAAAATTCTACATTTTTAAGTTGCACTGTCACAATAAAGAGATTCCATTACTGTGCTTAGATAGGTTAATTGAAAAATACTATTTATTTTATTTTTGTACAATGCAAATATTTGTAATCAAAAATATAAAGTGAGCACTGTACACTTTGTATTCTCTGTTGTAACTGAAATAAATATATTTAAAAATGTAGAAAAACATTCCAAAATATTTAAATAAATGGTATTCTATTATTAACAGTGCAATTAAAACTGCGATCAATCATGTATTTTTTTAATCGCTTGACAGCCCTAGCTGGAAGAGTCCTCAAGAAATCATTTAGTCCAGCGCCCTGCACTGAGGCAGGATCAAGTATACCTAGACCATCCCCAACAGGTGTCTGAAGAACAGGTTAGACAAAGCCTCCACTGATGGGGATTTTACAACCTCCCTTGGAAGCCAAATCCAGTATTTAACAACCCTTCCAGTCAGAACATTTTTCCTGATACGTAACCTAAATTTCTCTTGCTGCAGATTAAGCAGTCCTACCTTCAGTAGGCACAGAGAGCAATTGATCATCCTCCTCTTTCTAACAGGCTTTAACGCACCTGAAGACTTATCAGGTCCTGCAACAGCTTTCTTTACTCAACACTAAACATGCCCAGTTTTTTTAACCCTTCCTCATAGGTCAGTTTTTCTAAAACTTTTATAATTTTTGCTGCTCCTTCTGGTCTCCCTCTAGTCTGTCCACATAATTCTAAAGTGTGGCACACAGAACTGGCCACAGTACTGCAACTAAGTCTCACCAATGCTGAGTAGAGCAGGACTACTGCTTCCCATGACTTCCAGACACTCTTGTTAATATACCACAGAGTACCACCAGCCTTTTTAGTTATTGCTTCATATTGTTGGATCATATTCAATTTGTGATCCACTATAACCACGATATTCTTTTCTACTGTACTATTGTCTGGTCAGTTATTCCCCATTTTGTAGTTGGGGATTTGATTTTTCCTTCCTAAGCACAGTATCTTCAACCTGACTTTACTGAATTTCATCCGACTTGAATTCCAGACCAATTTTCCAAGGTTGTTTTGAATTCTAATCCTGCCATCCAAAGTGCTTTCAACCCCTCCTAACTGGTGTCATCCACAAATTTATGAACATACTCTCCACTTCATTATCCAAGTTATTAATGAAAAACATTGAATAGTATCAGACCCAGGACTGACTCCTGCAGGACCACATTAGGATATGCCCTCCCAATTTGACAGAGAACCATTGCCAACTACTGTTTCAGCATGGTCTTTCAACCAGTTGTGCAGCCACATTATAAACTGGAAAATGTGATCTAGATTAAATTAGTTTGCTTATTTGAGAACCCGTTCCAATGCTGATGTCCTCCAACATAACTGAAGTACGGTTCTGTTAGAGTTAAAAACAAAGTTTGGTTCTATTTAGACCTCTTTCTCTCAATTGTACAAAGCCTTGGACACATCCTATATCTGCAAAGTGCAAACACCAACTCAGTGCTGAAATATCATTCCTCTACACTACCTCCAGAGAAACATAAAACTATACAAGAGATTAAATGAAGACCAAGAGTGTTAAAACCAGCTATATGAAAAGATCAAGGATCATAAAAAACAAACATTTTACATTGCTGAATAGTAGGTAACTGCTAAGCAAAAACACTGCACAAAAATAGAGATAAAGGATATCCCAAAAATACTACAAAAAACCCCCCACAATCATTTAGAATACATTTTATAAATAAACCGAACACTCTGCTTGTGTTTGAATATTTACATTCTATTGTGACAAGTACTGTATCATCATCACTTGAACAGCAATTCAACTGTTTTAACCATGCAAAAACATCAACATTACTCCATCTGAACCTCTGTGTTTATAGCAATTTCCACACAGAACATATTTTAATCAAACACGTCACCTGTAAGCACCTACGTTAGCTGTCTGTACTAACAGTAGTACGCTCTCATGGGTATGAGCTACTTTCAGGTCAATAAGAAAAGCTTTCCCTCCCATAACTGTCAAACCTTCCCTCAAAAGTATTAGTTTATTCCAGAAGGCAAACTCACTGAAGAGCCTACACTTGATATTCTCATAAATGTAAATATTCTCAAAAAGCAACAAGAGATTCATAAGTAACCCTAAAATAATAGAAGTATGCCCATCACATTGAGTAGAGGGAACTTTTCTCTTCTGAAGTGTTTCACTTTCAGAACGAAGAAGGTAAACTAATAATGGTATAAAGTTGTAAAGGTGAGAAAAATTCAATTTACATTAAATTGAGTGGAAGTAATCATATCAAACTTCCCCAAACTTACTAAAAAACTAATAAATATATTCTAAGCCTATGGGAAAAGTTCAATATTGCCATTTACCTGAAAGCCATACACTATGCATGAATGCCATTAAAGAAAAAAACCCCATACATTTACTTTTGCACACCACCACATTTTATGAATACTTGAATGAAAATTGCTCTTCATCCCCAAAAGTCCCCAAATCAGCTCTATTTGAATGTGATATGCTATTAGACAGTATTTGTACATATCTACTTAAACAACAAGTTCTTGTGGCTATTCTGCTACCCACAGCTGGATTTTGTACACCACTATAATTATATTTTTGATATTTTAATTTTAAGTAGCTATGTTATAAGACAATATTTGTTTGTACATATTTAACTCAACTGAGGTGGGGGGGAAAGTGGCAGTAGCACACCAAGTTAAAAGATTTCAATAAGATACCAAAGACATTTTTGAAGACACTGACTGAAACAGTACCAGTTAGCATATATACACAGTCACACAACCCACCCAACAGGTTTAATATTTTATAAAATTAATTAATCAAAAATGACAATTTAAAGATTTGACTACCATGTAATTTTTTAGTCTCAAACACTGCTGGCTGCAAAAAAGAATAGATCTAATTAATACTAAACTATGTTAATGAAATGAATGCCATTCTGTGTCATAACCACTAGCTGTAAGTTGCAGTGTACTGCAGTTCATCATTTAAGAAGGGCCTTGTAGCTACCACAGTGACAAAACTGTAGTTTAAAAAGTCGCAGCCCCAAAACACAAGGATCTTTTCTTCTACATGGCACTGAAAAATATCTAGTGCATCATCAGAAAAACAAAAGGTCTGAAAAGAAACAAAATTGCATCCATTAGGAATACAGTGGTTTACAACTAAATTTGTCATGCGTTACTACATCCTTCCCCCCATATAACCTAGTCATTATTGGGAATGAAGCACTGCTTTGGAAAGTGATCGTTCTTTGTAAAATGATTACTCTGTTTAGACTTCATTGTGTTACTGCCAAGCATAAACCATATAAGGAAGATGAAGTTCAGTGTCATCTGTTTTGTTTAGTTCTTTCAGATGCCCAAGAATAACCTTTTCTGTTGCCTGTGAAGTCTATGAATTGTAAACCTGATCACTTGTACATTATCACTTGAAAAAGCTATTTTGTATCAACACAAGTGTGTCATTTTTCCACTAAAGACTACTACTACTAAACCAGTCTGTACTAGATGAATAAATTGTTTCATATCTACACAAAACTGCCTACTGTTATTTATCTGATCTGGGTCATTGGATATTTTACTTCCTTGAAAAATACACAGATACATATACAGTAAGTATAAAAAGTTCACACACAAGTGAACTTATCTGACTGTCAGATGCACACACTTCTCAGACATGCCAGTTCCATATTTCCATACCAGACTGATCAGACACCATATCCAATCAGCAAAACTGAAAACACACCACCATCCAATTTGTTATACAAGAACAATAATTTAGACTGTCTTCTACCAAGGGGAACACAAATCAGTCCCAAGCTATGGCCTTTAATACATTATTTGGAAAGGTATACAATACTTATAAATTATTTTCTACATAAATACGGGCTGGGGGAGAGGAAGTGTCTTTCTCAGCACAGGTAGTTTTGGAACCCCAATGTAATCAACATCTGGTAATTGCCTCTTTGAAGCAACTTAAACCAAGTTGTGATACAGCATGTAGAAACGTTGTTAAATATATTTTTGTTCAATGCAATTAGTCAAGACACAAACTAACATGTACTAGTCACAATTATGCAATACTGAAAACATCTTGTTAAGGATATCACATTGAATTGAGCTTGTGCATTTTCTTACCCCTACAAACAGATTTTGATGAGAAGTCTTATCGAAAGCAATGAAAACTAAAATTTTGTTACCAATTTTTTAACCAAAATTATACCATATGACTGTTTAGAATCAGTCCTTACAGTAACTCACATTAAAGTACGCTATTTTCCATCCTTTCTTCTACATAGATGTTATCAGGATAATCTTCTACAGATTCTATATTTAGGACATATTTCTTGCATATGAAAAAAATCAATTTATATTGTAAGGAGAGGTTTATATGAAGTGTTGGTTATCCTGCCCCAGTTTAATTTTTATTTTAATATCTAATTCTTCTTCAATTAAATACATAGTCAAACTCTTCATCTTGAAGAGCAGAAAAAAAGTAATGCAACCTTATTTACAAAGAAATAAATGAACTTTTTTTTAAAAAAAAAATAAAGACCAGTACTTCTTTTTAAAGGGTGCACATATCAGATGGCCAGAGGAAAGGAACCAACACCCAGAAAGAGTAAGGAAAAACAGTAAATATAGTGATCTCCAAAACCTGTGGACTTCTTTCAAGTAAAAAACTTAAGAGTAGCACCCCTTCGAAGGGCTTATTCACAGAGAAGGGAACAAGCTGCCAGACTTAGTAACTTTTTCTGAAGAGAACGATTAAAAAAAAAAAAAATCACAAACGCATAACCAAGCAGTTTCACTTCAATACCTCATCCTGCTGAACAAAGAAACTTCTGTGTTTGAGGAGCTTAAAAACTTTCGATCTCACCAGATTCTTGTTGCAACCTCCATGGAAATAACGATCCCACTCACACAAACAGCATTGGAAGAGACAAAAGGAGACTCGTGCTTATTTCAGGCAGACAACACAATCCAGCAAGCAAAATAAAGGCCAAAAACAGGATATCAGAATGAAACGCCAGCTCTTTCCTTTCCCCTCCCCTCGGCGCAAGGCTTCTTAACCGAACCTCCTCCGCACCGCTTACCTTTGATCGCGGCTGTCTTTCACCCCACGCCAGCGGGGCTCCTTTCTATCCCCAGGAGAATTTTAAATCCAACCAAGTTTTCTTCCCGTGGGCCGAGCGGATGCAGTCGCTCTCGGCCGGGAGGCAGGGCTGGGGCAGGGGGGAAGCAGCGCCGGCTTCTCGGCACCCCCGATCCCGGTTTCAGCAGCTGGCCGATCCCAGGCGAGTCACATTCCTCCGGCCGAGACGCTGAAGTTGAAGAGTCACTTCCTGCCCCGGGCACAGCCACAGACGACGAGTCGGCAGCGCCCACCCAGCAGCCCCCCGCACCCGGCCCGCTCCGCCACCGCCACCGCCCCCTGCCGCCCAGCCCAGGCTGCCTTCTCCCCGCACTAGGCCAGCTCCGCGCGCCGAACCCGCCCCGCCCGCTTTATTGTCCTATAGCGACCGCCGCATGCAGCCCAGCCCCGCCCGCCCCGTCAACCGCCGCGAGGCGAAGAACGAGAAGCTCCTTCCTCACCTGCCCCTTCCTCTGCCCGCTCCCTACGCCCGGGGGACCGCAGGGGAGCCGCGAGTAGCCGAGCCACCTCCCGCCCACGCCGCCGGGGCACCCGCGATACAAGAGGCGGCAGCAGCACCGCCGCCTAACCAGGGGGAGACTTTCCAGCGCCGCCGGGAGGGAAGGGCGGACGCGCCTCTCTCTCATCCGCCCTCCCTCTGGCCGCGAGGGGAGAGCCAGACAACGAGTCTGGGGCTGAGTGCCAGCGGCGACGGCGGGACACAGCCAATCCAGAGCCAGAGCCGCAGCCGCGAGTGGGGCGGCCATCCCCAGCCAATCACTGCGCTCCGCGAGCGAGGCCTCAGCAAGTTACGTTGCGTGAAACTGGGAAGTGGGAGAGCGAAGCGTGCGAGGGAGTGAGGGCGTGGGGAAGCGGCAGCGGCGGAACGAAAAGGTAGACGCGAGAGAGGCGAGCGCGAGGGCGAAGAGGAGGGGGAGGGAAATGAAGGATGCAAAGGAAATCAAGTAGCCGAGAAAAGGCTTGACATAGGTCAGTGTGACGTTCACTTCGCCGTTTCTCTCTTTACACCCACAATGCTGCAGCAGCTGTAGCCTTTAGCACACTACAGTTCTGTGTATAAGAAAGCAACAGCTCTTAATTGGTGGTGCCCTTTTTCTTCCTCATTAAGCAATCGCCACGTGGTTTCGCTGTCTGTTTTTTCTAGGGTAAAGGTGTAACTATTTTATTCTACTTTTTGGCAGAGTTAATGCAGTGAAAGGTGCGGTGGCTCATTCTTTTTAAGGAAGGTGTTAGTTGTTTAGACAAACTCAATCTGGATTCTGGAATGACAGTTGTTTCCTTCGGTGTAAGCAACTCATCATCATAATTTATTAATTGCACATATTACAGTCAGTCCTGTGCCAGGCTTTTGTTCTCTTGCATTCATAACAGCCTTGTTAGTTATCACACCAATGTATAATTTACCTCCAGTATTTTATGGGGGAGTAGGGAGAAAAGGGCACAGTGCCACATGGGGAGTTTCCAAAAGATAATAAACAATGTTTGTGTGTTCTATTAAACGAGTTAAATGCTAATAATAGTACCATCTTATAGTTGGGATGTTGCCGCACAAAACTAGGAAATTCAGAGTTGTATTTCCCACTGAAACATTTGACCCCTTTCTACATAACATATTCAGTAAAATGCTGCTTATTAACTTTAATCATAGAATATCAGGGTTGGAAGGGACCTCAGGAGGTCATCTAGTCCAGCCCCCTGCTCAAAGCAGTACCAATCCCCAGTTTTTGCTCCAGATCCCAAATGGCCCCCTCAAGGATTGAACTCACAACCCTGGGTTTAGCAGGCCAATGCTCAAACCACTGGGCTATCCCTGTCCTGCCCCCCCACCCATGTTTTATAACATGCAAGCGTATGTGAAATGTGGCTACCAGATTTGTTGTCACATGATTTATTCATCTGTGCATGTTGACAGGTTTCAGAGTAACAGCCGTGTTAGTCTGTATTCTCAAAAAGAAAAGGAGTACTTATGGCACCTTAGAGACTAACCAATTTATTTGAGCATAAGCTTTCGTGAGCTACAGCTCACTTCGTCGGATGCATACTGTGGAAAATACAGAAGATGTTTATATACATACAAACCATGAAAAAATGGGTGTTTACCACTACAAAAGGTTTTCTCTCCCCCTACCCCACTCTCCTGCTGGTAATAGCTTATCTAAAGTGATCACTCTCCTTACAATGTGTATGATAATCAAGGTGGGCCATTTCCAGCACCGTTGAATTGAAATTCATTTGCAAATTGGATACAATTAACTTAGGCTTGAATAGAGACTGGGAGTGGCTAAGTCATTATGCAAGGTAACCTATTTCCCCTTGTTTTTTCCTATCCCTCCCCCTTCCTCTGATGGTTCTTGTTAAACCCTGGATTTGTGCTGGAAATGGCCCACCTTGATTATCATACACATTGTAAGGAGAGGTTTCAGAGTAACAGCCGTGTTAGTCTGTATTTGCAAAAAGAAAAGGAGTACTTGTGGCACCTTAGAGACTAACCAATTTATTTGAGCATAAGCTTTTGTGAGCTACAGCTCACTTTGAGCTGTAGCTCACAAAAGCTTATGCTCAAATAAATTGGTTAGTCTCTAAGGTGCCACAAGTACTCCTTTTCTTATTGTAAGGAGAGTGATCACTTTAGATAAGCTATTACCAGCAGGAGAGTGGGGTGGGGGAGAGAAAACCTTTTGTAGTGGTAAACACCCATTTTTTCATGGTTTGTATGTATATAAACATCTTCTGTACTTTCCACAGTATGCATCCGATGAAGTGAGCTGTAGCTCACGAAAGCTTATGCTCAAATAAATTGGTTAGTCTCTACGGTGCCACAAGTACTCCTTTTCTTTCTGTGCATGTTAAATCTCAACAATATGCAGTAGTAACTGTTTGTGCATTTTTTATCCTTAGTTGTTTTTAAATGTTTTAGTGAATCTGTTGCTTATGTAAGATGCCAGATTGACAATTCTGGAGTCTGAAGTTCTGCTGAGCCACAGGACAGAGAGAACTAGTAACAGCAGGGCAGACTTCCACATGCTGGTCCCCTTATGTTCCTTAATCATGTTCTGAAGGGACCACTTCTAAGGATGACGTTTTCATGCCCATTTAATCCTTGGCCACTGCAGTGGGACTGCAAATGTGCCAGTAGGAATTGTGATTCTGTATATTAATATGTTTCAGAGTAGCAGCCGTGTTAGTCTGTAATTGCAAAAAGAAAAGGAGTCCTTGTGGCACCTTAGAGACTAACAAATTTATCTGAGCATAAGCTTTCGTAAGCTACAGCTCACTTAAGCTTATGCTCAAATAAATTTATTAGTCTCTAAGGTGCCACAAGGACTCCTTTTCTTTTTGTATATAAATATGTGCCTATTAAGAATTGGACTAAACCCAAACACTTTTTATGTAGGGTACTGAAAAGCCCTCAGATAGTAATGATTTCTGGTTGCTAACAGCCTACACCTAGGCCATATCTACACAACTAAAGACCTATGTCTGTATAACTACATTGCTCAGGGGTGGGGGGGAAAATCATGTGGCTCAGGGGTATGGACATAACTACCCCTCTCGTGGAGGTGGTTTAACTACAGCAATGAGAGAAGCTCTTCCATCAGCATAGTAGCATCTTCACTAAAGCGTTACAGCTACACTCCTGTAGCACTGTACATGAAGACAAGCCCCTGGAAGTGAAAAGTTTTATATACCGTTGCCATTCCCCTGAGATTGATCATTAGATCAATTACCACTCCCGTTCAAGACACATTCAGTTACCACATTCAGTTCAATGACGGGTTTTCGGTGAGAGTAGTGTAGTTGAGAATTAAGTGCAGATGATCATATTTAAATAAATGCACATAAGTTTGACTATGCCTTCAACTGTTTATTTGAATATCTTCATATATATAATATTTTTCTATCATGTTCAATTTTCCAAATATAGAAACTTGTACACTTATTAGAACAATAATGCATTAGGCTACTTTCACTCACTTATTGCTCGTATATTTTTCTCGGATAATCCCCTCCTTCTCAGTTTAATAAAGCACACATACCGAACTGAGAACAACTATGCCAAATTTTAAACTTTTAAATAAAAGAATTGGAACCGTCAGAGGGGAAGAGGTATTACATATTTTTTCAAAACCATAAAACCACTATCATTTTCTCATGCTCATATAAGTCATTTTCTTCAAAACAACTCACCTTTGGGATAGAATCAAGTATGACAAACTTCAGCCCCCAAAATCAAAAATAGAGACTTTGAATCAAAGTACCTCTTGACTCATCAGCATAGTGTCACTACAGTGGTATCTGTACACAAGTTTCTCATCCCACATGAACTATTGAGAGTTCCTACCCAGTATCCAGCAATGCATCTTTATCTTAATTAATGTTATCACAAGATGGTAATTTCCCAGTGATGGCCTCCTTTTATTTCCTCCATGAACTCTTTCAGGCACTTGCCTTATGCATGAGATTACCATACCCTTTGTTTAGTGCAGATTACTCTTTAGCAATGTTTGTTGTAAATTGCCTAATGTATCTAATAATGCAGCTGGAATAAATGGGTGTGGGAAATTCCCTGTGGCTGTTGTTCCCATGCAACATCTAGTATAGTCAGTTTTAGTTTCAGTGTAAAATTTTGTTTTACTTATGGTATTCACCATCCCAAACCAAACAATGTAGCCCCAGATTAAAAGAAAATAGTTAGCCTATAGCTCCTCATGACATTTTATGTAGACAAGATAAAACTATATATACAAATTAAGAAAATTTATATATAATATAATATAATATATATAATAACAAAAGTTATTCTAGGGATTTAAAAGGGCTATAAATATCAAGACACTGTTTAGAATGATTATAGCTTCAGGAAACTTCAAATTCAGTGGGATTCATTCCTTTACTGTAAATAAATCCTATAACTTCAACTTCTTTATTTCTAACAAAAATAATTGTGAATTATCAATAAAAGCGAGGCAATTCTAAAGTTATGTGAAACATAAATACCTTTGAGACAAACTGAGTGATGTCTCTCAAAATGAATTACATACATTTAATAGATGCTCTTGTAATAAAAGACTTGCAATCTAAGGCCCTGCTCCTCCAAACACTTCTGTGCAATGTCTCAGACCATCCATGAGCTTTTCATTATGAGCATATCCCATACTCTGACCCATAAAATATTATCAGAGGGTTCATTTCTCTTCCAAAATTCCACCTGAGCACAACTTGATGCTACCAGTTGTTGGAATAGTTTTGTATTATTAAGAGAATATTATAGCTCTTTTAATCCAGGAGAGACAGATGCACTCTGCGTAGATTTATGGGTAATTTTGCTTTTATATGCTATTACGTTTAAAGAGTTACTTCTTAAAGTTTCTAACTCTTCAAAATAGCTTTAGTCTGATTATGCTAGATTTTCTCATTTAACCATTGTTCCTTGTGTTCTGGGCAGTACTTGTCAATGTTAGGAATTCCCTCCTTATTTAGTTTTCAAATAAAATTTAGAACCTAACAATACTAGTCAGCAGCTGTTTTCAGTTGGAGAAGATTGAAAATTTGCACCTCTTACTGACAGCAACTGCGTAGACTCTAAAGAGATGTTTTGTAATTTGGTGAATGTGACTTGTCAGTGATGAAAAATCTCAAAGTTAGTATGATACTAATTTAGAAACATCAGTTTTAAGTATAATTAAAATTTGGTTAGAATGCTTCTATGTGGTATATACTGGTTGTAATTTATTGTGCAATCACTTATAGATTAGGGGTAGTAAACATTATGGTTAAAAGGAAATACCAACACAGCATGACTTATATAATACTCTTACTTCCCTATACTTAAAACGGCTCTGAAAACAAAAATCCATTTTTAAACCATTTCTAGCTTTAAAATTATTGGGGGGGTTGTCCTCCCAATGCGTATATTTAATTTTCCAAACGAAGACACATTTAACAAAAAATGCCGCTGCCAGGGATTACCCATTAGAACATGTTTAGACCAAAGTAGATTACAGGAACCTCAGACAAATATGCAGAGTAATGTAACACCATACAGAGCAATAGTTTGAAAGAGGAGAAAGGAAATTTCATGCCAACAATTTATCCAATCATGCAGAATCATCTATGCATGCAAGTAGCTCAGTAATGAGGCAAGCCTCTAAATTATATACACCGTGTCAGAGAATTTGGTGAACAGTGTTTGACTAGCATGGTGGAGCATATACCTGTTCCTCTGTCGTCTCATAAATATTTTTTATCATGAGAATGTCCTGCACTTTACTATCCACTAACATGGGCAACCTTTAGGCAAATGGAGCATAGCAGCATTAGGAAGGAGAAGGAGCCTTTCCATTTTAATCCCAAAGGAACAGTACCATATGACTGGGCAATCACAGAGAGATTATGCACATACCTCAGTTAGGTTTCTTGGTATTCAGTATGAAACACCAGTGCAAGTCACTGATTATTCTCCAAAGAGTCAATGAGTCACTGCACTTGTACGTTCAGAATCCTTCATGTCACATGGTAAGTAAAGCAGGAGACATTATCTACTGATTCCCCAACAAGTTCAGAGTACCGACTACTGAAACATACTGTGTAAGTACTATTTATTTTGGTAGTTAGTCACCAGACAATGACAAAGCTGTCAAACATGCCATGGGCCTTTGCTGACATTTGGCAATTACTCCTTTAGGGTCCAATCCTGCAATACAGACAATATGTGGAGGTCAGTGGGACTACTCATGTGTCTAGAGACATCTCTCCAAAGTGAAGACACTTATTTAAAGCAGTCTAATACCTAGATATTCTATACACCAGATTTCAGCCTAGCGTGAACAGTGAACTGTTCCAGCCAGGAATACAAACCCCTGGAATTGGGCTGCCAGTGGGATGGAGACAGTGTCTCACTCCACAGCACTTGATGAGAGGGACACAATTAAAATGGCTCATCACTGTGTGCTAGAATTCTTCTGAGATTGCAAATCAGTGGAATAAATTTAATGGTTCAGTGTGGTAGTATTGTAGAGCTGGGCTTGGAAAGATATTTTAGATTTTTATCAATATTCATTGGTAACAGTGTAACATGCATGTTTGTTTGCAGTATGCCAACTCCAAGATGGGCAAAAGAATCCAGTTATCCACATATCTCGAAGCCGTTTTTCCATGGCTCTCCAATATTCCTAAGATATGACCCTTGAGAAAGTTGTATTGTGATTTCTAACTCACGCACGCTTTCAATCCTGCTATGAGAACTGTAGCCCTGGCATCTTTGTGATCGGGCTACAGCAATCACTGAATTCAAAAGTCACAGTCTTTAAGGCTTACATGATTTACAGTACAATACTTACATCAGAGCACTGGAGATTTTAACTCCATGGGAGCCAGGGACTATCGGAGGCTGCCAGAGCTGCTGGGTTCTGCAATCAGTTCTTCCAAAATGTAGAGGGTACAGGTGTGTCTGGGATGATTATGATGGAGGAAGAAGCAGGTCTGTTGGGACAGTCATTGGCAGGAAGGAAGATGGGGCAGGTGGGGTTGGGAGCTGGCAGTGCCTCTTCCAACAGGAGCAGAACCACAGGTAAGGTTTGGGGTCAGTTTGTTTAGAGAGAGAGCCACAGATTCAGGACAGTTCTGAACTGTTTTGCCTAAGACCCCATTTAAACACAGGGCTTGACTGTGAATTTCTATTTGTCCTAGGCAGTTCCTTTTTTTTGGCCCTGTTTCAGTTCAGTGTTAATGGTTGTGTGTAAAATAATTCTACATATAGGCAGGTCATAAACCTCAGGAAAACAGGGTTTATAATAGAAGTGCCATGGTGCTGAGATCTGTTCTGTGGTACAGTATTTACATGGCCTAACATTTCCCTTTAAAACTCTTGTTTATGGAAGACCCACCCATTCTGGCTCTCAGTTGGCACCTAGGACGTCAGCAGAACGGTTGATCGGACAAACTAGTACTTCTAATTCCATTAAGCAAAATAATTTAGAGTGTAGCAGTGCAGTGTTTTTAAGCAGTGGGATCTCTGCTCTCTCATGGAACAAGTTATTTTAATTAAAGTAGTCCTAGTGGCACAGGAGCTACTGAAAGAAAACAAGTCACTAGTTATAACTTTCAAACAAACTGACATTTGATTGGATCTATACAACGGAGGAGGTATTTCGAAAACAAACAAAACATGCTGGCATTGAAGTACTTTCATGCTATATCAGATATGTTTAATTAAGACGCACTATAAACCTTGACATTTGCTTTGACATGTTTAGATATTTTTAATCTTTTTTCTATCTCCCATGGTCACAGTCTCTCAATCTTGTTTTAGAGAGGAAGGATGGTTTTGTGGTTAAGGTACTGGACCAAGATTTAGGAGAACTAGGCTGTAAACCTGGCTCTGCCATAGAATCTATCTATCTATGTAAAATCTTGGGCAAGTCACTAAATCAATCTGTACCTTATTATACTTCTGTAAAATGGGAAAAATAATCATTCTTGTCTTCTCTATATAGATTGTAAGCTTTTTGGGCCAGAAACTGTCTTTTATTAAGTGTTTATTACTTAGTGCTACTGTAACACAATTTTTAAAAAAAATATAATGTAACATCACATCAGTGCCATGACGAGCAGTTAAACTCTTCCTGATCATGTGCCAATAGCTGATGAAATATTGTAGGAAACATGACTGACAGAGACAGCTTGGTTACCGTGCATGGGGTTAAATTTGACATTTGGAAGGAAAATCAGTTTCAGCAGCAAGCCAGATCAAGACATGCCTTCCATAGTTAGTGCTGCCCACTGGGTACTAATTATGTCATTGATATAGCATGACTGTTCTGCTGTAGAGCGTGATAGCTGTGTGTCACCAGGCTGTGTTTCTCCCCAGCTCCAAAGCATGTGCTGCCACACCCAGTCATTTGCAAGATTTATTGATTTACAGAGGTTAACAAACAAACAAAAAGTCTAAATTTAGCAAAGTCTAAACAGAAAAAAAATCTCAGCTTAGCCTCAGGGCCCCCTCTCCCAGGAGTGTCTGGCACACCTGTTCCTGGTAGCTTCCCAGTTTCCATCAGCTCTGCTCCCACCCTGAAGAAACTGCCCCAGTGCTACTTCTTTGAGCCCCTTGCTCTAGGGACCCACCACAGGCAATAGTTTTCCCTCCCCAGGCATAGCCTTTCTCAGTCCCTCCCTCAGCTGCCCACTAGCAGCCCTGTATAGGCCCTCTATAGGTACCCCAGCCCCCTTTAATTGGCTGGATTGGGCTCATCTGCTCTGGTCCAGGGAAGCTGGGTGTAGTCTATTCACAGGGACCAGCTACCCTGTGACACTGCCCCTTGTTTGAACTTCTGATGAACAAGTCATTCAGATTGGCCCCTTGACATCAAGGCTACCAAGCTTCTCCTTCTCATTTGGCGAGGGATGGAGAAGGGCTGCAAAGAACAGATGCCAAATGAAGTCATCACATATATCAGCCAGCTTGCCTTAACTGTCCCAATGTGGGCTCTTATTTATTCTTATTCACCTTGACATATGTTAAGTTTCACAATAGTTCTCCTCCCTTAGCCCTTATTCATGCTTTACTTAAATCATAATTCATTACCTAAATCTGCTTCACAAAACATGAGAACTTCATAAAGACCAGTAACATCATCTACTGAAAAACTAGTCACAGGAATTCAAAATAATTCCTACTTCATAAAGCAAGTGCAAGTAGTACACAGAGACATATAGAACCTTTGCAGGGTTTGAAAGAAAAAAAAATACTTATTCCAGAATACTGAAAGATATTTGATATTTAAGAAGTTTCCACAGTTACATTGATAGCACTTTAAATTGTTTATGTCACTGCTTGACAGAAAGGAGCAAATTATCTGGATAGGTTAAACTACTAGACATAATCAGACTGCTTACAATTTCAGATGAACTGGTAGTCATGGTGGGAAATTTTTCAAAGATGTTCCTAGAAGACAAGGGCCAAGGGTTGTGTAGCTGCTGTATTCAGCCCAAGAGCCCCCTAGAAAAGTTGTTGTTGAGGTTAACTGATTTTCTCCTGAGGACTCAGATTGCCAAGCAACCCTCAGACCCCCCTGCAATGCAGCTGAGGGCAAAATCAAGACCATAATTGGGCCCATACTGCCTACGAAGGTGGAGTCTCATCCCTAAGATGAATTTCCTTCCTATAATTCTAAGTTAAAACACTAGAAACTTCAGGAGTCTTATAAAATCTGCAAGTGCAGTTTGCATAATTGTCTTTCCACCCTCAGCCATGGCTGACATTGCCAAGAGTTCAGAACAGCTCTGCTGAATGCTGCTATACCTGTTCCTGTTTCCATGGAAATGGGCATTGGCTAAAATAAGGTAAAAGCTTTGAAGTAATTACCAATACAATTAACATTTTTACCTTTTAGGAATATTTTTTTTCAGCGAACCAGTGTGACCAGCCAATTCAGACTCATCAATACAGTAATTAGTGTCTAAAGAGGCATCAGTTAACCTGATCAATGTGAAAATGACACAAGAAAGGAAAGCATTGTTAGAACTGTGGAACAGCAGAACCCTGTGGCTTTCTTTTCCCTACTTATTACTAGTAAGGAGCTCTTCTCTTTTGCTGTGATGATTCACTGTTCCAGTTTCACCCTTAATTTATGCAGTGTCAAGAGTAAGGACACTAGAATCAAGGAGATTCCCCATGATGGCTCTATAAAGTTTGGAGAAGGAACTGAAAAAAGGAAATGGATGCCATTTCAGTAGCAAACCTGAAGATAATAGGGAGGAAGAAACCCAGACAATCTCTCCAACAGCCATACAAGATGACCCAGTCCATCTTTTTCAAGCAATAGTATTTTGCTTATGTTGTAATTGGCTGATATATTTCATTTATCAGACTAAATCCTATCCATAATAGCATCATACAGTGATTCAATATTAAATCTATATTTTGAGTGTATCATTGATACATGCAAGAAATACATTAATTAGTAATGTCATTCAGTAACTAAAATCACTAGTGCCAGTTTTGTGACTTTTCAAATTGCGACTTTTCAAAAGATGTTCAAGTCCTCTGCTTCCCCAGCAACCCCTTCCACCAGGGTGACTTTAAATGAGTTTTAGTTCTCCATAGTCACACAGATGTCTTAAGCTCCTGCCCAAGAGAAGATAGGAAGGTTTTATTTCAGAATAAGAAATGCTAAAATGTAACCTATCCTTTTAAGGCTATGATCATTAAAATTAGAAATACTAAGAGTCGTATCCACTCTGATTTCAGCTAAAAAAAACAAAACAACCACCACCGCAAAAAAACCAGCCAATTCTCCTCCATTTTATCAACAACAGAAATCCTGGACCTTTTTAATTGAACTCTCTGGGATTTAACTTTTCAAAAGGGAAGTTGCCATGGACACATCCCATCTGCTTAAAACACTAAGTCAAAAGTCAATAGCCAACATTAATTCACTTTTAAAGTGGAGTTCACATGTATTGATTGGAAAGGAGTTTTTTTCTGCATAATAATAGTTGTTACTCATAACAACATTAAAATATTGCAGAGACAACTCTGAAAGGCTGTTGCTATAGTTATTTAGCAGAATGGAGATGACATTTCATAAATCAGGATCAGGTGATGTCCAAAACTGGGTATAGCAGTTACAGTCTCTAGTCACATACTGCACCACACTCCCGAATAGTTATTTCTTAACTAACCCACAGACATTTCTTTCCTCCACTTTATACAAGCATGGCTACTCACTCGGGGCCGCATGGGGCCTTATAAACATTGACCTGCATTGGGAGCAGTGGGAGGGCAGAGCCACAGGAGGAATTGTACCTTAGAGAAGCAGAAGTCTTCCTGGAGCTCCTCATCACACTCCTGTGTCCATTTGGAGCAGCATACTGTCAAGGTTTCTCCCCCACTCTGAACTCTAGGGTACAGATGTGGGGACCTGCATGAAAAACCTCCTAAGCTTATCTTTACCAGCTTAGGTCAAAACTTCCCCAAGGTACAAAATATTCCACCCTTTTGTCCTTGGATTGGCCGCTACCACCACCAAACAAATACTGGTTACTGGGGAAGAGCTGTTTGGACACGTCTTTCCCCCCAAAATACTTCCCAAAACCTTGCACCCCACTTCCTGGACAAGGTTTGGTAAAAAGCCTCACCAATTTGCCTAGGTGACTACAGACCCAAACCCTTGGATCTGAGAACAATGAAAAAGCATTCAGTTTTCTTACAAAAAGACTTTTAATAGAAATAGAAGTAAATAGAAATAAAAAAAAATCCCCCCTGTAAAGTCAGGATGGCAGATACCTTACAGGGTAATTAGATTCAAAACATAGAGAACCCCTCTAGGCAAAAACCTTAAGTTACAAAAAAGATACACAGACAGAAATAGTTATTCTATTCAGCACAATTCTTTTCTCAGCCATTTAAAGAAATCATAATCTAACACGTACCTAGCTAGATTACTTACTAAAAGTTCTAAGGCTTCATTCCTGGTCTATCCCCGGCAAAGACAAAATATAGACAGACACACAGACCCTTTGTTTCTCTCCCTCCTCCCAGCTTTTGAAAGTATCTTGTCTCCTCATTGGTCATTTTGGTCAGGTGCCAGCGAGGTTACCTTTAGCTTCTTAACCCTTTATAGGTGAGAGGAGATTTCCTCTGGCCAGGAGGGATTTTAAAGGGGTTTACCCTTCCCTTTATATTTATGACACGCCCCCCAAATCTCAGCTAGGGTGAAACACTGGCTGGGATTTCTTCCTGGAGCTCTAGGAAAAACAGAGTTAATAAGACACATGCATCTCTAAATATACTACCAAGTACATAAAGACTAACAATATTTTCTGCATCTCAAGGACGATTTTAACCAGTTGATTCTGGGAAACTTTCACGGGAGAGTGCATCAGCCACTTCGTTAGAAGCTCCTGAGATGTGTTGGATGTCAAAATCAAAATCTTGGAGAGCTAAACTCCACCGAAGAAGTTTTTTGCTATTTTCTTTGACGGTGTGAAGCCACTTCAGTGCAGCATGGTCGGTTTGCAGGTGGAAACGCCGTCCCCAAACATATGGGCGTAGCTTTTCCAGAGCGTAGACAATGGCGTAGCATTCTTTTTCAGTGACTGACCAGTGGCTTTCCCTCTCAGACAGTTTTTTGCTGAGAAACACTACAGGGTGGAATTCTTGATCACGTCCTTTCTGCATTAAAACTGCTCCCACACCACGCTCGGACGCATCTGTGGTTACTAGGAACGGTTTGTCAAAGTCTGGGGCCCTTAGTACAGGGTCAGACATGAGTGTCGCTTTAAGCTTGTTAAAGGCCTTCTGACACTTTTCGGTCCACTGAACAGCATTTGGCTGTTTCTTTTTGGTTAGGTCTGTCAGTGGGGCGGCGATTTGGCTGTATTGCGGTACAAATCGTCTGTAATAACCGGCCAAGCCTAAGAAGGATTGAACCTGTTTCTTTGACTTTGGGACAGGCCACTTTTGGATAGCATCCACTTTGGCCTGTAGGGGGCTGATAGTTCCTTGACCCACCTGGTGTCCAAGGTAAGTCACTCTGTTTAGGCCTATTTGACACTTCTTAGCCTTAACAGTTAGTCCTGCCTCCCTTATGCGCTCAAGGACTTTTTGTAGATGTTCCAGGTGGTCTGCCCAGGAATCCGAAAATATGGCCACATCGTCAAGGTAGGCGACTGCATATTCTCCTAATCCCGCTAGGAGACCATCTACAAGTCTTTGGAAGGTGGCGGGTGCATTTCGCAGCCCGAAAGGGAGTACATTAAATTCATACAGCCCGAGATGTGTGGTGAAGGCTGACCTTTCCTTGGCAGATTCATCTAGCGGTACCTGCCAGTACCCCTTGGTTAAGTCCAAGGTAGAGATGAACTGGGCCCGTCCCAGTTTCTCTAATAGTTCATCTGTGCGTGGCATTGGATAGTTGTCTGGGCGAGTTACAGCATTTAGCTTACGGTAGTCCACGCAAAAACGTATTTCCCCATCTGGTTTGGGAACTAGAACCACTGGAGATGCCCATGCACTTTCAGAGGGGCGGATCACCCCCATCTGTAACATATCCTGGATCTCCCGTTCTATAGCAGTTTTAGCTTGAGGAGACACTCGGTAAGGTTGGACTCTAATTGGGCGAGCATTACCTGTGTCAATGGAGTGGTATGCCCGTTCAGTCAGTCCTGGGGTGGCTGAGAATGTTGGCGCGTAGCTAGTGCACAGCTCCTGGATCTGCTGTCGCTGCATACGCCCAAGGGTCATGGAGAGGTTCACCTCTTCCACACCACCAGCACATTTCCCTTCGTAGTAGACACCTTCAGGCCACTCAGCGTCGTCTCCTCCCTGGGCTGTAAACTGACAAACCTTTAATTCTCTGGAATAAAAGGGCTTTAGAGAATTAATATGGTACACCTTAGGCTTTCGGTTGGAGGTGGGGAATGCTATGAGATAATTAACAGCTCCCAGGCGCTCCTGGACCGTGAATGGCCCTTCCCACGATGCTTCCATTTTATGGGCCTGGAGCGCCTTTAAGACCATGACCTGGTCCCCTACTTTGAAGGAACGCTCTCTGGCATGTTTATCATACCAGGCTTTTTGCTCTTTTTGAGCATCCTGTAAGTTTTCTTTAGCAAGGGCTAAAGAGGTTCGGAGGGTGTTTTGTAGGTTGGTTACAAAGTCCAGAATGTTAGTTCCTGGAGAAGGTGTAAATCCCTCCCATTGCTGCTTCACCAACTGCAATGGCCCCTTAACCTCACGGCCATATACAAGTTCAAATGGGGAAAACCCTAAACTGGGGTGTGGTACAGCTCTGTAGGCAAAGAGCAACTGCTGCAACACTAGGTCCCAATCATTGGAGTGCTCTTTTATGAATTTACGTATCATGGCCCCCAAAGTTCCATTAAACTTCTCCACCATGCCATTTGTTTGATGGTGGTAAGGAGTGGCAACCAAGTGATTTACCCCATGAGCTTCCCAAAGGTTTTTCATAGTTCCTGCCAAGAAATTAGTCCCTGCATCTGTGAGGATATCGGAGGGCCAACCTACCCTGGCAAAAATGTCTGCTAGTGCCTGGCACACACTTTTAGCCCTGGTGTTGCTTAGAGCTACTGCTTCCGGCCATCGGGTGGCAAAATCCATGAAAGTCAGTATGTACTGCTTTCCTCTGGGTGTCTTTTTCGGAAAAGGACCCAGAATATCCACAGCTACTCGCTGAAATGGAACTTCAATGATGGGGAGTGGCTGGAGAGGGGCTTTGACCTGGTCTTGGGGCTTTCCCACTCTTTGGCACACCTCACAAGACTGGACATAGGTAGAAACATCCTTGCCCATTCCCTCCCAGTGGAATGACCCCCCCAAACGGTCTTTGGTCCTGTTCACCCCAGCATGGCCACTAGGGTGATCATGGGCTAAGCTCAAGAGCTTGGCCCGGTTTTTAGTTGGAACTACCAACTGTCTCTGAGGATGCCAGTCTTCCTGGTGTCCACCAGAAAGAGTTTCCTTGTATAAAAGTCCTCTTTCTACAACAAACCTGGATCGATTAGAAGAGCTGAGAGGCGGTGGGTTGCTCCGTGCCGCCGTCCAAGCTCTCTGGAGGCTTTCATCTGCTTCCTGTTCGGTCTGGAACTGTTCCCTTGATGCTGGAGACATCAGTTCCTCATTGGATTGTGGACCTAGGCTTGGTCCCTCTGGAAGCGACATAGGGGATGGAGCTGTTTCTGTTGACTGTGAACCGCTCTCCGCTGGTGCACTATGCTGGGATTCAGGCTCCGGCTGAGCCTCTTGTGTCGGGTTATCGGCTGCTGCCAGTTCAGGGTCGGTGGGGCCCTCTGGTGTTGAGGTTGCAAGTACTGGATTCAGTGCTGGCAATGGGTCTGGTGTTGGTTGTTCGGCTGGTTCCGGTTCTGGGACTGGTTCCGTCTGGGTCTCTGGGACTGGATCCACTACTGCTGTTGCAGACATTGGTCTGGGGTCCGGGTCCATCACCTCTGACCGGGTCCTGATAGAAGTTTTCGGAACAGAGCTAGGCGTCACTGCTTGTTTAGCCTGGCTGCGGGTGACCGTTCCCACCCTCTTGGCCTGCTTCACATGATTGGCCAAGTCTTCCCCCAACAGCATGGGGATGGGATAATCATCATAGACTGCAAAAGTCCACATTCCTGACCAGCCCTTGTACTGGACAAGCAACTTGGCTGTAGGCAAATCGAAAGAGTTGGACTTGAAGGGTTGAATCGTCACTTGGATCTCTGTGTTGATTAAATTGGGGTCCACTAAGGAAGCATGGATAGCTGACACTTGTGCTCCGGTGTCCCTCCACGCGGTGACCTTCTTCCCGCCCACACTCACAGTTTCCCTCCGCTCCAAGGGTATCTGGGAAGTATCTGGGCCTGTGGACCTCTGGTGTGATTCTGGTGCAATGAACTGTAATCTGTTGGGGTTCTTGGGGCAGTTGGCCTTTACATGCCCCAGCTCGTTACATTTAAAACATCGTCCAGCTGATGGGTCACTGGGGCGAGGAGGGTTGCTGGAGAATGGGGTGGTGGGACGATAAGGGGTCTGGAGGGTTCTTTGGGAGGTAGGTGGGGTTTTGGGCGGCCCCCGGTAATAGGGTGTGGTCTGGGGTTGTCCCTTCTGGTCTCCGCTCCAACTGCGACCAGTTTTCTTCTTCTCTGCCACCTCCACCCATCTGGCTCCAATCTCTCCTGCCTCGATTACAGTTTTGGGCTTCCCATCTAGGATGTACCTTTCTATTTCTTCAGGAACACCCTCTAAGAATTGTTCCATTTGCATTAGGAAGGGCAAATCTACTGGAGATTCAACACTTGCTCCTGATATCCAGGCATCCCAATGTTTCACAATGTGGTAGGCATGTCGGGTAAATGACACGTCTGGTTTCCACCTTAGGGCTCTGAACCTCCGACGAGACTGCTCGGGTGTTATCCCCATTCTGACTCTTGCCTTGGATTTAAACAGTTCATACTTGTTCATGTGTTCTTTAGGCATTTCAGCTGCCACCTCAGCTAAGGGTCCACTGAGCTGCGGCCTCAGCTCTACCATGTATTGGTCAGTAGAGATGTTGTACCCAAGGCAGGCCCTTTCGAAGTTTTCTAGGAAGGCCTCAGTATCATCGCCTGCCTTGTAGGTGGGGAACTTTCTGGGATGGGAAGTGGTACTTGGAGAAGGATTGCTAGGGTTTGTTGGGATATTCTGCTGAGCCTTTATCTTCTCTATCTCCTCCACATACTTCCTCTCTTTTTCCTTCTCCTCCAGTTCTTTGTCCCTTGCTTCCATAGCTCTCCTGTGAGCAGCCGCTTGGTGTTGTTCTGCCTCTTTCGCTGCCTCCCTTTCTTGTTCCTTCTCCTCCTTCTTCAGCCGCATGAGTTCTGTCTGTCTTTCATGTTCCCTTTGTCTTTCCTCAGCCTGAAATCTGGCTAATTCCAGCTGTAGTCGAGCTGCGGATTTTGTCATTCTAACCTCTCTGTTTTTAACTAACTTTACACCCGAAGTTTAGAAATAAACAAACAAAACTTGGCTGTAAAATTTTGCTGTGCTGGAATAGAATACCTATTCTCTGATAGTGATTGTCAGCCTACAGAAAAAGACAATTCCCTTGTCTCTGCTCTGGGCCCAAATCAAAGCAAAAAACTTCCAACTACTTGGAAACCTGTTTACCCAGCCCAAAGAAAAAACAAGTTTCCTTTTTAAACTTGTGCTCCTTGTAAAAAATCAAAATCCAAAAAAAAAAAAAAAAAACCCTGCCACTTTTGTCTCCAGGCAAATAGGTAGAACACCCCCCCTTCTATTTACTTTTAGGGAAGAAAAAAAAAAACCTCTGGGTTGGAAGACTGTGAATTTCCCTGCAGGAGTTAAGTACCCTGCCTCCAGGCAAAGAAAACCTGCAGTTCACAAAGATAATCCCCTTTTGTCTCTGCTTGGCCACAAAGCAGAGAAAAACAAGCTGCTTTCTGGACTTCCTTTCCAAAGGAAAAAAAAATCTCCTTTTTTAAAATCTGTATTTCTAGTTTAAAAAATCTCAACTGGATCTCAAAATGATTTCAGGTTAATCCCACCACTATGCCACCATGTCAAGGTTTCTCCCCCACTCTGAACTCTAGGGTACAGATGTGGGGACCTGCATGAAAAACCTCCTAAGCTTATCTTTACCAGCTTAGGTCAAAACTTCCCCAAGGTACAAAATATTCCACCCTTTTGTCCTTGGATTGGCCGCTACCACCACCAAACAAATACTGGTTACTGGGGAAGAGCTGTTTGGACACGTCTTTCCCCCCAAAATACTTCCCAAAACCTTGCACCCCACTTCCTGGACAAGGTTTGGTAAAAAGCCTCACCAATTTGCCTAGGTGACTACAGACCCAAACCCTTGGATCTGAGAACAATGAAAAAGCATTCAGTTTTCTTACAAAAAGACTTTTAATAGAAATAGAAGTAAATAGAAATAAAAAAAAATCCCCCCTGTAAAGTCAGGATGGCAGATACCTTACAGGGTAATTAGATTCAAAACATAGAGAACCCCTCTAGGCAAAAACCTTAAGTTACAAAAAAGATACACAGACAGAAATAGTTATTCTATTCAGCACAATTCTTTTCTCAGCCATTTAAAGAAATCATAATCTAACACGTACCTAGCTAGATTACTTACTAAAAGTTCTAAGGCTTCATTCCTGGTCTATCCCCGGCAAAGACAAAATATAGACAGACACACAGACCCTTTGTTTCTCTCCCTCCTCCCAGCTTTTGAAAGTATCTTGTCTCCTCATTGGTCATTTTGGTCAGGTGCCAGCGAGGTTACCTTTAGCTTCTTAACCCTTTATAGGTGAGAGGAGATTTCCTCTGGCCAGGAGGGATTTTAAAGGGGTTTACCCTTCCCTTTATATTTATGACACATACTCTTCCCTGTACTCCAGAAGACAGCTGTACTGATCACTGATTAGGTGGTAGAGCATGTTGGACTCCCTCTTCCCTGTTCCCTTTGTGGTATCTTGCACCCTAGAAGATGCGAGGAGGGACATCGTGGAATGACATTGTCCCTTTCCTGGCCACTGCAGAGTGGTGCAAAGGCTGGAGGAAACCTTGCGTCTTCCTGTCAAGCACTTACGGAGCAGCTATGCAGAATCTGGACCTCCACAGGCACTTGATGGAGTGTTACTATGACAATATTTAGCTAATAAAGTATCTGTCTTTCTTTTCTTTTTTTTTCATGCAGTGGGATTTCCAGGACCCCTTGGGATGGCAAATTTGTCTGCGTGAGCTAGGATGCTGCCTCTATTCTATTACTCACCTATGAAATGCAGGAAATATAATTAAATTCACAGAAAGTTGCAGTGTTCTCTCCTCTCCCAATCCAAAATGGGCCCATTTTACTCATTATTCCCTTTAGTGATGCATTTGTCAACATCAGGATGAGGTGGTCTGTCCCTAGAGATCCACCACTGTTAAGTAATCTTAGAGGAGGTGTGTGGGGATGGGCTAAGGACTTCCATTAAGGGCAAAAGATCTCTGTGGGAACACAACTCTGCTTTCAGGATTATGACACATCTCACTGGCTGGATAGCATCATTCCAACAGCAAACGCTTTGTATGGACTCGAGACATTAGCATATTTTCATGCCAAATTTCAGAAAAGACTGAAATTTTTGTTCACACAAACAGTGACATTAAGAGCCCAGCTTATGCCAATTATACATTTTAAAACACATGTTGGTGTCCTTCCTATGGGGGAGGAGAGGGGAGGAAAGGGAGTAGAGTTTCCCAATCCTTTGAGCCACTGTAGGGTCTGGAAAAAATGCTGCCCTAATGTTCTCCAACCAAAACTGGGGGACTAGCTAATGTGTCCATTAGCGTTCTATGCCCCAAATGTGTACTTACCGGGAAAGGTGTGAGAGTGACAGCATCCAGCAGCAGCAGGAGCTGGGGGAAATTGTCATGCTGCATCTTTCAAAAGGGGGTGTAGTGAATGCTAGAGATTGCCTTTTGCTTCTACAATCATAAAACTTTAAACAAGCTCAAAAGGGCTATTCCTGGCATCAAGTGCCTCTTGGAGTTGCCACTCTCAACCCTGCAATGAATAGCTCTCATTCCCCAGAGGAGCTTTACCAAGGTAGCCAGTAACAACTTTAACTTTGATCCACAAGACATATGGATAAACTCTTTTGTCCTATTACATCATTAATATACAGTAACTCCTGACTTAACGTTCTCCCGCTTATTGTTGTTTCGAAGTTATGTCACTGCTCCATAAGAGAACATGCTCCTTTAAAGTTGTGCAGTGCTCCCTTATAATGTTGTTTGGCTGCCTGCTCTGTCCACTGCTTGTAAGATTCTGTGGAAGAGCAGCGACTTTACAAGGGAGCATTGCACAAGTTTCTATTCTCCACCTCCTCCCCCGCCCTCCCAGCGCTTCCCTGTTCCCTTTATGGTATCTTAAGAACATAAGAATGGCCATACTGGGTCAGACCAAAGGTCCATCCAGCCCAGTATCCTGTCTACCGACAGTGGCCAATGCCACATGCCCCAGAGGGAGTGAACAGAACAGGTAATCATCAAGTGATCTATTCCCTGTCCCTCATCCCAGTTTCTGGCAAACTGAGGCTAGGGACACCATCCCTGCCCATCCGGGCTAATAGCCATTGATGGACCTATCCTCCATGAATTTATCCAGTTCTCTTTTAAACCCTGTTATAGTCCTAGCCTTCACTACCTCCTCGGGCAAGGAGTTCCACAGGTTGTGCGCTGAGTGAAGAAGAGCTTCCTTTTATTTGTTTTAAACCTGCTGCCCATTAATTTCATTTGGTGGCCCCTAGTTCTTATATTATGGGAACAAGTAAATAACTTTTCGTTATTCACTTTCTCCACACCACTCATGATCTTATATACCTCGATCATATCCCCCCTTAGTCTCCTCTTTTCCAAGCTGAAAAGTCCTAGCCTCTTTAATCTCTCCTCATGGGACCAATTCCAAACCCCTAATCATTTTAGTTGCCCTTTTCTGAACCTTTTCTAATGCCAGTATATC